>NC_090942.1:7645995-8013210 GCF_040807025.1 Struthio camelus
GCTAGAGAAATCAAACAAATTTTGGCCAGCATAATCCTTAGACAAAATACCTGGAAAAAAACCTATACAGGGCAGGACTGTTTTGACCTATACAGGCCAAAACTGACATTCACAGCAAAGAGCTCTTCCTAGCCCTTCTGGCTACATCTGTTTTGCTAAATAAGGAGGGTAAGGGGCTAGTTAATGGCCAGTGGGCCAAGGGGCCAAGTGATTAGGACAGGCTTGCATCTACCCTGCTTGTGACTAGCCTGCTCTGCATCTTAGCTACAGCCACATGACACAGCATTTGGCCCTTGATCTCCTCTATGCCCCGAATGGTGCCATGATGCCATCGTTATTTGGTATGGCTTTTCTCAGTTCAGAGTGTCTCAAAGGGTGTGGGGAAGTGTGTTGTCATCCACCACAATGACTTTTTTATAGCTTGAAACTGAGGGGGTATGTTGCATGACATGGGGACTAGCATGGGAAGATGGGAGGCTTTTGAGGGTGCAAAGCCTGCTGGAAGAGCGTCAAAGGCCTGTGCAGGGTGGAGAGAGCCAGACGTTAGTCTGGGAGAGGTTGCTGGGGTGAGCTGTCCCCAAAGGATGCCAGGACTTCCTTCTGCAGAGATCTAGTTGCAGCAGTCCAAAACAGAGCCAGGGTGGCAGTTAATGGTGGACTCCATGCTTAAGTGAGCGCTTAGCCTTATTCCTTGGCCTTCATTTATTTGGGATTGTGCACGTGTCCTACGTCTCCCTCCCTTACCCTCTAGCACAATGAGAATCCCAGATCCTGAAACTGGATCTCCACGGTCAGATCCTCAAGTGAGTCCACCACCTCTCTGAAACACCTAGCTCTTTGTCAGTGTAAGTGTTTCCCATCCCAGCTGATTTCAGGATCGGGGTCTTAGGACTACCTTTGGGTGTCTCCAAGCCGGGAGTCTGGGACAATTTGCTAGCCTATGTGGTGCGGAGAGTCCGTTGCCGATCCCAAGTTAACTGCAGCAGCTGGTGGGTGGGAGGGAGTGCTAAGGCAGCATCCTGTGCTTCCCCTGGAGCGCGAAGAGCTGTGCCGCGGGGAGCGAGGGGAGGAGGGAAGCGTTGAGAGGAAGCTGTCATGGAGCTGCCTCTCATCACTGCTTGCAGGCCTACACAGAGCTGAGTCAGAGCTGGCGGGAAAGGTGAGACACGCAGGTAGGTCTTCGGGGAAAATCCACGCTAAAATCTGCTGTGAAAAGGTTGACAAGGAAAGTAAAGCCAGCAGGACCCCTGCCCAGTGTGAGGGCTGTGCCTGTAGTGGAGGGAGCAGCAGTGTATGGAGCAGACGAGCATGAGGAAGACTATCCTTTGCTCTCTCTGCTCTCTGGTAACTACGGAGGCTGGCCACGGAAGGGAAGTCGTTGTCCCTGTGTGGTGGCGTGCCTTGTGTGGGGTCCCATCCTGCCCATCCCAAACTGTGAGGCCACTGGGAAACAGGAGCTACTTGGAAATGGGTAGAAAGTCTGCTTTTCAGTTCAGCACGAGCAGGCTATGTATGCCCTCTTGGGTTGCTTTCCACCCTCACGGTGGATAGCACTCGCTGGCCGTCTCGCACAAGGCCTTCACGGACGAGTGCGTGGCGAGCTGTCTCCCGCCCCTGGGAACCAGGCTTTGCTCAGCGGGCTGGGCTGTTGTGAGGCTCAGCCTTCGGCTCAGGCCCAGCCACCACATTTGAGCTACTGAGGGCAAATGAGCGAGATGGGCAGCTCTCCTTTTACCTGATGTGCAAGGCATTTCAGCTTGGCTCGGGGTGAGGCTGCAAGCCCCAGGAGAGCCTCTAAGAGCCACCTCACTTAAGAAATCTCTACATGTAGACAGGGCAAGTGAGGGACCGCTGATAAATCTTTGGTTATGAAGAACTGAGGGGGCCACCCCGTTCTTCAGAGACGAGGCGATTGCTGTGGAAGCTTCTGCTTACCAAAGGGGAGCTGCTGTGCAGTTACCCCATGTTTCTGGCATGGAGAAATCATGGGTGAGATGAGGCTGAAACCGCACTGCTCTGGTAGACAAGTCTCCGCTCCTCTGTCCCACCACCACCGCCCTCCCTCATGGCGTGGGCACAGCAGCACTCACACTGCCATTTCAGCGCACACCAACACACAAACGCTGTTCAGATAAATAATGCTTATAAAATGTTCTCCAGGAGATACTTAATATGTTTTGTATTGTTCTTGGTTTGAATGTGCAAGAGCTAAGCTGGGTAGCTTTGTAATCAAGCTCGTGTTCGGCAGTAATCCAGCAAAGAATTAGCAAAGGCTTCAAAGTTTAATTAGCCAAGATAACAAGTCAAACCATGAATTTTAGTTCAGCAGCATGCCAGAGTATCTCAAGATGTCTCTTACGATTTATTTCATTGTTTTTTACAATTTGAGTTGTAGGGAAGTGATTAAAAATAGGACTGCACCCTTCTGTTTCTCTTTGGTTCACTATCTGAAAATTCAAGTTGTTTAAAAAGGTTTTTATAATTGTACATTTAGGCTTCTGCAGGCATTTACTTTACTATACGGTTTGAAAGGGCTTCAGTTAAGCAATTAAGATCTAAAATAAATCTTCACGCAAAAAGAAGGATATTTGCATATGTTACTTAAAGCATCCATTTTGAGCTGATTTCCAAGAGTGAAACGTGGGTCTTTCTGTTCCTTCCCCACATCTGTCCTAATAATTTTTGAAACAGTGACTAATTTGAGATGTGTTTGATGGAGGAGAAGAGTTCGCAGAGATAAGTAGGTCCCTGTGAGTTTTGTGAAAATACCTCCCGGATAAAGAGAGAGCCTATAAGTGCCTTCAAAAGAAGAAAATGCATATTCTTGTGAATTTTAAGAACAGTAGCATGTAGAACAGTAGCTCCATAAACCGCTCAGCATTTTCCCAGTGGCTGCAATACAGAGGTGTTTCCTTTTCTCTGCACAGGATGGTTATTTTGAGGGCTTGATAGGGGAATGCGGAGTTTCGTGTGTCACCCACAATGTCTGAAGACGTACCAGGATATTGAGACTACCTGTGACAAGAACTACAGGAATGATTTAAGAGGCTGGCAGAAATACCTGGGAAGAGCTTAAAAGAACAAAAGAGGTTAATCTGAGCAAGTGGTAATTAATAAGGAAGGTGTTACGCGCAGCGTGTGATGGGTGCAAACTATAAGGAGAGAAAAATTGGCTGATGTTGGAAAAGTGTGACAGGCCTTTTCTGATAGCTCACTGTGATAGAAGACATTTAAAAAAAAGGCAGAAGATTGGTTCCTGAAGAGCTGTTAGCCTCTTACAGCAAGTACAGCTCTTCAGATCTTTCTCTTTCTGGAGGAGGAAGACATCAGCAGGCACCAAGGCTAGGATAAACTATGTTCTGGAAGGACATTTAGGTTAATAGCTTATGTGCGCATTTGGGACGTTGCTCAAAACTGCTGAAGTCACTGTGAGTTTTTCCATATGCTCAGTGAGCTGTGATTCAGGCTCTTGATAAGGTGGGGAGAAGCATATATTGGTTTTTCAGGGAAAAGCAAATACCGTCGGCAAAAGCTTCTGTTCGGCAAGAAATTCCAAAGAAAACTTTGGAGCAAATCTCTTCTGTGACATTAAGTTATGGTAATTTTAACATATTCCTTTGAATTTTAAAATAGAGTTACCATGTGCTCTGTAAACAGCAGCAAAGAGAGAGAGGTGTTTGTGATTTTGGTACTAGCAAAGGAGTTTCCATACACCCTCAGAGCGAAGGAGGGGAAGGAGATCCTGACACGGTTTATGTTACAGCAGCAGCAGTAATGCAAGCGGTTCTCACCAAGGAAGAGCAGAATTTCGAATTTCTGCAGAGTCCTGCTTAGCACGAGACCCTAGGAGAGAGCTGCCCACCAGAGGAGAGTCGAAGCAGAGGTTTCTGTTACTTTACTGATTACATCTTTAATGCCAGCCTCTGTGAGGGCAGCAACGGTATGAAAGTACAAAAAAAGGAGAGAAAAGGAAAATTTTCTGAAGGGTATCAGGAGGCATTTTCCTAATACTACTGTCTCCTGGCTGGTGAAATTTTCCTCTGAATGAAGTATGAACAGATCTATCACTCAAAGCTGAGCAGGGTATAGAAGTAGGGAGCAATCCTACAACGCCGTAGCAAACAGGGAAGAGACTAATGGACAAAACGCAGTATTTTTTTCACCACTTCTGGCTTCTGCAATGTCAAATTGCGTTTAACGCAAAATCCGAACAAAAACTACCCAAAATTGTAGATGCAATGAGTAGGGTCACGCATGGTCAGTAAAGGTCCTGTAATGTACTTCCTCTTGAGATTTTGTAGAGATTTCATATTTTAGTGGTTGACGATTGGGCTCAGATTGATTCTTCTCTGAAAAGAGTGAGAATTTCTGGGTAATATTTGTCTTTGGATTTTACCACATTTCATGAATAGCTTTTTCTCTTTTCTTTTTCTAAATGGAAACATTTATGTTGTTAAAGGAAATTATTTTGACATCTAGGGTGAATAAATAAATTGCTTTTGTGCAAATCTGAATACTAACTTAAGAAAAAAGACATTAAAAAGCCTCTTGAAGTTATTATATCAATCCTAAACTTAATAAGCTGTAAGAGAATGCATTCTAGATTTTATATGAACTTCCTTCATCCTTGAAAGCCTGAGAGCCATTTTTCCTTGCGCTTCAGTTTCCATCTTATTACTTTATTAATAATTAAACAACTGAAAAATAAAGATCTGTTATTTCTCATGCAACGTCAATCCATAGATTTCTAATTAACCAGCCTGCGAGCGTGGAGAAGCAATTCCTCCAGCAACTGTTGCTCCTTGCAGCAGATCTTACTCACAGGAATAAAGTCGAATTACTCTTTTGTGTCAGAGCTGCGACCAGAGGCCAGCTGAGATTTTGCTTAGTGCAAAGACCAGGTCTAAACTGGTGGCATAGAAGTGGCATCCCTGCTTGCTGGCTCCCAATGCAAGCCCTGCATGCAGCCTGGCTCCTGCGAGATGCATCCTATCCTGCGCTGTTGGGAAACCTGAGTGCATGGAGGAGGAAGGATCTGGCTGTGCCCCTGGTCTGGCTGTGGGGACCGGGATTCAGGTGACTCTACGGGGCACTGGGATGGGACGTCGGGAGTAGCATGGCTGCGGGGCTCTGGCCTTGGAGGGCTCCCAAGCCTTGGCGCTCCATAGATGAGCCAAGCAGCAGAGGACGTGGAAGCATTTGGAGGGGGGAAAAATGCTTCAGGTCACAGAAGGGGCCCGTGGTGGTGTCAAAAATAGAACACACAGATTTTGGAAACCTAGTTGTGCCTGTTTCCAGGACGGGGCTGTCTTAGCAGCTATTTTCTAACACTTCAAAAATCTCCTGTGATTTGCGGGCAGATAAGTTGTTGGAGCTGTATTTCGTCTCATGACCCTGCAAACGCTTGTTGGTGTAACTTTACCCACACAAAGAATCCCCTCTGCAGGGATTTGAGGATCAGGTTTTCAAATTATAGCTCCAGATGCTCCAAGTGCTTCTGACTCAAATGATCCCAGTTCATGGAAAATATCCCTAGAAACTCTTTCCAGATTGATAAATATGCTCTTTCAGAGTCATTTTTTTTTAATATTTCCTGGCAAATAACTGAAAAGACAGCTGTGTATGTAGGATAAAACTACAAATGCTCTTCAAAGATCTTGAACTCTGTCAGCTAGAGTGATACCAAGGCTCCTCCTGTGGGGATTGCGGAGAAATACAAAAGATTAAAATACTGGAAGCAAGTTGAAAGAATGGCTGAGAAGCAAGAGAAGGAATGCTGATTAAGGATTAAAGCCTTGGGAATGAATCACATAATGCCAGTGCCAAAAGTATAAAATAAAAACAGTATCTGCGCTTCCCAGAAGTTGCTGCTCTGTTTTAGGGTAACTTTTCCCCTCCAAGTTGTTCACTGCAGCATCTCTAGGGCCTTTTGGCAGTGGTGGCATCTCTAGGGGCTAACGGGCAGCTTCCAGGATGACAGTGTGGTCCTGAGTAGGGTTTTGTTAGGCAAGCAAGCCGCAGCAGGTCAGTGTTGCCATCCAAAAAGCTGCACACGGTCTCTCTGCTGAGATTCAAGTGTAACTCCTGTCACCTTCTCCAGGAACGACACCCGCTCTGTCTTCCCAACAAGAACATAGTGTGTTGTCGCTAGCTTTCCCGGCAATTAGTTAACACTTCCCCCTGCTCCAAGGGCAACTCTGCACAGTTCTCAGCAAGACCCGCACAATCAAGCTCTGCAAAATTGGCTTTTTTCCGCAGAAATTCCATATTGCATGTTTGTTCTGCAGCTGCCCTATACTGAATGTGGAGGAACGGGGAACCAAGAAATAGGTTTTATTTTTAAAGGCAACACTGTAAAGGGGTAGGAACCATTTTCTCACCAGGGCTCCCCAAGTGCCGATGGGAAGGGAGGTAGCTCTGCACAGCCGGAAAACCCAAGCACATTGGTTTGTCTGTCGGATAAAGCCCATAATGACAGTGATGACTCTGTTCCACCTGCGGATTGCGGCAATGGGTGTTCTTATGAGAGCGGAATTGAAAACCTGCTATAGCCTAGCAAAATGTTCTGCTTCGTGGACCTGCACAGCCAATGTAAGCCCTGCTGGCAATCAAGCTGTGATGATAATATCAGATGGTGGAGATTGGACTGAACAAGTACATCACATCTGACCCTGCCCACACTTCTGTTGGGGAAGTTCAGATCCAGGAATAAAAACATGCAGAAGCACATCTGCGCTGAGATGCAGGTAGGGACCAAATGCAAAATGGACTTGAACATCTACAGTTAGGCTAACCTGGAAGATAAACATCAAAATCCAAAGTTGCTACTGGGAAGACTTTCACTCAACTGCCACAAACGTTGAGAGTCTTAAGAGCTTCACAAGTTGCTTGTTATTTACTCCATTCTCTAAACATAATGAGCACTCAGCACTAGCCAAATTATCAAGTCTTTCCTCTGCTAAGCCCCTGAGGAGCTGGGTTTGGCAGATGGTCTCAGGGCACATGTAGGCAGCTTGATCAGGTTCAACAGCAAATGGAGCTGCAGCTTCTGGTCTTTGTAAAATCCTGAGTCAGGAGACGGTGCCAGGGCTGTTACCTTCACCCTTTTCCAGAGCCACTTAAGGAAATGGCGATGGGGCCTTGCTTCTTTCCTGAAAAAAACATCAGCAGAGCACCCTAACCAGCACTGAGGAGAGGTGACGTTGCCTTCTCCTCTTAACCTGCACTGCTCTGCAGAAAATGCTGCCAGGATCATGAGGCTGGGTATAAGGTTTGGAAAATGCCAAGAGTGTGTAACTTTCTGGGACTCACCTGAGGGGACAGGAGCTGGGGTTGGCCCCTGCCGCTCCAGCTGTTCACGTCTTCTGCATGAAACCATCACTGGATAAAACATAGAAACAGTCCCAAAAGGACAGCCACAGTCCAACCCCCTTGGAAAGAAAGTGCCCTAATATCCAGATTCAGCGTGTCTCCTTTCCAACTTTTCTTTTTTTCTTTTTTTCTTTTGTGTTCTGAATTTCTAAAGTCACGGATGTAGTTCTCTTTCAAAATGTATAAAGTCATGGGGGAAAATGGTGAAGTGGCTTGTGAAGCAAAGCAAATCAATTCCATAGAAATGCAGCACACGCTTTCTTATTCCTTTATTTTTTCCATCGAAGCGAGGATTTTTGCGAAAGGTTTTTGTTTTGTGGCAATACCTTTATTCCACTTCATTAGTTAATGCTGTAAAATATATATATTGCAGTTCAAAACACCCAAGAGTAAATGCCTCGGTCATGCTTTGTGGACAACTCATTTTTACAAAGTAATGGCAAAAAGCTAAAATTCTGAAATACCTACATTTTGTTTTCACACAGCATACAACACTTCATTCCTTGCATTTATGCCCTGGGCTGGCCAATTTAGTTCAGCATGAGAGTACCAGCAGCGGAAGTCAAGAACCCCAGAGACGAATTTTAATTAGAAGGCAATCAAACCACCAGATGGCTCCCTGAGGTTTTAAATCACCACTTGGGTGAAATAAATTGACTTTTCTTGAAAACATTACCAGAGTAAATTTTAAACAGTGCCCCAAAGCTGAAACGTAAAGTAGTTTTGCATAGTTGTGAGAATAATTTGTAGACTCTGAGGTATACATGAGAGTGTTTTATTTGTTTAATAAAAGGCATTAATGGCTGAATCATTGGTTCCTTTTGCAGCGTGCCCCATGAGCTGTTCTCAGTATGGCTTTTGTTTAAAAATATTTTTCACGCTTGTGTTTAGTTGCAGCGAATTAAAAAAATAAGCAAGAAATGAATTAATTCTTCCTGATCCTCAGTTTCAGTGTCGCGAAAGTGTTTGGTATTCAGATACGTAGCACAATACGGAAGAGGGGACGTGAGATAAACCCTGGGCATCATCGGTACCCTAAATTGGGACCCCGGAAGGAGCACAGCGAGGCCTCATTGATCAGCAAAAGGGAGGCAGCATGTCAGAGCGGAGGCTCAGGAGCTCTATAAACGTCTCTGTTGAGACTTAATGGAAATCAATCAGTTGTATTTTTTCTCGGTCGATTCAATCCTCTTTTACTTGCAGCTTGAGCTCTTTGCAGAATATCTGTGTGATCGCATCTTCCTCCTATGTCCTGTCTGTTACTTGAGGGCCAAATTTTTAGACCAAGGAGAAAATGCCTGTTGACTGCAGTGATTCAGACCTTAGTATCTCACAGCTGTTTTCAGTGACAATATCAAAATCTGATCTTTCACCTTAGGTAGATGGTTCCTGAACCACCGATGGCCACTGTGGACCAGGTGCGGGGAGAGCTTCATCCTCCACCCTAAGGACTGTTGCCTGCAGGGGTTGGACCTGGTATTAAGGGAGGGACTATCCTAAAGCACGAGTAGCTGTTGGACAGTGGGTTCAGCTGCCATACCTCCCTCTGCATTTTTTAATGGTTTCTGTGCCTATAAAGAACGACAATGGCAAAAATCGTGACTACTGTTGGGCAGTCTGTTCCCAGATAGTGAGCCTCGTCTCATGTTCTTCAACCGCTCCACCAGCACATCGGCGTCATCTGTGCAGTACACGCACGCACGTGTTATTTCTGCTGGGTGACCACTGTCCTTCAAGGAAGTTAGGCCTTGGAAATTGTAATAACGGTGCCTGTTGTCCCTCAGAAGAGGGCTTCAACAGGCCCTGAAGGTCATGGTTGGCTCATTTGGTGCCTGATCTTTCACGTAGGGGCGCGCTCCCATCCCTGGGGTGAGCTTGGCGCAGTTCAAGCCTCAACGCTCAGAGGGCGACATTGGATGTGGGAGCTTGAGGCAGCACGCTACAGCACAACAACAACAGCTAGAAAAAAAACTAGATCATAAAAATAGCGTCTCTATTTTCCCAATAAATAGTTTATTTTAATCGAGTATTATACAAAGGTGCTTTTAACGTACTGAAATCGGCAGACACAAAAAGCACTTTGACAAGGGGGTTTCAGCCTAGTGTTTAGCGGTTACAAGGGGGGAGAAACATTTGGCATTTCTGTTTTTCTAACCTCCTGAGAACACACCAGAAAGATTCCTCTTAATTGAACCCTTAAACTTTTAATGCAGTCCCTGGACTGATATGCATTTGCCATATGTTTTACTTAGCTGTTAAATGGTTGACTAAGGCCTTTGCTTGGCCTGTTAAACTGAATTGATGACATTTTAATATTGCACAGGGAATACCACAGCCAAATAGAAAACAGACATCTGTGGTGCTGCACTGCTAAGATCGATCGATCCTGGCACTGGGCTGAGGAGCAGGACCAGGGAGCTGAGCTGTAGCAACCAGAGCAGCATAAATAACATGGCAAGAGCAGAGGAGCATTTTCATCAGTGGCTTTGAGTGTTCATACGTAGTTATAACTCATTATTTAAATGCTGTCTAAAAGCACTTTATAAATCATCCGTCTGAAATGTGTTTTCCAGGCTGTTCTTTACAAATGGCTAAAGTGAATAGCTTCTTCCATCGCATAAATACACCTGGTTTGCCTGCTGCAGAGGCAGAGCTGCTTTCTCTTTGCAAGACCTATCTTGGCTTGGTAATTTTTCAGTTAGTTATGGAAGATATGGAATAAGATTACCATCTACTAAGAGAACGGTAGTATTAACGTATTTCTTACCTATTTCTTTGTTGCTCTGTGACGTTCTCATCAAAAAAGCAGTAACAGAGCTCCCCCTTCCTGAGTGAATCTTGAGCTACTTTCTGAGAAGTGGGACATTTTCAGAAGGAGGTATGGAAAACGCCCTGTGGTGTAGGACCTTTTCAAAGAGTTAGAGATACTGGCTTGGAGTCCCGTCTGCCCTCTTCCAGCTGGAGCAGGGAATTGAATGTGTGCCCCCCATCCTGGGAGCCCTGCTGTTCCCTGCAGTCCTCGCAGAGCAGCAAGTTTGGCAACGTTGACCTGTTGGCAGCAGGGTTATCCGAACTGTGGATTAGATCGTGGATGCCTAATTCCCTCTTGGGGCACTCAAGTCCCTTTTTAGATTCATCCTTCGATGGCTTGCCCAAGATGTGTGGCAAGGTAAAGGTTAAACCCTGGTCTCCTGACATGAGGCTTTTGCCTTGCCTATCCTTTAGGGCATGCAGGGGAGTGTGATGGTCCTACACTTCTCGCACTTCCTTGCCCACAGTCACGATTTAAGTTAGCAAGAAGAATTGTGGGGGTTGTGCGGCAGCACTTATTTTGTGTGTATCAGATGTAATTACTGCAGTAATAGTATTCATTTCTTTGCCAGCCCTAGTGTTAGTGAGACCTCGTTTGGAGCACATGCTTTCGTTTACAGGCAGTTGGATGATCAGCTGAGCAGTCAGACCAGCTGGCTGTGGATATTTAACCTCTTAGCACTTTTCTTTGGTCTCTTCATTAGGGCCAACACAGTAACAGTTTACTGACTTGAGTACATTGGCTTAGGGAGCCTCCGTGCCTCCCTCACAGCGCGAAGGACTCAGTGCACTTATTTTTAATAGCTTCCTCTTTTTTCAGCCTCAGAATTGCTCTTCTGCAGATAACGAGTTGCACAGACATTTACGCCTTAATGTTGACGCATCAGTATGCAGGCTCCAAGGTGCCGGGCTGCAACCGCTTGGCAGAAGCACAGATCCTACAAAATCTCTCTTGCGTTATATGCACATACAAGGCACGGACTCTTTAAAAACAAAAATAGCGGCATTCTTTTTCTAAGTGCATTGGGCTTCTGGTCCCATGATGGTCAGATCTTGTCCATGCTGGAGAGTGACTAGAGTGGCTGCTATAGATAAGCTTCCTATGGATACGCTCTGTGCCAGAATAGAAGTCACTTTATTCCAGACCAGTTGCTCTGCTTTAGGCGTTGCAGTGCTGCGTTGCCATGTCCTTCTTCAGAGCCTTAGGGTCATTGCTGGTTGCACTGGCTACAGCCTTGATTCCTTGTCAGGTCCAAAATTAACTCTGGTTGAGTGAAATCCTCTGCTGCTGGAAGTCATTTTAACACCGCTGATGTGCATGGGCCTGCCCCGTTCAGGATTTGCCCCATGACTTGTCAGATGCTCATGCCAAGCGCATGACACTCTGTCTTTGTGCAGGGCTTGTGAGCTCTGCAATCAAAGTCTCCCTTTTCATTTTTCCCTGTAAGTTTTTGCACTGTGCTCTAACTGTCGTATTAGCAAAAAGAACTGAGTATCCAGCTGTTTTCTCAGCTCCTCAGCCTTCATGGTGCATGTAAACCATGCAATGCAGGAGCACCATGAGGCTTAAGCTTGCTATATTATTGTTTGGGTTTGATCTTATCATTAGTTTAGCTTTGGTTTAGGATGGAGGAGGAGCTTTCAAAACTGTATTTGTATATGCAAAATATATGCAAAAGAGGCTAACAATCCAGTATAGCTGCCTAAAAGAACTTGCTATAGACTATAAAAGGAAGGTTAAAACCTTGGGTTTTTAAGTCACAGCTGATTCCCGGCATTTTATGAAATGATGAGGTTGTATGATCATACCAGAAGGAGTGCCAGGGTGCTATGAGATCCTACTCTGCCCGAATTAAGTGCGCTGCAAGTGAAGGACAGCTCTCAGAGTTGCCTATGAAATGTACTTGCAAGCGAGGTTCAGGCCAGCTGGGTAGCAGCAGTTCCCTTACCTTCGTCCTTGCATATTTACATTCCCAAGGCAACCTCACCAAGGTGGGAGGACGACCCAAAACCGCCTTTGCTGGCTTATGCCTCTTCCACGGCATGACCTGAAAGTGGTCTTGGGCTCACCTCCTCCTTGGGCCTTCTCCTAACACAGCGAGGTTGAGCACGGAGGGGCAGTTCAACAGCTGTAATCTGCAGCTGGCAGTGTTTTACAGCTTATATTTTTGTTACTGCTCAGGGCTCGCTCATGAATCAGATTTTATAGGGCAGCTTAAGTATGAAATATGAAACGTAGGGGGTTATATCCTTTATGGTACCCAAGGGGAAAGATTGCGCACGGGGCAGAAGCACACATTTCCTCAGCAAATCAGAGGAGGCAGCAAGTTTTCTTTGAGGCTCCAGGACAGGCCGATGCTTTGGGGAGCGTAAGTTTAATTAGTTGTTGTATCAATTACTGCTTTGTTTTTTCCAACATCTGCGTTCAGAGTCTGTCTCGAGTTCACCTGTTGAAAGGTGTTAGGGAAAGACACAGTGACGGTAACACAAACTCCTAAAACGTTGAGCGTGAACTCACTGTATCCTGGAAGGTATTGATTTGCTCCTGTCTTGAAAGTAAAATTATTACGGAGCTACTTGTGTTGATTAACAAGACTTAACTTGTTGCGTTGACAACAAAGACTTAACTGGAGATTTTTGTTTTCCATGGAAGACAACTGCATAAAGTGTTAGAATAGATGACAGCTTTGGAGCGATAATATATGAACAGATATTTAAAATCTCTCCCAAGGCCATGGGACAGTTCCAGTAAAAACTAGCATGTCTGGCAGTCAGCCAACCTGGATTCTTGAGACACAGGAGCAAATAACTACCTTTCTTTAAAAATAACACACACAGAAAATCTTCCCTCTTAGCTGGAGCCCTCATTATTAGCATGAACATGTGTCTGTTTTCATCTGCGTGATTAGATTCTTGGAAAATTGCCTCCATGATGAATTGATGATTTCCATTACAAACATCTCAATAGCCTGGACTAAATCAGCCACCAGTAAGGCTATAATTGAAGAATTACTAAAATAAGCCTGGGGGCACATTTGGTTTATGTAGGACGTTCTGGAACCTCTCTCTTTTGTGCACAATGCTCCTGCTTTATCTTTCAACAAATAGTTTCCCTCCAGAAGGAGGATTTTATTCTTTCAAAAAGCAGAGAATTCTGCTGTTGCACGGAATAAAAGCAGTAAATGTGTGGATCAAACATGTGACTGTGGCACTTGGTTTAGGTCTGTAGTGCCAGGCAGCCAACACAGGATATTGGCAGGACCATCCTTTCTGCCCTTTCCATGCCCAGCTGTTTTTACTCTTTCCCAGCATTTTTGGAGGTTGTCCTTTCAGCTGGCCAGTTTTGCCTTGTACTTTGTTGGCTACTGGCAACACTTTGTTCCTCGTCTCATAGGGTCTCCATGGTCAAAGACTTGTCCAGAAAGTCTTCCCAGGGTAACTGAACTAAGAGCAGAAATCACAGCTGCTATAGCTGTCTTGGTGGGTCATGTGCCTGGCTGTTAGTTTATTTGGAGAATATCAAGAATTAGGACCAGATACTTCTTTGTTTTTGAGAAAATTGTCTCTTTTGTGCATCGCACCCTTGAGGCTGTGAGAGACTATTTATCTGTGCTGCCCACCCTCCAGCCAAACGAAAATAAGCGTGCTGGTCCTCTTGGCCCCTGCTGTGCTTTATCTGTGCAAAGAGCACGGCTTGGGAATTAGCTGTTCCTAATGGGAGCAGGCAGCTGGTGTTTCCCAGGGTGGCAGCCAGGTCCTACCTAAGTCTGAAGTGTTATTTGTGAGCGCTGTTGCTAGTCTGTCAGCAGCACGCAAGCAATATCATGAACCACATCCGCGGGAGTGTGGCGGGAAGTGCTGGCTCAGGAGTGGCCAAGGACAGCCGTTATCTTGGTCCTGGGGGATGTAGTCTGGATGAGAAGAAGCAAGAAGAGCCCAGGAAGGGGCGCAAGCAGCACAGCTTCCCCGGAGGATGGTGAATTGCCAGCTGGTAGAGGAGAAAATGGCACAAGCTAAGTGGAGCAGGACACACTGACAGCAGAGGATAGCCATAGGACAAGAGAGCCTGTAGACCTTTCAGCCGTACTACTCTATCAGCCAGTTCCTAATGCTCGTCCTGGCTCCTAGACCTAGTCGCTGGTGGTAGAGAAGGATCCTTGCAAAGCGTTTCTTCACTCAGTGCCTTACAGAGAAAAAGAAAGCACTTGATATCTGCAAAGATGGTCCCCTGCACAGAACGTAGGAAAAATGGGTGATTTGAAAAATAAAATTGATAGGATAGGTGAGAAGGAAGTCTGCCCATGAAACACTTTGAGCTGTGCTTGCCATCATGGATTTCAGTGGAGTCAGAGCAGTGGGATTTAGACCAGCATGTTTGCCACAAACTGCTTTCAGAAGCTTTGATGTGCTTGTGTATGTAGCTCATCCTCGCTCAGCGTGGCCTGTGTCCACTATCCCCTGTTTGGTGACAACTGGGAGAGAGCCTGAGGTTTCCATATTCAATTCCTGTTTCTCCTGGTTCTTTCAGTGACATTACAAGGAAGCTTGCAGCTCCAGCAGAAACTGAATTTCCTGGCTAAAGATACAGTATTGCTCTGAACAGTCCCATAAATTGTATTTAGCTGAGGCTGCATCTAAGCTATAAGAATTCAGATTGGTGTCTCTCTACCCCACTCAAAATGGGAGAAATTCACTTTCTACTGTGAGAAATGGGGATGTTTTGATTGGACAGCAGAGAGAGAGACATCGTGGAAAGATCATGAGATCTAATAAGAAGTATGGATGAATGAAAGGTGTTCAGAAGAGAGTGGGAACTGGAGACTCTATGTTCTATTAGGTTATATCTGATTCAATATAGAGATACAGATACTTGTTAATGGTGCATATTCTGCCCAGGAATGGCCAAATCATTATTGGTGCATATGTAGTTACGATACTTGTGTGGTAATTTAAATTTCTAAATGGAGGACCAGAAATGAGTCTCTGTACATATGCACTCAGCTTGTAGGAGGCACTGTGAGGGTTGCTGTTGCTTATCATTTTTTGGAGAGAAGCATCAGACAGAAACAGGAAGAATGATGTTACCCAAAATCTAAACAAAGTAACGTTACCTTAATGTGGCTAAAGAGTCTGGAGTCAGTGTTGAAAGGGATCCAATGACAGAACATTGAAAATTATCATTGGAAGGAAACGCAATGTAATTAGTTGGTGCATGTTAATTAACCACTGGACAAAACAGAGCAAGAGATTACTGAAATCTTCAAGGTCAAGGCTGGATACTCTGATAAATGACAGTCTTTTGTTTGGCCAGGAAGCATGGATCTGAGGCAGAAATGATATGGTCTTTGTTCTGTCTGAGGTCAGATTAGATTATCATAATGGTTTTAAAATCTATGAATCTGTCATATTTGATTTTAAGTGAGTGAATCAAAAGACTCCTTAATGTAGGTATGCACATTCAGGCTAGAGTTGAGTGAATAATTCAATAATTAATTGGATGAGCATAAACCTAAGAACATGAGCACTGTTTCTTTGGGTCAGACCAGAGAGTCATCTATCCCAGGATTGCATCTCAGGTGGTAAAGGCTCTTGTCTTCAATCCATTTCCTCCTAATTATATTAGGCCCCCCACGTTTGATGTGAAATAATTCCTTATCTTTCCTTTTTATAGCCTCTGAACTTTCCGTGATTTTGTAGAGCTCTATCTTATCTCCTCTCCCATCCATGACGAGACTTTGTAAATTTAATCTCTCTTTCCATGGAGATGCTCTCTGCTCCAGCTTTTTTTTCTTCCTTGCACTTTCCCAGACTTGACTACACTTTTTCGTGATGGGGTGACCAAAGCATCTTCAGGACTTTTTTTCTGTAAAGGTCATATAGGTGGGATCTGTCAAAAAAAAAAAAAAAACACACAGGTGAACTTTTCTGTTCCTCACATCCTGAACTGTTCACTCAGCAGCATCGCACCCTAGCAAGGCCTCCTGCCTTGTGTTGGCTGAAGGAGCCAAGGTCGATAGCTCACACAGAGGTGCTTGTACTGTAGAGCTGTGAGAGTGGGTGAGATGAACTTTGTCAAAACATTGAAGGTGTTAGTGTACCATGGGTTTTTACAGCAGCAAATGCTGTCCTCCTTGGCACTCAGTTTTCTTCCAAACCTTCTTCTTGCTGTCTTGTGGCTACAGAGTATTTTGGGGAACCAAATTTTCTCCAAAATTTCTGTCCTGATTGTAATAGATATGATACCTCCCAAAATTGTGCATGTGCAGTAGCGTAGAGTTTTCTTAGTATTATTTTAGTTACTTGCAGATTTCTTAAGAAATGCTTCATTATAAGGAACTAAAATGTTGTGAGTTTTTTATCAATTTTCTGTGCCAGTTTCTTCATACTTCTTTTTCAAAAGTTGCAGAACACATTTAGTGAAGCTTTTTATATATAGATTGATGTAGCAGCTTGATTAAACAAGATACCTTTATCATTTAGAGTTATGCTTGTCAGTTTGGTTTTGATATGTAGTTTCCTGTGTATTATTTATACCCACTGCTTGAACAACTTATTTTTTGTAACAACATATCTTGACCAATTAACACCATTTATTTCTTTAATTCAAAATAAAATTTCCCCTGTTGGTTTAGTCTAGAAGAGAGGAACAACACAAAGTCTGCAGGCATTGTGCATCCTATAGAAACACTAGGGAAAAAAAAGAAAATTATGTGAGATACAAGTGATACAAGGGCTTCAGAGCTCTTCCTGCACTGAGGTGGGTGTCACTTAATATTGTCTTAGCATTGGCTGGCTTCACAAAGACTTCTGCCTGCAAACTTACTCGTGAGAAAACATGTAGAAATCAAACTCAGAAAAAGGAATTAACATGCAAAATCAAATTTCTGTTGTTGTTATTCAAGTAAAAGCTGGGTTGTTTAAGCTCCAGCTGAGGGTGACCTATTACTATATTTTTCTTTGTTTCTTTTTGATATCAGGACAATTCTTATTACTGTCTTCATTTTATATTTCATAATTGTTTACCATACATTGTGTAATTTACGGCATCCCTTTTCAGTTACATCAGTTTCCATTATTTTTAGTTCTGTTCTTCCTAGTTAATGTTGGCAGGACATTGAGGTTGCTTTCCATTGGAAAACAAGTCAAAAGGAAAACAGAACCCAACCTATTCCTGCTGAAATCTGACCTACTTTTAAATTGCTGTCAGGTGAGGAATCTCCTCCAGATTTTAACTCTCCATTTATTTTATGGAGAGCTTGAAGAATATGACAGCAGTTAGGAAATACATTGTTCCAGCCCTGAGACGCTGGAAAACATATTTCGTATGGTGGTTTGTCTACAGAGCGCTACTCTTCTGTTTTGCAGAAGCAAAGTGAAAAAGATTGAGATGACAGTCGCACAAATATATGTACCTGTATGTATTTATGCAGTTAGAGTGATTGTGCTCGAGTTGATTTACTGGCATTCCACCTTATAAAATGAATAAAACAGAGCAATTGCTTCTTAAAACTAAATTTTTGAATAATTTAATGCATCTTGAGCATACTTCAATGAAATTAAAAAAACAAAGCTTTTTTCACAGTGAAACCCATGATGAGTCCACTGTGATGTATGGATTCACATGCGGTAGACTGATGACAGCAGGCTGCTGACTGATGCGTAGGGCACGGGTTAAAGCCACCATTGTTGAGCTTCGGTTTGGCTTTTCGTTTCATGCGAAACACGGCGTGAGCTAGAGATGCGGAGGTTTGCTACAGGACCGCATTGCAGTGGAGGTTTATCAGTGCAGGTTGCTTTACTACCTAAAGAACGATAGCAGCCCGGCTAGGAGTTTTATTATAGCTGGTAGGTCCCAGGTCTCCTCTGGGCACCACAGCGAGCGCGGGACCAGAGCAGATGTAGATGAGTGGCCTGCTGGTGTCTGAAGGACTGTCAGAAGCTGCCAGTCAGTAAGGTTTAGTCGCAGGAGATGTAGGAACTGAAATCCTGTGTCATTTGGTTGCTAATGGTGCTGGCACACTTTCTCCTGCTGATGGAATCAGGGGAAATTTGGAATACAATTCTGAATATTTGAATATTGAACAAAATTTTAAATAAGACAAGATAGCATAGGCCTCAAAAAATCATAGACCTCAAAAGACCTCTGCAGTAGGGATTCTGTGAAGGAAAATATTGTCTCCAAAGTTTTTAACTGCCAAACTGCGTCACATCCCGACAGAGCAAGTGTGAACCTACGATCCTGTCCCAGTGGAAACATAAGTCTGTTCTCCAAAGCCCAACCTCAATACAGCTGCTCGGCAAATAGCATAGAAACCTTTTCATGCAGGGCAAAAACTGTTTTATTTTGCTCAGTTTGGTTCTGAGAGATGACCAAGTCATTTTTGCCCCAAGTTTTCCAAAAAAATTCCCCTCAAGGTGGGGGCAGCCCTCTACCACTGCCCCCCACCGTTGTTTCTAAATGATTGCTGATGGCACCACAGGGAATGACGAGGCACTGGGTCTTACATGGATAAGTGCAGGGAAAATTTACTGGTAAGTGTTGCTACAGGCAGGGTCTCTGGTACAGCCACCGTCACAGTAGTGGTGACGGGCCAAGGGACCATCAGCCCCCGGAATAAATCACAGAGCACGTGTTGCTGTGAACAGCCCTATCAAAGGAGAAGGTGCTAACACCTCTGCCTTTCTACCGCGTACGCACACCTGTATTTTAGAAAAATGAGCTCAAAGTAGTCCTGCACCCTTCCTTTGGTGGCCTAGGAGCGCATATTTATGATGCCATCAGATTTTAAGGTTAGTGATTTAAGACTACCATAACAAGGAAAGTCCAGGCCTCGTTCAAGCAGAATATTTTATGATGTGCTGGAAATGAGAAAGCCAGTGCAATTTTCTGAGATGTATACTGAATAAGGCAGGTCTCTGTAGGACATACATTATTTTTATAGTAATATATGGCCCTGCCCGATTAGCGTCTTACATTATTGGCAGAAGGAGAATTTTAATCACCTACTTATATTTGGAGGAGGTCAGGCTGAACGATCATATTGTTCCTTTCTGGGTCTAAAATCTATTAATCTGTTTACTCATTTTCTTTTAATGTGTTAGGTAGTTTGAACAATGAAACGAGGGTAGCCAATTTCTCTTTCCTTTCGAATCATGAACTAGTCAGGTTCATTTTCTGGTTCCCATGCGCTTTCACAATGCAGAGGAAGTTTAAAGCCAAACAGAAGCCCCCTCCATTAAAAACAAAATAAATTTTAAAAATGGAAATATTTGTATTAATAAGAATTCCTTCATTAGAGAAAACGACTATCCAAAGCCTGAACTTCCCCAGAACAGTCCCTTCAGTCATTCTTATCTCACCTCACACTTCCAGCTTCGTGCCCCAGGGGCTGTGGTACGTGCTTTGGCTGATTTATCAGACCCTTTCAGTAGGTCAGTTTGTCCTAGTTAAGATACGTGGACTTGACCCTGCGACCATTGAAATTAGTGTGTTTGCTTCTCATCAACTTACAAGATCCAGTGTTTCACATTATAATGAAAAGGAACGTAGAGAAAGGGCACATCTTTTAGGGGTGGCTCCATTAGCCGAGCTCCTTCAGCACTGGGGGAACCTCCATCCTTGTGCTGTTTGTTTAGTTAGTTTACTAGGGCTGCCCTTATCCTGGGTTTTGGGTTCCTCTTGGGTAACATCACCTCATTGCTTCCAGCAAGGTTGGGCCGCTGTATTCATCATGACGTTGCTCCCAGCTGGACAACAGTCTCTGCTCTAGAGCTTCCGCCTTGATGCTAGTTGAAAACCATGTGCATCTCTACACACCACAAGTGTGTCAGCAAACCATTGGCAGAGGCTTGGCTACCAGTAGGAAGGGTGTTTCCACAGCTCGTTTACTTGACCAGCCTCTGAAATCATAGTGGACTCTGACTGCAAATAGCTAATGCCTGCGTTGCTCTTGTCATTGGCAGAGCTAAAAGCCTTCTAAAAGGCCCACGGCAATGGGACGTGGGAGGAAACTGCAAATATTTCACTTCTAATCAGTAAGCTGCTCACAGCTGTTGAGTAAAACTCATATTCTACCTATTTTCCATATTGACCTGGAATCCCACCTGCCCCAGATTTCTGAAATTAGCCCACTTTCCATTAGGCATCCCTTATCTGCAACCTGCTGACAAGAGCCTGGGGACATCTCCACCTTTCTGCACAGCTTCTTTCAACATAGCCTGAGGGAGCTTTGATGACTTGTCCCTCTGTTGGGTCATGGCTTGAAACTGCAGTCAAGCATCAGGCGAACTTCTCAGCGTGGGCAGTTCCCTATGGTTGTGCAGGGGACTGCTCGCAAACTGAATAGTTCTGCATAAATCCACCACTGATGAGTTCATCAGCAAGACTTTTGATAAAAAGCAATTAAACCGTTAAGTGGTAAAGAATCCAGAGCAGTCCTGGCCTGCATTCCAAAAGAGACAGAGAGGGATAAATCAACATGTTGGAAAAGGCAAAGAAGTCCAAAATAGTATGTCAAAGCATGTTATTTTTCAAGCCCCTAAAAAAAGCTCTTTTTTGCTCCATATGGAAAGGTTCCTACCCTTAATAGCAATGGGGGATGAATGGGGGAACGAATGAGAGGATTTATCTGTATACTCAGATGGTACCAACAAGAGAGAGAAAGGGAAGGAATGTACTGCTTGAGAAAAAAGCTCATTCCACTTCATTTTTCCTTACCTCTAACAGGAGCTGTTTTTCTTTTTGTTGGTCAGTTTGGATTTTTCCTAGTGAACTTGATAGTTAACCTAAAGTGAAGGTCTAATACTCAAGCTGAAATATCGCCTCATCTGTCCCTAGCTTACATCTGTCAATTAGGAATTACAAGAATTTAGAAATCCTGTAGTGACAAGCCCTGACACTAACCCTTGAATAGAGCCTGTCTACGGACTGCAAAGAGGCTGTAACCGTCCTGTAATGGCTCCACCTCAATCAGCCCGACTGGGATTTGTGTTTCCTTTTAAGTGAAAAAGGGAGTTCCCTGAGTTGCAGCGCTCACCTTCCTCCCTCCCCGTGCGCTGAGCTGACTCTTCTGGCTACCATGCCCCAGTCGAGACCAGCTGTAGACAAACAGGCAACATCTCTGCCATGAATCAAGAGCTCAAATACTCTCCCACAGCTGTGTGTGGTGGTAGCTTGCCCGTGGTATGGCGCTGCCCCATGCGAGCCAGCACGGTCCTTGCGCACTGTACTGGGAGAGCATTCTTAATGATGGTATGGTTGAGTCGATTATTTTGGAAGGGAAGAGCCAGGTGGACACAAGCTACTCTGCGCTACTGTCCTGGCTCAGATCACTACTAAAGTAGACAACACTCAGATGCCATGTTGCAGAACATTCTCGGGAGCTGAACCCCAGCTGTGAAACTTACCTGCAGAAGTGGGACCTTCTAGGTGAGCTAGTGCAAACATTTAATGTAAATCCCATGTACCATAACATATACATAATAATGTACACAGTAAATTAGGTCCCTCAACTCTTTGCATCTCTGGCACTCTGAATCAGCAAGCGGCTGCAAGCTGGTGGCCGCTCCTCCTGAGTCCACGGATTAAGCAGCTGGTTTGCAATGCATCATGCAAAAGGTTGAAAATATATTACATATGCTGAAAGAAAATTGTAAACAGATTGAGCCTGGGTAGGGTAGATCCACAGAAATAGATTTGGCTAGGAAAAGCTTGTGATTAAGGACTGAGGTGTAGGGGGAAAGGGAGGGAGTTGGGAGGGAAGGAGAGTTTGTCATTGTAATGAAAAAATGTGTATGGAGGTACACTCTCTGGGAATGTGGAAGGAGAGAGTCCTTGTATAGGAATGTGTATGATGTAAATCAGTATCTACTAAAGCGTCTCTTGAATATAACCAGAGGAACTATGTGAAATTGCAGAACAGCACGCACCAAGATTTCATGGGGAAATGTGCTGTACTCAGTCATGCTAATTATTGCGTGGGCTCAATTTTCAGTGCAATCAATCCACGGGAAACAAAAGGGCCGCAGGGGAAATAGGAAAAGGCAGTGAGCTAATACGAGCCAGATTCAATATAACTGTATCTACCTTCTGCAAGCGGCAAGACAGATTCTCTGCTCTTCTGTGGTGAGGCCCATGGAGCAGCGCTGGATGTTTTAGCGAGCGTGGGTGTAAGAGGGAATTGCAGCAACACTTACTGTTGTCCTTCCCTGCCCTGTCTGCACTGTCGCCGTGTATATATAATGCAAAATAATATATGTCTATGTGTCTAGGTTTTCTGCACAGCTTTACAAGTATCATCTTAGAGCAGGTTTCAGTATGATGATGCCTGGCTTCTTCCTGTTAGAGCAGAGTCCCAGGCTCTCTGCTTTGCTAGGGCGCGAGGAACTTTCCCTCAGCCCACCGGCTCAACTACATGGGCGAGTCTGGCTGGGTGCTGCCAGCAGCGGGCGTCGAGCCGGGGGCCCCTGGTTACGGCCAGGGGTCTTGAGCTTTGCTCAGAGCTGAAGTAAGCTTGGGTCACCCAACTGAACCTCACAGAAGGTTTAATGAGGTCCCACTGGAAACAGTGGTATGTTTTACATTCAACTACTGTGACGTTTGGATTGGGCCCTGGGTGAACTTCACCTTTACTGCATATTTTCAGTTTATCGCCAGTATTTTAGCAGACCATTCAGTTTGTTTGCCTAGCAGTTAATGGGTGCATTATGCAGTTTAGTCTTTTTCTTCCCAGATTTCTTTGCAGTTTCTAAGTTGAATGTGTTAATTTTTAGTGGCAGCCTTCTCTTCCATGCAGGCTCCAAACTTTTCTAGGAAGTGACTTCATGGCATTATTCAAGCCGATTATTGCTTGCAGTGACTGCAGCTGAATTACTTAGTGTTCATATAATGGCAAGCTCCAAGTGCATACGTATTTAATGACTGTAATCATTTATTATTTTACTTTTATTAGGTTTGTTTTTAAAGAAGGTTTTACTCTGCTATTTATGATATGCTAAGTGGTGGAACTTGCTGAAAAAACATATCGCATTTATTGTATTTTTTAATAGATTTTGCTTGTTAAAATGGAAATCTTACCCTAGTAGGGCAGTTTTTTTGCTGACAGTTTTATTATTTCAGTTACTCAGAAATTTCTTTCCTCTTTTATTTTCCCAGATAGCCCTCTAGGGATTTTTAATGTGTCCATTCTTTATTTAAGATTGGGTTCAGAACATGTTACTTCTAGCAGGGCGGAGGAAAAGCATAATATAGCAGACATCAAATGGGATGTCAAGTTTTATTTTCCTCTATGAGTTGTGGAATCCTTTCCCCATCTGTGTCATCTAGTGATTAACTGAGCTCATAATCTGTGCTCCCTCATTAATAACTGTCTTCTCTCAGCGCCAGTCAGAGCCCATGCTCAAGTAAGACTCATATGACAAAAGAGTTTGTGGCTGTTAGCAAATGAACGTATATGCCTGGGTAAAGTGGGAGACCCCCGGGCATATTTAAAACTTCCCTTCCCAACATGAGATGCCAAGTCCTTCAAAGAACTGATGCTCTGTAGATACTAGAAGCAATTACTGTCTGCATTTCACTCACAGATAGGGAAAGGGGAAGGGGACCATTCCTTCAGGACAAAACCCAAGCCTTGGTCAGCTGAGCAAAACCAAACTGCAAGGTGCTGACAGTTGCAGGAGACCTTGTAAATCCCAGTGGGCCAGCCACCAGTGGGCAATGACAGACCTAATTTGCTTGTACAAGTAGGTAGGGCTGGAGAGCACTGAAAGCAGTATTGGCTCCCCCTGGCTCCTACTGGTGTAGAGAGCTCTGATTTCTGCTGTTTCTAGTGAGTCTTTGACCACTGTCTGATATGGGATAGATTTTTTTTTTCCCCATTACAGCATGAACATGTCTGGTTTTGTTTTCTTACTTCTTTACTTCCGTTCTTGCTACTGTTCTGGTCTCTGAGGTAGATGCAGCCTTTCTCCCCCACCCAATTCTGACCAGCCCTGTGACTATGAGAAAACCCAAGTCCGAATGCCTGTTGAGGCAGCTGGAGAGCCCCTGGAGCTCTCGGTGGATGTGTGCTTGGACTGTGTGGGACTAGTAAATGTCTGTAGCCATCCTGCAGAGAGTTATAAAGCAAATTTTTACACTTCTGTATCCTGTCGTGTTTTCCAGGGTGTCCGGGGGAGAGCTTTTTGACCGCATAGTTGAGAAGGGGTTCTACACTGAGAAGGACGCGAGCACTCTGATACGCCAGGTCCTGGACGCTGTGTACTACCTGCACAGGATGGGCATTGTGCACAGGGATCTCAAGGTACAACCACTGCTTCACTTGCTTTTCCGTGTGGTGTGAGTGCCTACTTACGGGAGTCTCACTCCTGTAAGTCCAGCCTTCCTTAGGACTAGCTGTTTCAGCAAGGAGTTATCACAAGAAGGATGTTTTGAAGGCACCTTCCTTCGTAATTTATTTTACTGAGGACTTTTGCAAGCAATGCTGTTACAGTCAAGGGGAAATTTTGCAAGTATGATGCAAGGAAAAAGGTCCTACGTTAAGACATGAAACATTACATTAAGACAAGCAACTTTTCTCAACTGGGATATGTGTTTATTGCTGTAAAGTGTCTTACAGATTTGCAGTGCTATGTTTACTTTTACTTAAAAATAATTACTTAATCATAATAAATTATGTGGGAAAGTTGAATCATTTCCTATTTTGCCATTTGGACCAGTGTTTTTGGAGACACTTTCTACAGCAAGGATTCTTTTAAGGGATGTTGTGTGCCACTGTGATTTTTAGATAACAGTTCCCAGTTTTTCTGGGAAAAAAAACCCCAAAGCATTATTCCCACATTGTTTCCTCCTTGTATCTTAAACTGTCATTAAGATAAGCAGACGGGCCTGGATTTCATAATGTACACAGCTAGACCTCCCCATCTTTAGGTATCTTAAATAATAAATTAGCAGAAAGCATTAGAAAAAAGTAAAAATGTCAGAAGAAAAGTGCAAGTTCAGTTCCTGAACTCATTAATCCTACCAAAAGTTAGTGATAGAAACTGAGAATTCGGTGGATAAAGTGACACTTCTGCTTTCGATCTGGGGGGATGCTCCAAACAAGAGTTGCCTTGAATTGTCCTCAAGTAACAATTTATTGTCAGAGTCACCAGCCACAAATAAATTTTCTTTTTTACTTATTAAATGTAACTTTGTATAAAATGCATTTGTAATTATTTGAATTTTTAATACAGTCTAGTATTAAACTGCATGTTTGCATTTTTTGGCAAATTCTTTTAGCAATGGTTGTGGTGACTGGAATGCGACCTCACTGTTTTGTCTTAACATCGATGAAAAATTGGAGTGATGAGAGATATTATTTATTTTCTTTTTATCTCCTCCAAAATTAGTGCTGATAAAAAATCCTTGTTGGAGTAAAGCAATAAACAGCAGGGTTGTTCCAAAATGTGAGCCAAAACAGAGCCCCTTGCAAGTGTAACCATCAGCTCTACAATTTTTAAAGATGGAGCAGTGCCCATTCGCGACGCTTTGTGGCAGGCAGACACAGCTTCGTTTCGCTAAAGCCCCAGTACAGTCATTTCCTTCTGCTGTTTTTTAAAGAGTCCAAATATGAATTGTTTTGCTGTAGGGGGATGGTTCCCATGGGATTGTGCCCTTTTTCCCTTTTCCTGACTGCTGTAAGCAACTTGCCTCAGTCCTGGACCCCTCTACCAGTAGCTGCAATTGGGTGATCTTTGCTAGGAAAGAAGCCTGAGTAGACTAGTAGAAAGCAGAAATACAAAAAAAGTGTACAAAATCCAAAAAAATATGGGTTAGGCACATTTTTAGGGCAAAACTTTGAATCCTCTAAAGGGCAAGATACGCTGATGTCTGTAGATTGGTTTTTCCTCTCAGCATTTCAAAGTTTAGCTCTAAAATTCTCAAATCATGGGTTTTTTTGTAAGGAGACACTGATTAGTCTTCTATCTCCTGTAATCTTCCCATGCAACCTGCATTTCCCATTCCTTTAACGCTCTTATTCTGCCTTATATTAAAACATTGTCTTATTTCTTAGAATTCCATACCATTTCCATATGGAAGGAGCTGTCTAGTATTTTAACTTGACCAGCTTTCTCCCATATTCAATTTGTAGGAAATAAATTTAGACTTCTTTTCCGCTAAAGTAGATTTAAGAAGGCGCTCCAAGCCCTGTTAGTTCAGGCACTACGTTATCTGAACTATGTTTATGATTTAAAGGAATGCTGTAGCTCTTATTTTAAAAGTGTTTAATCTTATTAAAAATTTCCCACAATAAAATCTGAAATCTGGTGCTTGGGAAGTGGATTAATCTGCCAAATACTTTAAGAGTTTATTTAAGGACATGCTTAATTTAGGTCAAACAAGCCCCCTTCTCCACCAGCGATCTGGAGGACAGACTAGCTCTTCTTCTCTGTCTTTTTGTCTGAAAGTGTGTGTCAGTATGATATCTGCTGTTAAAATGACTCGTAAAATATGGAATTTGAGACTCTCCTGCTGTGGGTTTCTGTTAGCACAAACATACCACGATGGCAAAAATAGGGATATGATAAAGCTCTTTTATGATCTCAAAACATCAAGGTAAGAGCAAGATTTGAACTGTGACTCCCCAAAATGAATCCAATCTATAAGAATACAACCTTTGAAATATCTATAACAATTAATGGTTATAATTATGTATTCTTCAGACACCACATTAATACTTGCTGTGGTTAGGAAAAGCAGGTCCCTACTCCAGAGCTCTAATCTGAGTAACACCGCAGAAGACAGCGACAGACAGCAGCAGATAAAGTCCAGTGAAGTCCAGTATTTACAAAATTACTGAGTGGCTTCAGCAGCTCTGCTTGATACAGAGCCATCTTGTTAATGCTTTTGCATTAACCAGATCACTTGATAAAACATGGCATTGTTCTTATTGCAGTCTAGTTTACACTTGAGTTTCTTGGCATGACTGAACATGAGTAAATGGGCGACCTGAGATGAGTCAGTAGAAATCATTAGGAAAACTTGTCTTTCCCTTAATACTGACTCTACTAAAGTGGATCAATACCAGAGGTAGTGCAGCGCGAGGCGTTTCTCTTTAGCGCTGTAATCTTGAAATGCTGCCAGCGTTCTGAAACTGGTGAAATTTCAATCAGTTGTAGACAGCAGGAAGGCAGAGAAGAGAGAAATCTGCCGTGCAAGGCTCAGGGGATGGCATGAGCTTGGAAGACCCAGTAAGGAGTGTGGGAAGGGGTGGGAAATTTAGTTGGAGTGTTAGTGGAAGTTCATTTCTGTTGTAATTAATCCAAAGTAGTGCTAGTAGGCAGAGCTAAGAATGATCTTAACCAGGGCATAATGGGAGGGTGTGAAACGGGATGGCATCATTCGGGGCGAAAATTGGCATGAAGCAATCAAGTGAGATGTAGGACCTAGTTGTAAATCATGAGGCATAATGTATATGTGGTCTGATATACATGAGTGAAAATCAGGAGCAACTCCACCAAAGGGAGTCAGTGGCATAAAACTGGTTCATGTGGTGCCTGAAACAGTGTCAGCACTATAAAGACCAGTTAAAGCACTGGACTCAGGAGGTGTCATGAGAAGGCACCTAAGTAAGGTACAACTCTATAAAGTATTTTAGCTACAACTCCAGGTGGAAAGGGAACCTCCCAGTAGCGTGGAGAGGAGCTCACTCCCTTGTTGCTTCTTCACCCCAGCGAAGAAGGTTGTCATGAGGGCCTCTGTGGTGCATTACAAGTGGTGGCCTTGGGACCTCAGAGCTCGCACGTAAAATGTGCCTCTCCAACGTGTTGCCTCCCCCACTAAAACCCCCGGCCTCTGCAAGCACCAAAATCCAGGCCCCAGCCCACCCATTGGCAATGGCTGTGTTTTGCTCCCCTTAGGTCTCGGGCTGGCCATGAGCAGGGTGGAAATACCTGGTGGAAAAATGCATAAATAGCTGAAGGAAACCTAAAAATGAGTCCAGTGTCCTCAACTGTGGTACAATGGAAGGTGCCAGCTCTGGTTTTAGCCAGTACCCATGACTGCAGTAGGATTGTTCCTCCTTCAAAATCCAAGCCTGGATTTGACCCAAGGAATTTAATGATGTTGCAAAGACCCAGCTGTCTCGTATCGTTTCCTGGAAACTCATGGCTGGAACACATAATAGATTGGTAGAGAAACTGCGTTGGATTCGCATAGACATTTCTACCAGCTTCTGGGCAAAAAGCCTCTTCCAGCATTATGCTGAAACATTGGTTATCCATCACTTTTAAACGTGAAGAGCCCAAGGTCTGGGTCGTACTGTGGTACAAGCTCCCCCTCTTTCTGTGGGGCTCCCGGGGCAGGAGATGTTGAAGCTTTCAAGAGCTAGGATGTTAAGCAAGGGAGCAGCATTAGGAAGTGTGCTCTCGCAGCATCTAGCAAGAGATTTACTGTATGGCAGTAGCACATTTGAAACATATATATTGAGGATTAGCAAATAATGTAGCAGATTGGTATCTGGAGGTTGATTGGGCTCTCAAACTGGACTGACATCAGTGTAAATTCACAGGGTTTTGTGGAGTGACTCGTGTTTTTGCTCAGCATAAACAAGTCACTGTTGTCAGTACTGCAACATTTTTTCCTAATCAGCACTAGCTAAAACATTCTTGCTGTAACTCTGTTGACTTTCAAGGCATTTCCTCTTTCATAATATTTATTTCCAATGGAGAAGATATAAAAATTCTCTAACACCTACTGGTTCTCTTTTTCTTTTTCTTTTAACCACTGCTTAACCCCAAATGCAGCTTTATAAAAAGTTTTGTGTACACTACCTCGATTTGCCATATTCCCCTGCCTTCTAGTGAATCTTTCTATTTTATCGCTATGAAGTGATGATATGTTGGACACTCCTCAGGAATAAGAGATAAGCCTTCGTTAGGGGAGTATATTAAATGCAAAGCATCAGCCAGCAAATGTTACTGGATTTACGTGCTCAAAACCCATTATGCTTTTTCTTCCTTCTAGCCTGAGAACCTGCTTTACTACAGCCAGGATGAGGAATCAAAAATCATGATCAGTGATTTTGGATTGTCAAAGATGGAGGGTAAAGGAGACGTCATGTCCACAGCCTGTGGGACTCCTGGATACGTTGGTAGGCGCTTTGGTTACGCTAGCCAGCTGCTGTTCCCCACTGCAGTATAAAAGCATAGTGAAAATGAAGGCACTAAAGGGAATGATAGTTGTTTTCTGGTATCTCTACATAGCACATGTAAGATTTTACACAAGTTAGTTAGAACTAAAGGTCTGAGAAGTTTACAACGTTGTCTTGTGTGCTGTTCTCCTTTAGGTCCCAATCCTGCAATTCCTGCCTTTCACTGGAACTTTGCCAGCTCAGGGATTGTGGGATTAGGTTTGATGATTTTATTCCTTTGCCAAATGAGTTTTCTCAAAGACTGTGCCCGCGGTTAAATTAGAAGCTTGGGAAGAATATGCAAATGCCTCTATTCTGCAAGTACCTATAAAACCAAGACGTTTTACCTAATGTGGGATATTAGTTTTATCATAAAGAAGAGTATTTGCAAGATTCCCCTGACAGAAGACAGTAAAATGAAAGAGCTACGTTCATTCTCCAGCAATCCTCTGTTACAACGACATTAAGTTACTGACTTTTTGAATATAAATGTATAAAGACTCTTTAGATCCCCAAGTCCTCCATGCCAGTAGTAGATTGCTTCCTGCCATATATTGCCTGATATTTTGCCTGTCTCAGAAGTGATTGTGCAAGGATGCTGATTTGCATAGCATTTGCCAGCATCCTTCTTAAAAAAAGTAAAGCAACTGAATGCAAGAAGTATATGGAAGATGTTTACAAGACCTGTTGGAGCAAACACTATTTAAAAGGCTCACTTCGTATTTCATGAGACACCCAGCAAGTCTGTGCCTGTTCAGATACCTAGATAGCCAGGTTAGAGAGTAAAATTAATTGCTGGGGTATCTGCCATTAAATCCATGCAACTGAAACGACGGCTGCTGTAGGGATACCTTTGTCTCAGATCTTGCTGCGAGGAAGGAGCCAGGGTTTTCTAGCGGTCGGAGAGAGGACACAGCTCATGCCTTACCTAGGGTGCCACTTGAGACGAGACTTTCTGCAGAAAGTTACGCTGACAGCATATGTGTATTATCTCCATCTTCATTTCCTTTCCTTCTCCCTCCCCTTGGCCCGATATTCTCGGATTAATTGTGGAAAAGCTGATAGCAAGGATGGAGAAAACTTGTTAAAGAAACGCGTGTGGGCAATTTAATGACCGTGGGCACAGCTCTTTTTGCTTTGCAGCTGCCAAGTCGCCCATGTTTTCATGCCTCTGTTGTTACGAGGGTATAAGAACATGAACAGATGACGCAGTTATGACACAGAGATCCAGATTCATCCCAGGAATACCTTTTTCAGTGCATTATCTTCATGCTACGCAGACACACTTTCTCCTGATAGCCTTAGAGAAAGGCATAGATTTCTTTGGTTTCCCATTGTGAAGCCATCATAGCCTATTATTTTAAGAAATATGAGTTAGGCTGCACTCTATATAGCCTGAATATATTCTTGTGTAATCAGACGAGACTGGAATCTTCGAAAGCCCTAGCAGGAGCTGAGCTTAGCCAGCAATTTTCATAATTTTTACTGTCATTAGCTCTTCTGTCCTCAATTAACGTGTTTTATTTGGTTCTTAAATGGCCACTGACCAAAATAAGTCTGCAAGATGTATAGAAGTGAAGATTATGTTTACTGAACCACTGATGAAAATGAAGGAGTGCGACTCTGCTTTGGCACAGAGTGATCTCATATGGCCTCCCAGTGTAGCTATTTACATAAGAAAACTTGATATTTTGGAAAGGAAGCTCTCTGAGCATGTGGCAAAAACTGTAGTACTTTGAGAGATATCTTGAGAGTTCTCATTACTCAGGGTCTGGATGCTGATGGTGCAGACACAAGTGCCTTCAGGCCCTTCGTTACCATACTGAATACAGGATTTTCTCATTACAGCTCAGGGGGTCATAGCAACTTATTTCTGAAGTGCTGACTGGAGTTTTTCCCCTCTCTCAGAAAGAAATCTTCTTTAGATATTTGTTCTATTTCTTTTCGTTTTCCACAGGAGACAGCTCCCGTTCAGTACTACTTTTTTACATAATTGGTTGCCCAGACAACATTCTCCAAGCAAGAACATTTTTGTTGTCACTCACGACGATTATGTCCACGAATAGGCCCCCGTTAGAGTTATACCTGATTGCACCTCTTTTGCATACATGGGCTGCAATTTGTCTGTGGCAGAAAGCTTTCATGCCTTGCAGTTTCGCTAGAATTTTCAGCACTTGCCTAATGCCCCCAAGTAAATGTAGAAGTCCTTCCCCGTAATGGCACGAAATGAGTATGTGTCCTAGTCTGAATCCAGTGAGCCCTGCCACAGTGCTGGCCTGTGAAGTTCCCTTTCCAGCGCTCTTTTTGATTATTTTTTTCCCAGCTATTTCACTAGTGTTGAAGTAACATTCAAGGATGTGTAACTTGCAACGTAATTTCTGGCGGTTTTCTTTAAAGGTGCACGGAACATCCCATTTTCTAAGATTTAGTGAGAAATTAATTAGTTTTTTCAGCTTAACCACTTTGTTTTTAAATTCCTATAAAAGACTTTAGACACATATCACAAGCCAAAGGCACTAGGGCTTGGTTAAGAAGCCATTAACATCTGCTACGGTTCATATATCATTATCTCCAGACACCGGACCAGTAGGTTCCCATTTTGCAAAGTGCTATACCAACTTGTGACTTTCTACCAGATCTGATCTTAACTCAGGTCTGCTACCCTGAGTATTTTCAAGTGTGCAAGGCACCGTGCCATTTTGATCTCACTTTCCCGATTAGGAACCATCCTTCTTACCACTGTGCTTACCACTCTCACTTATCTTTATTTCTTATGGAGGGAGTCTAGATGATGAGCTGGGACCTGACGGCCACCTTTTAGATGGCATCTAAGTTAGGTGAGACTAACTACCTTGTATGGTTCATTTCATTGCAAATTAGGTATGTGAATTAGCTTGCATGGATCTCATCCTAAAATCTAGATGAGAGAAGAAATGGTGATCTGTATGATTATTGGTAAGATCTGTATAAGGCATTAGTGATTCACCATTTTAAGCATCGCAATTGTGGGCTGCTGGGCTTCAGACCATTTATTGGAACTTGATTTTGGTGGAAGAACCGTTCTGAAGTGCCTGAAAATGAATCTTCCTTGAGGTGTATCAAGTTGGACACTAAGCAGGAGAGGATTGCAGTCACTCAGCATGTTTCTCTAAAGTGATTTTGGTGGCTTGGGAATTAGGTCTTGCTGGCTGACTTTCCGTGTGAGTTGGTCTCTCAAGAGCTTTGGTTACTTCTGCAGGTGGGACTTAAGACTCACACGATGCTTAGGAGCTTTGGAAGCTTTGGAGAAAATGTTTAAAAGTCCGTCTCCGGCAATCTGATTTCCTTTTGCAGAAATGCTGAATTACAAGCTGTATTTGTGGCTGGCTAATAGCTTAATCCTCCCGAGATTTTAAATTCTTGCTCTGAGACCCAACCCAACTTTAAAAAAATTGTGGTTATATTTTCATGTAGTAAGGGTTGGGCCGTGCCCTGGATATGTGGTTGATCCCTCTATGCCTCACCTTGCTTATTATTTTTATTCTCTGTAATGCCTTTGTAAAAGATCATTTCACACCTTTCAGCTCTGCCAGAAATCCAGTAGAAGTTCCAGACAATATCAAAGCCGTGCATTTTTCTTAGCCCTGCGCAAGACCAAAGCACTTAAATACACAATAGATTTCCATGTTTACTTTTGACTTACTTGGTATCCTTTGAGTCAAAGATTTGAAGCTGCTCAGTAAGCTTTTGGAATATCCTTATTAGCAAAAAGCAACCCCGGGAGTTTAGGCAGTAGCATGAGTAATAAAGTAAAAATAAAGCATGGGAACTGCACTTGTCAGAGCTTGCTCAAGCATGGACTGGTTACAGTGCGACTATGCAGTGCTCAGCTTCATTGCCATGCGGTGAAACACTGTTTGCTTGCACATGGCTTTAACTGCGTGTGTCCCACGCTGGCTTCTTAACACTAACTCAGTAACAAGAAAAAAGAACAATGGGAGCACGAGAAACTGGCAGGGCTACATCGAAATCCTGCTGTCATTCCTAAACAGCACAAAGCAGCAAATTCGTGGCCAACGAGAGCAAGCTGAATGCTGGAGCACTGTGTGAGGGAGGGAAGAAGTGGTTTCCATGCCACGAGGAGCTCTGGCCTTGTGTAGGAACTGCATTACATGCGTCGTAGCCTGCTTGTACCGTAAGGAAGATGCTTCACTTGGAGGCAAGGGATCTCACGCTGCTCTTGTACCATCTCTGGCTTCGGGAGCAGGTACTAGATTTGCCCTTCATGCATCCCACCTGTTCACTTCATGGTGCATCTGTCCATCCTCTAGAGCTTCTAACTTCAAGAATTCTAAGCAATGGGGCTAACACCATTCCTCTTTTGTGCGGAGACTTGCAAACTCTGCCTTTTATCCACTTTTCCTCTAGGAACTCATGGCTTCCCTGTAGCTGCACAGCCTGTTTCACGTTTGTCTTCATTGCCTTGCAGGACCTATCTGCACCGTGGAAATGGCACTAACATAATTCCAGTTGAACTCCTAGGCCAGACCTGCGCCACTCCTGTTTGCTGGGCCAGTTGAGCTGTGTCTCTGCCCAGCATATGCAGGTCCCTAGTTATTTTAACCTTACTTAGATCTTTTTATTCTTTCCACATTTAGAGCAGGCTCCTGATTTGTCTCTCCTCTGGGGATCCTCAAAACTGTCATCCTTTGTTCAAATGCTGCGTTCCTTTTGGCACGCAGTTCGTGGGAAATCATGTAAACTACAAAAAAAAAAAAAAAGCATTATACTGAGTTCCTGTGAGACAGCAACATCTGCCAGCAGTAGTACCAGCATGGGAGCGAAGGAGAACCATTTTCAAGTATGAGGCTTGTCTGAAGGTCAAGCACCCTCAACACTTTGTACAGCTTGTTCTGTAGGCTTAAAGTATCAGCAATCCCCATAACTTAAGCTCTTTGCAAGAACATGGATTGCAGGTTTTTGGCATCCAGCAGCTGCATTTTTAGGAAGCTTATTAGCATTGCTGTGCCCACTGAGGGTAATGGCATAGTGCTCTGAAGTGTTTCCAAGCTTTCCTATTCTGAACCTTTTCTTAAATTGTCCATTTGAAACAAGCCTTTTAAGTTCTCTTAGTTTAAAAAACAAAACAAAACTAAACTAAACTGAAACACCAGAATGTCTGACCTGGAGGTGGAGTGTCACCTGTTATCGATATACGTCGCTGCCTTAAAACAGAGACACATGCTGTAACACAGCTTCGGATCTTAGGACCCTCCAGACTCTGATATCCCACTAAAACTAGTCCTGCTGGCATCCCCTAAACTCCTCCATATCCCCTGAAGCAGGGAAGAGAACACGTGCCAGTTTTAGAAGGGGATCACACCTATGTGAAGACATCGGACGGCAAGAAATTGTGCATAAGAAATGCGCCACCGTGACATGATCCCTAAAAATGTTGGTGTTTAAGAGGGAGACTATTTAGTTCACGTTCCCTCGCCTCAGATTTGTTTTCGGTTGTGTTAATATGGCATATCTGTATAATGTCCGGGGCTGACTAGTATCTGTTCAGAAATCATTTGCATAATATTTCATTTGGGGAATAGAGGATGTATAATGTTTACCACAGTCTTGAAAGCAGTGCAATCAGGAACAGTCACTGAAAGTGGAAGAGAGATGCTAATTAAATATTGGAAATTTGGAAAGACTAGAGAGATGGAAGAAATCTAACCACCTAAGGACAGGGGAATACAAACTCCCTTCTTTAGCATATTTTATCACAAAACTCAGTCACAATGGATAGGCAAAAAAAGGAAACTGAGTCTCAGAAGCCATATTTGATGCAGATTTTGAAAAAATAGTCCTTCTAGAGGAAAATCTGGAGACAAGTTTGGATGCGTCTGGAAAAAAAGAGTGAGGCTAAGAGACACAAGGGTTGCCTGGGAAGGTTATCCTGAGCAAGTCTGAGGAGCAACTATTTTAAAAAAGGAACAAGGAAAATGTAAATTTACAAGACTGTCCAGGGCAAACCAGCCCTGCCTTGTGGAGGGTAAAAAGAAAAGCCATCCTAGGCATCCAGGCTCCTCATTTTGAAGGAGGAATGGGAGGAATATAAGTTCACATAGTTCTCCAGGACAATCCATCCTTATGCCACGGGAGTGAATGCCAGCTTTCCAGGTTATCTGGAAAACAGTGACGAGCAGAACAGAACAATTCTCCAGTACTTGAATCTAGCATGACAAGTTCTTCTTCAAATTCACCCTCCCCCTGAATGACCACAGAATCACAGAATGGTTGAGGTTGGAAGGGACCTCTGGAGATCATCTAGTCCAACCTCCCTGCTCAAGCAGGGTCCTCTAGAGCATATTTCCCAGGATCGCGTCCAGACGGGTTTTGAGTATCTCCAGCAAAGGAGACTCCACTACCTCTCGGGGCAACCTCTTCCAGGGCTCTGTCACCCTCACAGGAAAGAAGTTGTTCCTCATGTTCAGATGGAACTGCCTGTGGTTCAGCTTGTGCCCGTTGCCTCTTGTCCTGTCACTGGGCACCACGGAGAAGAGTCTGGCCCCATCTTCTTGACACCCTCCCTTCAGATACTTGTACACATTGATGAGATTCTGCCCAAGTCTTCTCTTCTCCAGGCTGAAGAGTCCCAGCTCTCTCAGCCTTTCTTCATAGGAGAGTTGCTCCAGTCCCGTCATCATCTTCGTAGCCCTCCACTGGACTCTCTGCAGCAGTGCCATGTCTCTCTTGTCCTGGGGAGCCCAGCACTGGACACAGTACTGCAGGTGAGGCCTCCCCAGGGCTGAGTAGAGGGGGAGGATCACCTCCCTCGACCTGCTGGCAACACTCTTCCTAATGCAGCCCAGGCTCCCATGGGCCTTCTTGGCCACAAGGGCACGTTGCTGGCTCATGCTTAACTTGTTGTCCACCAGGACTCCCAGGTCCTTCTCTGCAGAGTTTTTTTCCAGCAGGTCAGCCCCCAGCCTGTGCTGGTGCATGGGGTTATTCCTCCTTCGGTGCAGGACCCTGCACTTGCCTTTGTGGAACTTCCTGAGGTTCGTCTCTGCCCAGCTCTCCAGCCTGTCGAGGTCCCTCTGAATGGCAGCGCAGCCTTCTGGTGTGTCAGCCACTCCCCCCAGATTAGTATCATCAGCAAACTTGCTGAGGGTGCACTCTGTGCCTTCCTCCAGGTCATTGATGAATACGTTGAACAAGACTGGACCCAGGACTGACCCCTGGGGGACACCGCTAGCTACAGGCCTCCAACTTGACTCTGCGCCACTGACCACAACCCTCTGAGTTCTGCCACCCAGCCAGTTCTCAATCCACCTCACCGTCCACTCATCTAGCCCACACTTCCTGAGCTTACCTAGGAGGATGTGATGGGAGACAGTGTCAAAAGCCTTGCTGAAGTCCAGGAAGACAACATCCACTGCTCTGCCCTCATCTACCCAGCCAGTCATTGGCTCTCAGATAGGTGAAGCATGATTTCCCTTTGGTGAATCCATGCAGACTACTCCTGATCACCTTCTTGTCCTCCAGATGCTTAGTGATGACCTCCAGGATGAGCTGTTCCATCAGCTTTCTCGGGATGGAGGTGAGGCTGACAGGCCTGTAGTTTCCTGGCTCCTCCTTCTTGCCCTTTTGGAAGACTGGGGTGACACTGGCTTTCTTCCAGTCCTCAGACACCTCTCCTGATCTCCAGGACCTTTCAAAGATGATGGAGAGTGGCCTAGCGATTACATCCACCAGCTCCCTCAGCACTCGTGGATGCATCCCATCCAGCACCAACCTGACATACAAACCCCGACCCAGCTGTTGGAATGGAGTTAAGTTTTGGGTAGCGACTGAAGTTGCCTTATATTTCCACAGCTCAGTTCTCTGTTGTAGTAAAAATGTTATAACTTTATCTTGGCAGACCACACCATTGTGCCTCTTTCCTGTAAGGAGTTAAGTGCTTCTCAGGACTTGCAGTGCAGGTTTTTGCCAAGCATCTAGGGCCCGGTTAGGAGCTCTTTGGGTTGGATGGTGCAACAGGGGAGAGCTTGCTCCTTTGGCAAGCAGCAAATAGGCATGAAGAGTATTCACACGGTACGACAGCATAGAAGTGTATTAGTATTAACAATATTTGAACAGAAATATCATTGTAATGTCTTATGCATGCAGTGGTCCAAGTTTGCCAGGTGACTCGAAGACTAGGGTAACTTTTACCCTGGACTGCAGAGTGGGGTATTTCCCAACTTTCAAGAGCCTTCGTAATCTGACTGCCAGCTATATCTTTAGCTGCATTTTCCCTGGGCTTCCTTCCATCCTTTATGGAGTTCTTCTCCTCAGCATAGCTTGACCCTTTCCATCATTCTGCTCCTTATGGAAATAGAGCCTCGGTGCCCTCATTGCCTCATGCGTTGTCTTCCCTTTGATCCTTTTTATAAAGTCCCACTCCCAAGTACCAGAATGTCTTTTCTGTTTCTCATTATTGCTTTCTGTTCTCCTCCTTGCCAACAATTCTGACCTTAGTTTTATTGACTAGTCTAACTTAGAAGGGTGGCTCTTTGAAGAATCCTTATCAGTGCAGCATATGCATGTATAGCAAGTAAACGTGAGGCTCAAGTTTTAATGCATTTACTTGCTTCACAACATTTCCCTCTGTTCTTCGAGTAACTGCTTTGACTTTGGTAAGATTCCTAACAGAGTAATGTCTAACTCTGAAGAAATATTTGTGTTGGGACTTGCCCCTCTGTGATTTTCTCAGAGCATTTGAACTCCTAAGTATTCAGAGGAAATTCTGCGCTTTTTAAAACACAGTGTGGCAAGTCTGCTTTTGGAATGTCGTGAGCAGTGATTTTGGCCTTATTGTGGACATTTTGCCTTGAAAATGCAAAAGCTTCTTTGCATGAAAAAGATTAGAGTCACAGATTTAAAATTTAGGTTTAAGCATTTACCACTGAAAAGTCCCAACAGAGAAAACATTATTCTCCAAACCAGAAATACATCTTTTTAACCACCAGTGATTTAATAAAGGAAAAACTCCCAAAGCATTTGAATAGATGTCCAGTCTTTCTCTTCTAGCAAAATACAGGATATAGTGTCTGAAAGCTTTAGAGGCCAAGAAGGCTCACTTCCTTTGTGCACATGTCTAATTCCTAGTGCTTTTTGTCTCTCCCTGTGACTACGGTGTCTTTGCTCCCAGAGGCAGAAGGACAAATGACTTCCTCTGACTTAGACATCCATGTGGCTTTATTAGTAAGGTAGTAGGAAGTGTGTTCTTCTCCTGGAGACTTAGCTTATCTGCTCTGTCACATGCTGTACTTTTTGCATTGCCTCTTTAAGTCCCCCACTTGGCAGCACGATGCCGGGAAGCGACAAAGCTGTCAGGGTGAATATAGGTCTCAGCAACTGTGCCACGCTCTAGCTCGTTTTTCTGCAAGTCTCCTAAAGTTCTTCTGACAGGGAGCTGATGGTCCTTCTGCCCTCAGCCTTTTCTGTATTTTTATGTGCTTGTTTTTGGTTTTCATCCTTCTTATCAGAAAATGGGGAACTTGCTCAGCATCAGGAGTTGCCCTTCTCCTTGAAGACAGGAGCTTCAAAAACTTCAGGTTGTTTTTGCAGATTTGAGGGTTGAATGTGGAAGGCAACAAAGACCTCAGGGAACTTTAAGTTTCAGGAACGACTGTCAAGTCCTACCTCTTGGCAACATTCAGGTATTTGGTCAGGTAACATGTGCTTGTTTGGCTTTTTATTTTCAGCTCCTGAAGTACTGGCCCAGAAACCGTACAGCAAAGCCGTGGACTGCTGGTCCATTGGGGTTATTGCATACATCCTGTAAGTATCTATTGGTTCTTGAATCATAGACAGCTTTGGGACCTGCAACACCCTCTGTCACCATTTGGGTACTCGCTTCCTCTCATCCAAGAAAGTTGCTCTCTGACACTTGTGACTCAGGATAATGTGAATCCTGGGCACCTCCCAGGCACGTCTAGCCTGAAATTTGGGCAGAAACAGCAGGAATGAACCAGGACCCTTCAAAACAACATGAAGTCCTGCTCTCAGCTGCGCTTCATGGCGTACAATAGTGTGGACTTGTTCACAAGGTTGTGACATTAGTGAAGCTACTACTTTCTCTGCTCGAGTTAGTTGTGAGCAGAAGCAAGTCTGGCCATCTGCACATTGCGTGATCTTATCCCGGCAGACGTAGAAGTGTGTTGTAAAGTGCCACACCTCTGGAGGAGAAGTAGTGCTCTGCACTAGTGAACTATGGTAATGCATTTTCAGAGATTATGCATTTATGATACGATCAGCCAAGACTGGATATTGTTATGATTAATGGAAAATGTTACTTGTTATGACTGCGCTATTACTTATCGCTATTACTTATTATTATTTATTATTTTCTTCCTGTGTGTATGTATGTGTGAGAGTGCTATTGCTCTAGGAATAGGTTTACCAGTCGTTCGTTTTTATCCAGTTCCCCTGTTACAGGTGGTTCATCTGTTTCCGGCCATTCCTAATAGTGAAGGGAAAGGAAGATGGAAAAAGAACCCTCTGCTTATGTCAGCCTTTATCAATGCATTTTGCACGTATGAACACATATCTCTTAGAGGTGATTAAGTATTTCCATCTACATTTGTTTTTTTCCCCCAAGCAAATAATTTTTAACTACATGGAAATTTTTGTGTTGCTGACATCCGATTAAAACTCCTCAGGATTAAATGTTTTCAGGTTTTGATGATTTTTGAAAGCCAAAAAAGGGAGAATTTTTTGTGAGTGCTGAATAATTTCCACTAAAATGTAACACAAAGTACTGAAATTTTTACAGAAAACGAGGAGTCATTTTCTTAAACACTTCCAAACCCTCCAACCATCAGGTCCCTTAAGAAAGGGTGAGCTGATTTCTACGCTGTCAGTTCTGTTGTTTTGCCTTTAAGCCTCTGTACCTGTGGCTGAGATTTGCTCCTCTGAAGGGGTTAATTGCTGCTGAAGGGAGTGGGAATTAGTTACTTCAGAAGGGCTACAGGACCAAGATCTTTTTGCGTTTTCCAAAGTGGTGGATAGATCTCAGAACCCATAAATACAGTTGTTTATGGAGATTTAGCACCTGTTGTCATTCAGCACTGATCACACTCTTCTTCGTAAGGGCTTCATAGGCTCATGGGATAATTCAGGTTACGAGGGGACCAATCTCGTGTTCAAAGCAGGGTCAGCAATGAGATCAGACCAGGCTGCACAGGGCCTTATCTAGTTGGGTCTTGAAAATGGCAAGGATGGAGCCTACCCAGCCACTGTTCACTGCTTGACTGGCCTCAAGGGAAAAGTTTTTCCGTCTGTCTACACTGAACCTCTCTTGTTTCACCTTATGCCTGTTTTTCGCTCGTCTTCCCACCATGCACTACTGCAGAGAGCCTGCCTCTGTCTTCTCACTAACCTCCTCACAGGTATAGGAGGGCTGCTTTTAGGTCCCCCCGAAAAATGTGCCTTCTCCTGGCTGAACAAGCCGCGTTCCCCCAGGGTACTAACATCGGACTCTGCGTGTGAATATCTCGAGTATGAAATGGTTCATCTAAATCTAACTTGTCTCAATGAAATGGAGCAGCGAGTATTCTAGATCTGGGCAGACCTTCAGTGCTTGAGCTGCGGCAGTAGATGAGCCATCTTCTGTCCCAGTGACAACACTTGGAAGGACTGGAGAGCTGTCCTGAGCCCTGTGGTCACTGAGATGAGGCCTGGTAGGGGGATTCGTTATTGTTGTCCAGAGAAGGGTACCTGAAACATTTCTGGGCACCATCAGCTGAATCCAGCTCTGTGTGCATGAGTGTATGAGTGTATGAGACCACTGCTAATGTTTGGGTCAAGAAGGAAATACAGAACTTGTTATGTATGAAGCTGTAGGCTGTTAACTTGTTCTGTATGAAGCCTCCCGCTTAGGGGGCCTGTCTCCATGGGGTGGTATGTGGTCAGGGTGCAGGTCCCTGGGTGCATGCATGTCATTGCAATAACAGTCGCATTGGTTGCATCTGCACAGCGTAGGAGTTTTTGAAGCAGGTGCTATTCCTGTCCCCTATGGATCTTTGAAACGAGGTCATGCTGTTGCCATAGGCTGGCTGAGCCGTGACCACAGAGAGCACAACAAGCATCTTCTTTCTGTGCAGGAGAGCAGAGAGCAACTGTGTAGCTGTTGACTGCCACAGAGATAAATGTCTTTTCATGCCAACACTACCAGTGTTTTTCCCCTTTTTACACAACCGTCAGAGTTATACCAGACTGCAGGAAAAAGCAACGCCAGTGAGCTACAGCATTAAAGCATTCCTACTCTGTTCCTTTTCTCCTTGTGCAAACATCTCATGGCTTGTCAGCATGAATAACTTTTTGACAGTGTAGTAGAACTGTTTTTGCCAGGACACATCTAATTGCGGTATTATCTGTTCTGTGCATTGTTCATTCTCTACATTTTTGTTTAGTCTTGAGCATAAATTTAATGGCTTGTTTTTTCTACTGCTACCCAAAATAACTTTTTTATATTAAAATAGTATGGGAAGGCTTTGTTTATTTGCATATATGTGTATTTATTTAAAACAAAGCCCTGCCTAAAAACTCGGCTTTATGACTGGTTTTGCTATTCTGCATGAGTATTTGAAAACTTCTTGAGTAAAAAACTTAGCAGGGGATGGATTTATCTTGGACCAGTCATCAGCGGCAGGATGCAAAAAAACTTCTGCATAACAAAGCAAAAGTCAACAGTGCTGGTACTGGCTTTGTGTCTAATCCCAGCCAGACATGCTGAAGCAGTGAGAAGGAGAGCAGACATGCTGAAATACCTCGGAGGCTGCTTCACCCGTCAGTTCCTAATGCTCTTTTACAAGGGAATGGCGTGTGCTGACCCAAACATGCCATCTTACAGAAGCAGACCTGAGCGTGGAAGGCGCATGTATTTTCTTGATGGTTTTGGTCTTATATTTGCCAGCCATGGAAGGACGGTCAGGTAGAGTGTTTTCTGTTGCTTTCTTGGTGCTTTACCAAACAGGGCACTAATTGGCGTACTTTAGTCCAGCTCGGTGTCACTAGGCAGCTTCAGAGAGTGAGATGGAAGAGACTCCGGGTGCAAGATAGCGGTATGCTCTGTGACCTCCAGCTTCAGTTTATTTTCATATATTCACCATGAAAATGTACATGTGTCCATCCGGCTGCCCAGAGGAGGGGTGAACTGCTTCCTGCTTCCCCAGAGATAAACTTGGTTCTCCATTCCTCCAAGGTTTTGGTCCTATTCAACTCATGCACCAAAGGTCTTTTTTTGCTAGCAGACCTGTTGTTATTTTATTTGTTGCTTTTATGTGTCTTGCTGAGGAATACAAGGGAGTTCTTATTAACAGCGAGACAGTGCGAAGTGAGGTTACCTTTGTCATCCGGTAAATGAATACGTCTTTGAAAGGTGGAAGGTTTCAATCTTGTCTGTAATTCTTCCCTCTTCCCAAGAGTGAGGCTACTCTTTCTGTCAGGTTCAGTTCAGTGGTTTCTTGCTCTGCTTTCCAAATCGGCTTGTGCTGGGCTTGTCAAGCAAGAAGTATACACACTCATCAAATCTCAATCCTCCATCTGCTGTATGGGGAATTCCCAGGCCTGAAGGCTTAAATCCATTTAATGAGTTCCTATGTATTCCTGCTCAAAGGACAAGGAAACCTTTTAAGGGTTTCTGTACTTCATGTAATAAGGACCTGATTTGTATTATGTACAGTCAAAATGAATGACAGTAATGCTCTGCCACAGGAGCATGATAATGTGTTTGCCAGACTGTTATTCAGGCTGTTTGGGTGGGATTCGGTTTGAGATCAAACCACCTACCTGAACATTTCTGCATGTGAGCTACGTGTTTCAGCTTCTGTTACAGTTAGCGGCAATCCAGGACTCCCTTCGGTTACTGATATGTCGGTGCTCGGTGCTGTTTTAGTCACTCTGCAGTGTCCCACAGGTCTTGATCTGCTGCTCCAGGACTGCACAGCCCTCGCACAGCCGCATGGCATATCTGCCAGCTGGGTCTGGGTATCTCATGTACTCTAGAGCTTCTCAAATGTCACAGCACTCCATGTGAGGGCAGCTGAACCCAACTCTGAGTCAACACAGGCGGTGGTGTCTACAGAGTTATTCACGTCACCAGGATGTGCAGTTCAGTTGCCTAAACATACGCATTTAGTACCACGCCAGGGTGTCCAGGACATCCACATGGAGATGGCAAGCATAACACAAGGCCTGCAGAGACCTTCCTTCTGGAGTGGCAGATGGAGGCCGAGCAGGGTACCTTGGACCATGTCAAATAGCAATAGATGCCTGTGCTTAGGCAACTGGATCATACCCAGATATGTATTCAGACCTGTGTTTTTATGGCACAGTTTAGTCTACTTGAGGGTGCATTGCATCACTCTCTAGTTTCTGTTGCCTGTGCTGAGTATGCCTCTAGTGACTGAAATGGGAGCTTAGAAACCCATCTCACCTGGCAGATACCTTGAGTGTCCTAATTTCGAACTGAACGTCACCCTTGCTCCCAAAAGTAGGCAGAAACTCAGAGAAGAGTGGATGTTGGGGTGCATTAATGATAGAGAGGAAGAAGGGATCCTTTCCTAAGCGAGAAAAAAATAGCCCTACTGGGGTTTCTGAGACCACTATGATGGGCACAGTGATAATGTCTAGATTAGCATCTTTGCAGTACAGCATTCTTAGAGGCACCAGAGCTGGCACATCTGCCTGGCAGTGAGATGCGAGAAGCACGAGCAGCATAGCCCCATAGTGCAGGTTACGTAAGCCTGTCCTGAGCATGAGTTATTGGCTCCAGTACATCATTATACTGCTCTGGATAAGTCTCTTCCAGCTCCATGCTTGGAGCTACTTGCCAGAACCAGATTGAAAGACATTGGTGTTTAGGGCAATGTGAGCACATCATCCTGCCTTACCTCCCCCATGACTCCTTACAGCCACTCTTAACAGACCTTTGCTGTTGCATTTAAGAAGATGGAAACTCGGGGGAATCCGACACAGAAGCCAGGCATAAATTAAAGATGTTTTGAGCTATTATTATCATAAGTGGCTTAAGTGCCTCCAGGCAAGCTCAATCTCACATGAGAGTCTTCAGCTTATGACGGTGAAAGAACAAACTGTTCTTGGGGCACTGACGCTCTTGACAAATATTTGTCTCTGTAATATGCAAGGTGAAGATGTCTCAGAGAAGAATACCTTTGTTTCGGTGCCAGTCTCTAATACTTCTTGTTAATGACATCCAGATTGCAGCGGCTGCACCAGTGGAGTTTTTATCAAAAACTTATTTTGCATGAAAAGTCATTATTCACAAGAACTAATTTTAGCAGCTTGAAATTTCCTGTTATTCCAGTTGCACCATTTCTCAATTTGAAACAGCCTCATTGTTGAGCTCAGCTTTTTACTGATGATGAGGTAGTTCTGATATGCATTCAGCTTAAAAGCATATAAAACATAAGAAGAGCAAGCGACCTCACTGGATTCCCAGCAGATGGATTTTGGAGCTGCCTGGGTCACAAGAGGGGTTACAAATGCCTGGGAAACTAGAATTCTGATCCCATGCATACCTGATATAGAGAAGATTAAGTTAATAATAGATGCAGAAAATAGAAAATCACGTTCCAGAGCTGAAAAAGAGCTTGGGGCCAGAGTGTGCTCTGCTTTAGCCCCTGATTATTTATAGTCAACACATCCTGCCTCTTCTGCATAAGCCTGAACACATTTTGCATTGAATTTTCTTCTACTTCTGTTCATTGATAGGACAGAATTATTGGTTTATTATTATTATTTATAAACAATGAGTATCTGAAGATAAATCTTGGATCATACTCTTTCCTGGAGCTCTTTGCTGCAGAGTTGCTGTTTAATTTCAAGTAGATGTGTGTGAAATCGTTTATATGATGTTTGCACAGAAGAATTAACCAAGGACAGTACAAAGCATGCTATGGCAGAAGTTTCCACCATCATCCCAGAGTCACGCACTGGGAAGAGCTTGGCAGGTATCTAGCCTGCCCCTCAGCATGACATAGTAGTTTCAGAGAGAAAGTGAGAAATATCTTACCTGTTTGGAACCGAAAGGCGAATTAGTGGAGGCAAAATATAAATATTGGGATTGCTCAGGATGTCACGGTTAAACAATGAGAAAACAAGCCCTAAGTTAGCTCTTGACATTGCTTACTTCTTAATTTATTCTTTATTCCCCACGTGCCCTTAAGGGCTCTGCAGTTTCGTGATGGCACCAGCGTCAGCCAGTTTGAGGATCTGTTTCCAAAATAAGAAAAAATACATATGTTCACTCGTACAAATAGCACTTGGATAACTTCCCACATCATACATCTCTTCCGAGTCTGATCTGACTGCTCAGGTCTTTGAGCACTTACTGAATCTTTTGCTCTAATCTCACTATAAAATTGTAAAACTTCCCCCAGGGAAGTGCAAATTGTATACTGAGCATGTGAATGGGTTATATAGTCTTTAGCATTGCCTTGCGAAATGTAAGGGGACTGCCATGGGTTTACTTTCTCTGCTTGGTGAGGAAAAAAGAGTTCCCTGTGTTCCCATTGTGCTTTCCTGATGCCTTCTAGAAATGACTTCTGGCAATATCTTTCTTCTGTACCTCCATCCACCTGCATCCCATTTTTTTTCAGGGGAAGACTGGGGATAGGAGGTTAAGGGCAAATCTATTGCTGATGTGAAAAGGTAGCTAAATAATTCTGGAAAGCTTTTCTTTGGTGACACTGCAAGAAAATGATGACAACTAATAGCTGACTGGAGCTCCCGCAGGACAACAGAAGATTTTTTTCACATTGAAGACAGGGAGTTTATTTTTGTATTTTTGCGTATCTAAAGAAAATCAGCAGAACCTCTGATAGTGAGGTCATTTTCTTCACACAGAAATCTCCCAGCAGATGGAAATGAAGTCAGTGGCTTTTTGATTCTCTAAGAATTAAATAAAACTTAATATGGACTTTGGAAGCTGGCCGAGTCATTGGAAGTCCAGCAGAATTTCCTCCAGCCATAAATTGTATGTTGGGCTAAATTGCTGGGGCTTTCCCATCCTTTCCTGCAAAGGCAGTTCAGGCTCTGAGTAACATTAAAGTTTCTGTGTCTTCCTAAACTGTATTTTCAGCTGATGGACAGCAGATAATTTGCATTTCTAGCTCACACCCTTTCCCTGTGCTAGCATGCCCTGGTGGTTCCCTTTGCACATGCCAGCTGTCATGTACTTTTGCTGCGGGTCCTTAGTAATTTGTGTCCTAGAGTCACCCTTGCAGGGAGCGTCCGTGCTGCCTGGGGAGGATTCACACTGGGCCCCAACAAGCACCGACAGCCCTTCCCATTTAGCCCTTGCTCACCTCAGTTCACAGGCCTGTTGGCATGAGATGGAAGGATGCCTCCAGTGCGTGTTCCTGTCCAGGATCGTTGGTAGCGCCTGATCACTTCTTAAGCGCTCCTGTTTGTCACTCAGGCTGTAGAAAAAGTAGCCTGGGTGTGAAATCCAGGGGGGATGGTGTCAGGGGCTCCACTCACAAAAGAAAGAGTTCATCTTGCCATTACTAATGGGCTCAGCACCTTCTGGAAGAAAGCTCCTAAAAGCCAGATTTGATGGCTCACCAGTTCCCATTTATTTTGCATCAGCAAGAGAAGAGCTGTGCCCCCAAAGCCTGTTTTCTTTGCTGTGCCGAGCTCCCACTGGCCCTGGGTGTCCTCGTGCATGATGCTGGGTGTCCTTGTGCATGAGTAGGCCTGGTGCCGGGCTCAGTGAAGTGTGCAAACCTGTCAACTCCCGTTCATTGACTTGGAGGTCTCCATCAGCTTCTGCCTCGTGCTTCCTTACTGCAGACCACCACAACACAGGTTCACTGTGCGTCCCATTTACTAGGTATAGTTCAGGATCTGGGTCTGATTTGCAGCTTTGGGAGAGAGGAAGGCTGCCACACTGCAGTGAGCAGACACGCTGGCCAGCGCAGCTGGCTGCTGCTGCCTCTCTCCGCTGTCCACAGCCCTGGTCACCTCATTGCCCGAGGCAAGGCATTGCTTGAGAGGGTGAAGAACCATTTGTGGGGAGGAATATAGCAGTGGACAGTAGAAATACAAGTGCAGCTATTATACAAGGTGTGCAGAGGAGCCGGGGAAGAGCAGGCTGGATGTAGGGAAGGGCGTGAGGGCTCTGGGAGGACTGGGACTCCCGCTGGGGTACATGCCCCTGCACTGCCCCGTTGCATGGTTACAGCAGAGGTGAGCTGTCACCCTCCAGCTCTGTGCTGCTCAGCAGTTTGCTCCTACCTTTTGCTGCCTCGAGCGTTTATAAATCATAGCAGCCCTAACTTGCACTCTTGTACCTTTGCCAATGTAATTAGTACACTGCACATTTTAAGGGAGTTATTTCTTTCTCCAGAGCTGCCTAACAGGGCCTCTGCATGCACAGTGCTGTCTGGTCACTGAGTGGGGAAGGAACATGCTTAACAAGAAGTGCTTTATCCAAGCATTTTGGTTTTCTTTAAGGAAAGTGCTGAGAAAGGCAAGAAATTACTGAAGGGCTATCAGGCTTCTTGTGTTGAGCCCACCAAGTCCCCCAGGGAAGAACAGCAGAAGCAATTGCTCAGTATGTCTTGGGAAGAGGCCATCGTCCTCTAGTCTGGTCACCTGTACCTCCACTGTCCTTGTGACCGTTGCACCTCTGGTGCTGTCAGCTTTGGGCGCTCCGAAACCACCAATGAGGTGTGCAAAATTTTGAGCATTATGAAAGGAGGAGGAAGGTGAAATCCATTTTGTGTGTGTTCCCCCAAGACTGTGGGACCTAAGCTCTGATATTTATCACCTGAAGGCATGTAATACAAATGTTCTTCAAAGATACCTGCAGAACTAGATCCAGGGTCTAGATTCAGTTTCTGTATTCAATAATCAACATTTTTTCCTCCGTCATCCGGGTGGATAGTGGCATTTAAGGGTTTATTTAGATGCCCAAAATTTTAATGGCCCTTCTCATTCTCTACTTTCACCTCTGGGTTTCAGCTAGGAATTCCTGCATCAAGCTCCAGAAGTTAACAGTACAAGAGCACACCTGTTAAGTAGGTATGCAGTCTTGCTTTGAAAGTAAAGCATGTCTGCCATGACGTTATCTGCCTTGCTTTTGATAAGCAAGGGACTGGCTGCAACAGAGCTCGTCCGCTTTGACAGACAGACGGATTTCTGATTCAGTCGAACCACAGTGGTTTCATGATAATGCTGCAAATTTCAGCAGGTCAGTAGTGATCTGACAGAGATCAGTACCTCATCTGGGATTTGAATGATTTATCAAGCACATTGACTCTTCAGAGCTGACAAAACATTGCTCCTTTTACCCTCAGGTGTTGAGTTGGTTTAAATAACCTCCAGGGCAGCAGGCTGGCTTTGGGTTATAAATAACTTAAGCAATAATTTCTTACAGTATTTTGTTTTGTTTTGGGGTTTTTTTTTTTTTTTGCTCTGTTTGTGCTACAGCATGATGCTTCAGCTAAATCGTCAGTCAATTTGTAATGGCTGGCTCTCTCCAATTAAATACTGAAGTTGATTGACTCAAGGTATAAGAAAACTGTGGGAAAAAGATCACTTCAATATCAGAGAAGTATGTGAAAGAACAATTTACACCACAGACTAGAGATAAGGGACAAGAACTGGGGTATCTCTCTATAGAAATAATGGAGATAAAAAGGCCTGCTTAACCTTGAGCGGGATGTTTTTGTTCAATACCTTGGACCAGCCTCAGAGGTAAAGCTGACATTTTGCAGCAATGATATTAAAACCTATAGAAAGGAAATCTTTTCAGGTGTGTATGCAGAGAGGTGTAGACTATTTCACACAGCGTCAGCTGGACATGAGGGGGTCTCTGGTACGCAAGTTTTGTAGGTGCATTCATTTACTATCGTGCTGGGTGTAGTTTCCCTTGCTAAGAGCTTCCTGGGCTGGAGGTACCCTGTACCTGCATGGCAGCAGAGCAAATGTCCTGCTGTTGGCAGCACTAGGAGGGTGCATCCTGAATATTTTAGTTAAAAAGCAGCTATTCATTAGCTCTAACTATGCAAATAACGTTTGATGTTCTGGTTGTCCTGGGTCTAGGTTTTCTGAGAAGTCTGATTATAAATACTTAGGATCAGGGCAGGACTGTCATTAGCCTTAGGCAAGGTGGCCAGTTTGATGGGAGCAACAAAATCATTTCTGGAAATAAGAGAGAGAGATCCCCTGCAGCAGCAGTAGGTCTGCGTGCCACCTCTGCATCCTCTGCAGCAGAGGTAGAGGGACTCTTCCAGACGTCCTCTTTCTGGGGCCTTGGGGTGCATAGATCAGCATGATCTGCAGACGTGTCCTGCTGTCTGAGTGATAGCTCTGCTTGGCTCTTTGCCCTGCTTTGCACTAGCCTCTTCCCGTACCGCCCTCGTGCTGGAGGAGAGGGAGATTCATGCAGGTGGCAGGTCACCTCTGTACCTCCCACAGAGGCAGGAATGTGCCCTCTTCCTAGGCAGTGACATGGTTGGACTCTGGCTGAAGTTGTTGCAAAGAGGGCAGTGGGCTGGGAAACCATGCTCTTCCTTTGTGTACGCTGTTGGGAAACTTAAGAGCTGGTGTTGGGCATGGGAATTTGCCCTTAGTCAGGGTTGAGCAAGAAAGAGTTTTAGGACTGAGTCTTTTGGCATCCCAAATACAAAACATTGGTCATCAAATTATCCTTCGTTTTTGTCCAGTGTAACCATTTATCCCCTAGAAGCTGTGACAATTGCTGCTATGTAAAGGTGCGAGGTGCCGAACTGGGCACATTGCTTATGACTCAGATTAAAACTGGCTATAGACAGAGAGCAGGTTGATAGCCTATAGCTAGAGTAGATGGATGTGATCGTATAGAAGTATATACATTTGCCTGTATTTTAGTATGTCTTCCCCCACCTGCTCCAGCATTGCTCTTCATGACAAGAGGTCTTTTCTCTGGGTGTGCTTTGCCTCATATGCTGTGGATGAGTCCCAAGAGCACTGCTGTTGGTAGCAGTTCTTCAACAGCGGGTCAGAAACTTTTTTTTCCTACAACCTAAAGAGCATTTGTCTTACTAGGTGTACAGTGAACCTTCCTATATAGCTAGGGTCTGTTGCACAATATAGAGACCACTGGTAGTGCTCAAAGTCTGTCATGATGCCATGGATGTGACTGTGTAAGTCTCATCTGCCTCTGATGACTCCCTGGTTCCTGAGGCATCGTGGTGCCTGCTTGTCTGAGGAGCTGCTGCACTGCCTCTCCACCTCTCTGGGAGAGAGTAAAGCCAAAGTAAGAGGCTTGTGTAAGATGGCAGGTTAGAATGATCGAGAAGGACAACCAGAGCAGCTAAGCTAGTATGAAGAAGAAGACTCGCAGATGTAGAAAGGCTGTGTTTGAAGGAATGAAGGGGATTGCCTCCCTGTGGATGTGGAGCATAGCCCATGAAAGTGCCTATTAGTGCACACGTAGGAGAGGGTGCAAGGGCTTGTGGCTATACGATAAAATTATTCCACTGCCTAAACCCCTGTGGCAAGACTCTCAAAAGCATGCAGAGGGAGGTCAAGATATCCATGTGAGTCTGAGTATAGGACCAGCTTCACTAGGGTTTCCGTGTCGAATTCCTCTGGAGAGGTCTGTTTGTCCAGGATGGTGCTGATCTTACAGAAGTGGGTTTACATACTCCTGAACAAACATCTCTTAGGGTGGCATTTGCCTGCTTGGAAACGTTAATGGGGCAAGTCTTAAACATGAGTTTCTTCTTCTCCTCCCTCTCCCTTTCTCCCTTCTTGTCAGAGACAGGTCAGTGTGTCATGTGTCTCCCTCTGTATTCTTGATTAGGCTCTGTGGATATCCCCCCTTCTATGATGAAAATGACTCCAAACTCTTTGAGCAGATCCTTAAGGCAGAGTATGAGTTTGACTCTCCGTATTGGGATGACATCTCTGAATCTGGTAAGAAGCTACTGCTAATTTAATTGCGACAGCTGTATGTACATTCATACCTGTTATAGATATCCTCCATTGTGCATGAAAATGAGCTTTCCATTGTGTGTGGAACTGCCTTTAACTGAAGATCGGTGGGAATGTGCATTTCTCTTAGCTCAGACAGTTATGGGAGGTTGTTTCTGCAGGAGAGCAAATTAAGTACCATTTCATCCAGTCACGCACAAAGCACTGCAATGTAGCTGGGGCAGAAGATTAAGAGAGCAGAATTAGCCTTCAGCCCCAAGAAGACAAAGCAGTTTAATTTTTCCTTCACATCCAAATAAAACACGGATGTTTTATTTGTCACTAATAAGAGAACACAACCTGGTTCAGCTCTCTTACCAAAACCGTGCTGCTGCTCTGAAGTGAGCCTGCAATGGTTACGGGAAAGACGAACTCAATAAATTAATGGCTTCCAAATGGGGGGGGGAAAGGTTAAACAGCAGGGGGGAAAACACTATCAAGTCTCTGAGAAAGGAAGGAATTTTGTCCTGTGGTCAGAGCACAGATGCCGATTTAGTAACTGCGAGCGCTGCCTGCATGGTCTCATCCGGATAGCTGCTCATATGTTCACCCAATTCCTTCCCAGTCCAGAACCATTTAACCCATTAGCACGTGGCTTTACCCTTTCTAGTAACTCTAGCAGAGAGCCAAACAAACTGCATTGTACATGTACATGGACCTGAAGGCATTGGGATCCAGCACGGCTCAGCATCTGCCAGCTTGAACCATGAGCGTTGGTGTCTCTACATGACCACAGAAGCATGTTTGGTATTCCACCCTGAATGTGCCACTGACTTGCTGTGTGGCCTTCAACGGGTCACGTAAGCGTGGTGTTCTTGCTGTATCTGAAAAGGGGGAAATGTCTGCCGTTTCACTTAGGAGAAGAAGTGAATTCTAGGGAAATTTTCTGATGGGAAAATGTCCCCAGAAGTACAGTTTCTGGATTCATTAGTACTACTAATTAAAGCAGGAGAGACGTAAAAAGAACTGCTTTATTTTAAAGTTGACCATATCCTGTAATTTCCTAATAGAACAACATTTCATGCTGCTTACATCTGTTATCCAGATATTACAGTAATGGACTTTTTAAAAATACGTGTAGTGAGAGGTTTTTTTAAGCCTATCAGGATTTTGAGAGAAAATACGAAGGTCTGCTGGCAGACCTCTTTGCATTTTTGGGGGAATGTCCATCACCTAAAGCAGCACAAAGAATGTCCGGCCATATTTGGCTTTGCTGAGGCCCCTTCAGCTACTCTCTCCTGAATCTACTGGATGCACGCCATGCTGTGATCTTCCTCCTCTCCGTTCCAGCGCTGACCAAAACCACACTACCTCATGCCCAAGGGAGTTCATTTTCCTCTGTAACTTGTTTTTATAAACGTGCAACATATTCTCCCAACTACCCGTACGTGCAGTTGCTTGAAACGAACAATGAGCGGCTCCTATTGCAGACTTTCTCCAAGCCTTTCCTGCTAATTGTATCAGCATCTCCACCAAAAACAAGGTCAGAGGCACCTGACTGACCAAGAGCAGGGACCTGGCAGCCTTGAACTCTCCTGACCCTGAATTATTCACTCCACTCTTAAGTGTAGCTGCTGGAGTAGAGGCCTTAGGCTTTTAGCTGCCATATGAAGTAGCTTGGGTTTGGGTCACATCCATCAGGTAACCTACAAATGCCCTAGGACGTTTTTCTGGCAGCGTGACTGAGTGGCATTGAATGGCCTGGGTCCATACTGTTAAACCTCCTTTTGCCTCCACAAAAAGGATATACATGCATCTAGCTTATGGGAAATGAGCTGTGCTAATTCCCAAAACGTGCCAGGGAGTTGTTTGGGAAAGAGCTACTTGGTCTCAATGAAAATTGTAGTTGTACCAGGGACAACTCAGCAACAAAATAGGTGATGGCTTTCCAGCATGCGGGAGCATTTCGTGGCACTACTCAGTTTACTAGTATAGATACAGTCTTTGCATTATCTGAGCAACCTGTCCCATACCTACAGGGAGTTCTGTCAGTAACTAGGTTGCTGTACGATATAGCTGGGAAACTTAAGTGTTTTTCTGATCATCCTGCAGCAGAACTGGGCATCAACCCTATTGCTTTGAATTATTTTGTCTTTTTTTTTTTTTTACAGCTAAAGATTTTATTCGGAATTTGATGGAGAAAGACCCTAATAAAAGATATACCTGTGAGCAAGCAGCACGGCATCCTTGGTAAGCAAATTTCACACTGCTGTGTGAAACTGTCACGACAGAGAGCATCATTTATGTTCATGAGTGGAAACAGGTTTTCTGCTACGTAGTACGCTAGTCTCCACTAAGTAACTCTGTGCTCTTATTCTTACGCCTATATTTGTCCACCAGACATTCCTGGAAAGACATGATAGTCTTTAATCTCATGTACAAACCTGTTGAGTACCTGTATAAGGATTCAGTGAAATGCTGCACTGTGTTGACTGTAGTGCCGCAGTGGGATACACCAAAATTATTGAATGCAGAATTTGAATGTGAGGGCAAAAGCTCAGCTAGGAGTCAGCAGAGGTGGAAAAAGCTGCTATGTACTTGCTCATAAGGTCTTCGCCAAGATAGTATCAGAGCACTTAAGAGCACCCTTGTGAAGCAGAAAGTCCTTGTCTTTGTTTCACACATGATGACGGTCCACTTCTTCACTCCAGGCCCTTCAGGAATTTAACTGATGCTTGCCCTGAGGACCTGGTCCAGCTGTTTTCCCTCTCTTGTCAAACGGAAGCGATAGGACCCTCTAGAGAAGGATATGCTGATGTAGGATCTGAATTGGCTGTGGCAATGCTCTCTGCAGTGAGAATTTAGATCTCTGTTCAGTGCTTTAGATTAGATAATGCTTTGCAAATGGATGACTTGACTAACATTACCCAAGGATTATGTAGCTGAAACAGGAGAATGGCGTTTGTAGCCTTAACCAGTCCTGTGTGACTGAACATCAGCTCACAGTGCTAGCCGCACCCAAAAATAAACTTTCAATATAAATTTTTTAGGGCATGGCCCATTATATGCAAAGCAAGCTATTATTTTTGGACACTGTCGTTATGATAGCTGCAAAAGAAAGGAGTCAATGACATGATATTTTCAACGAAGGCATGCATTAGACTGTGTTTTTATGCTATCACAATTACCACAAATATCGTTCTTTTTTGCAGTTTCTGGAGAGCTGACTGAATAAGAGCATTAGCCTGTGTATTTCCCAGGGAAGTGAAATTCTTCCTGAGCATACTTAGCCACTCGTAAAAGCCACTGAGCTGGTGTCATAACTAGTTCAATAGCTTGATGGACTGCAAAGCTGTCCTGGTGATGGAATCTGAATCCAGTGATTAGTATTGAGTAGTATAATTGAGTGTAAAATGCATGCTCGTAAAAGCACAGGCATAGAAGTTTTTAATGGATTTTTAAGGCAGCACTATTTTCTAGTGGCAGCTGAAGACATGAATTCAGGAGAGAGAGGCTACATCCCCTCTGAGGCAGGGGAGCTTTTCCAGCTGGGGCCATGGTCATTGCTGCTGCCCCAGCCGACATGGGGTTTGAGCACGGTCCTCCACCTTTCCAGCGCTTAAAAGGCCAAACTGGGATAACAAGCCTGGCATTGAGCATAAAATCATGTTAAATTTCAACATAGAGTAAAACTTACAACTGGTAGCTGTAGAGCAAATATTTCAGTTTGGCTTCAGGGAGTTTATGACCCTCTCTCTGACACTCGCTGGTTTGTCTCATCTCATTGCTGCTTTCAGTCCTAGGACAGAATGGAAAATAAATCCTTTCAAAGCTTTTTACAGAGGTAAAATCCCATTCCATTTACCATTTGCATTTACCAATACGCAGGCTGATGAATTACCCCTATCATTAAATAACAATTTGGCAATCATGAAGCAATTCGATAAGCTGTAACCACAAAAGTTTTAGAAATACAGTGAAACGGGACTGATTTCTTCATACTGGGAATGATGTACCGATGCCTGACTGCGGATTGTCAGAGAAGCTGTGAGTACAAATTAGACTGAAGATAAGATTGAGGCTCAGCTTTTACAATTTAAAAGGTTTTAGGAAAGGCTTGAGATGTAGAAGACAACACAAATCCTCAAGAAAAACAAGATTCTTGCTTTTGGTCGTTCATATAATGACAATGAGAAACATTTTGCAGATGATTATTAGCTAGATCAGTGCTTGGCATCAATACAAATGAAAGATGGGGAGAAGTCAAGACTTAGGTCTGCCCTTTCTCCAGTGTCCCATCAATAAGTGTGTTTCCAATCAGTAACTGATGTCGGTGTGACAAAAGGAAATTTGGGAAATGAAAGCCAGCTTTTGTGAGAGGAAAAAATGCGTTTTTTTAAGTGATACCGACCTGAGCCTCAGGAAATTAAACAAGTTACAAAAGTCAATATTAGAAATACAGAATAAACAACGGGAATGCAACTCCCAGCAGAGAATGAGGTGACCATTTGTATAACTAAAAGACAGATTTTCCGAAGCCTTACATCCAAGATACACAAAGTGTATGCATCCAGCTCTTGGCCCAGCTACATCTGTGTTGGTTGCTGGAGTGCAACAAAGAAACGTGGCACTTGTAGCACACACAGCTTCTGGGCCCTCCTAAAGGAACAAAATGATAAAAAGTGTTTTCATTCCTTCTTTTTTTCTTCTTTGCATATCATGGCTAGAGGCCAATGGAAACTCATGGGTTGTTCCACAGTTTTTGGTATATTCTACAGAATCCTATCTTCCTTTTGAAAACAACCCCCAAAACAGGGTTTCCACCCATTTCTCTGGCAGGAATCTTTCTGCCAGCCTGATTTACCAGGCATTAGCCATTCGCAAGGCTACCTCCCTGCTATGTAAAGCATGGCTCGGGGCAGCCTTAGAGATGTCCGACATGCGGATGACACCGTAGTAGGGAGGCTTAAAATTTTCTCCATATTTTCACCTCTCTGCAACATTAAGTGCAGGCTGTGGCTGGCGGTGCAGGCAATATGTGTTAGTAAAATAAAGAGTGGAAGGGTGATTGTACAGTGAAAACTAAGCATGGAGGTGTCAGAAGATCTAGTTTCAGATCTGGCTCCGTCCTCACCAGTGTGCTCACGAGTAAATGACTTGATATGTCATTCCCCGTTCCTCTGAAAAACTTCCTGTAACATAAATGTTTCAGTTATCGACCTCTCCGGAGAGTAGTGCAGTGATTTTTCTGAGGAGTTGGATCCTGTAGTGATAAATGCTAGTAAAATGCCTTTTCGGATAAGCATCAAGGCTACTCACCCGGATATTATCTCTTATTTCAGACTTAATGCTAGGATCTCCTTCTGCCAAGCCACTGCTCAAGAAGGATTTTCCTTCCAGATTGCTTATGCCAGGAAATAATGAGGTTTTTACTGCTTTTTTTCTCATTCTAGCCATTGTATCTATTGCAGTGGTGTCCTCACCTTCCTTTTGAACAAGGGGAAGAAGACTTTTTCTGTGGATGAGGAGGAGAGCTCTGGGCTTCCTCTCAGCGGTCAGCTCATTTCTTTCCTCAGCCTGGATGTATTTAAGCTTCCAGCGAGTCCAGGCTTGAGGTCTTCTGGCTCATAGTTGCATTCAGGGTTGCAGCAGTCCAAGATAATGGTGCAAGTGTTTAGTCAGTGGAGAGAGGCTACCAAGACTTTTATGATGGGAACAGCCCCTATCACCTTTTTATATGAACACTCATCTCGGAGCATGCATGTCCACTGCAAACCCCACCTTCCAGTCTGTCTCCAAAGTGCTGCCTTCTCCATATGTGGCAAAAGGTTATGAGGTGCATAACCCTATCGACTCGGCATGAGGAGAATCAGAGCAGGCTTCCAGGAGTCCCATAAATGATATGTTCTTGGAGAGCACGTATACTTGAAGTGGCCCTTAACAGTATCGCATAAAAGGTATCTTTTGTCTGCAAGACCAGTAGAAGAATGTAAAAGGAGACGCATCTTTGAGCCATATAGTTGACATGAAATGAAGTCCTGAGTCGACTGAGGTTGATAGGAATTTTGCTACTGACTCCTTTGGGAGTTGGGATTTGGTTCCTTATCTCTACCGCTGAATACAGAGCATCTACTCAAGTAACTGGTGCTGTACAAATGATAGATAATTAGTATAACAGATGAGGTGAGTCCATTTAGTGACGTTCTCCAGCTTTCCTCCTCCAGTGAAATCTTTTCCTGAAGTGTTAGATCTTTGGGATCAGCCACAAACAATTAGAAAGAAATTTATCAAAGCAAGAATATTTACAAATACATGATAATTAGATTGTGAAAAAATACTTAACTGTGCAAGAGATGGCTTGCTAGCCATGAGACTTTGTTGTTTCACTATAACATTTGCAAAGATTAAATTGATTCCAAAATATACCTCTGATTTTAATTACCAAGTTTTTATTAAAAATTTCCCAACAAGTAAATTGGTAAGACTTGCAAGAACTGGATCTTGCAAGATGCTATATTTTTGCCTTTGAGGTTAATAATCTCTTTGCATTTTGGGAAACTACTCAAGAATATCCAGCTATTCACATGACTAAATGTTTGTACAGAATCAGACCCTAAAAAAAGTCAATATTTCTATCCAATGGCCCATTTTTCTGTGCTGTATCTGCTCCCCACATGCCTGCATTTACGTGATGTTTTTCTATTTATAATCAAATGGCCTTGGCAGGGGGACGGTATGTTAAAATTGGAGTTGGCAGAAAAGGAGACGAATAATTGCAGTGAAGTATGGTAGCAGAAACAGTACAATAAGTAAGACCTGTTGGTATAGTGATTATACCCCAGCCTGCGCAATCTGGACATTTACACAGATTTCTGCAGTTTAACATATAGGTGATTTATGCTTTCTATCGGAAAAGTTATTTATTTTATAGCATAGCTTTCACTTAAGCTTGCAGTGTTTATGATGTGTTGCGAAGGTGTAATGTTCTGTTTGGTTGTTCCATTGTGACTTTTCAAAAATGGCATGGAAAATGAAGGTAACAAAAGAGTGGTGTAATTTTGCTGCAGCTTGATACATTTTAATGTTTTGCAAGCTCATATTAATGACAGCAATTAAGTTTATTAAATATATTGCCAGGTCAGAATCCACATCCTGTTCTAAGCCAGTAGCTCGGTCTGCAGTGAATAAGAGCAAACAGTGGAAAACTGAGGACCTGGTTTTTCCAGCTGTAGGATAACACTGAACTCCCTGTGAGGTCAAGCTGAGTCCTGCAGGCCCAGGACCAGCCTCAGATTCAGCTTCCAGCCTTGGGTCAGAGGGAGTGAAAACCATTCTCAAAGGGAGCAGAGAAAGTCCAACAGTTAAGAGGGTGGTGTGGGGCTTGGAGGGTGTGCCATGAATTTATTTGCTGTGTCACGCATTTCCCAGGTGACTGTAAATGGGATTTAGAGCTGTGCGCTGAAGCCTGTCACAGCACCAAAGACAACCTGGAAGATCTATCCAGCTCTCAGAGCACTGTAAATTGACGGGTGGTTTGTGTCACCACCCGGTATGGACACAAAGACTGTATAGGAGAGAAGGAGGCTGCAGCACCTAAATGAGACCTCTTTGTCAGGGGATAGGACTGTGGCCCTCACCCTTCTCCACTGTCGGTAGAGGGGGAGGGCAGATAAGTCAGATGTGCCAATGTCCATCCTATGTCCTGGAGAAGGCCATTCTCAGTACAGGCCTGGATCTCAGCTCGCATATGCAAAGGGGAGGGAATCCGATGCTACTTTTCAGAAGTGTAGGGAGGCCACATCTGGGGAAGGCTGTGAGTTACCCACATGTCCATGTGTCTCTCGGAGAGACTTGCAGGACACAGAGGGGTCATCCACGGCTTAGCTTTCCCTCCCCGCCTACGCCTAAAATTGTGAGGCTCTGATAAGGGCTGAGCCTCTGCAAATTGTGACCGTGACCCTGAGTGTTTATTATGTGTGAGAGTGCACTAGCCAGATAATAATTTCCACCCAGGGAAAGGACATGGTTTATAAAGAGCTCAGTTCTCAGACAATGTTGTTTGAAGTGTGAAAAGGGCTCCCTGAAGGGAACTGCTGATGTTTACAACATTAAATCAAACTCTTATCTAGTGCATCCCTGCACTCTATTTATTTTGGAGCATTGCTGATACCATATGTGTGTGTGTGTATTTATACACATGCGTGTGTGTGTGTGTGTGTGTGTATATATATTATCAGAAGAGTTATGATCCTTCAGTATTATCCATTAGAGCTAACTCCATGTTTCCTGTCATCATACTCAAGAGTATTTCCAAGTCCTGTTTGGCCAGCACAACATTTGAGTTGGCTGCCTTCACTGAGTATGAAGGTTCAGAAAATAATACCAGATGAAAGACCCCGCCTGCCATTGCGGGCAGGGAGAAACGTGTGCCTGCAGTCTGTTAACACAGAATCATCCATAAGGAAACTTACTGTTTTTGTCTTTGTCGGAGCTTAGAAGTGCTGTGGCTAGATAAATTGCTCTAATAGCTTTGAACCCAGATACAGAGCTAGAATAAATTTGAATATATGAAATAATATTTGATCGTTACATTAGATTCCTCTCATATGCAGGGCCAGATTTGTTGCAGTTATCCACGAGAAGTATCCTCGTTCTCTTCAGTGGAGGTACTGTGAAGGCGAGTAATCAAATTGTGGTATCCAGTTCTACGTGTTCCTGGGACTCCTTAGTTCCTTCTAATGGCTCAGCCCCTTGGAGGCTTCAGCCGTTAATTTCTGAGAAGTTCATTAAACTCAGTCTAATACCTGAACTTCATAAAGTCTTGTTGGCAGCTACAAAATAAACTTCTACAGAGCGACTTGCTCTGAGACCTCTAATGAAACCCAGTCTTTAGGGCTTCTCTAGCTCTTAACTTTTGCACTGAGGCCATTTTTGCAAGACGCAATTTAGCGTCCTATGTGATATAGACACTTACATACTTGGAACTGGATGAAATACCAGCTTCAACATAAAGTTCACCAAACAACTGCCAGGATGTAGCTGCTTTCAGGCCCTGCAAAAGAATGACCCAGAGATAAAACCTGGTTACAGTCAGGGTAATTAATCATTGCTTGATTATGGGTGATGCTCAGCATCATACTACTCTAATTTATTCAATTCTTTTTGTGTGTGCATGTGAGTGTGTGGTAGGTAAAAGTAATATCTTTTACTGGGCTAACTGATACAGTTGGAAAAAACAAGCAAGATTTCAGAAAACAATCTTTAGTCCTGACACAGTTAGCTTCAAAGTTAAATTCAAACTTAAGAACTATTGCTTAGATTTTACCTAGATGCACATAGGTTTGACCACCTCAAAAAGAGAGTATGCTTGTCTCTCAAAGCACCTGCGGCAGACTGCTGTGGAAAGGTATGTAGTGCAAGTACAAGAGAGGGAGGAAAAAGGAAAGTTAAGGTATTTCTCTCCTAAAAGAAAAAAAAGCGAGATGGTTTATAGCCTGTGGACTTGGAGGGTTAGTGAATGGTGGGAGGGAGATTATTATGTGCTGTAAAACTAGTATTTCTATTAAATCTCATACATCATCTAAAGTTCATGATTAAATAAACTCAGTATAGATGAGATGATGCTCATGAAACCCTCCTCAGGTGAGTTTGTGTGCCCAAGAGGTTGATCTAATTTTTTAAGCTCTGCCCGTTGATCTAATAAAAGATAGGATTTCTGCCTGCTAACCTCTCTTGCCTGTGTCCTTAAACCACCACATCTTCAGCAGAACACCACCAGAGAATGGGCAATAACAGTCTTTTGGGGGTTTTCTTAGGTATTTTATAAAAATTTGAAGATCCTCCATGTGCAAAATACAGTATAAATACACAGTCTTCTTGTTACTGAACTGTTGTACTGTCAACAGGATAGTTCTTCAGATGCTGTTTGGAAGAGCTCTGGTTTTGGTGGCCTGGGCTGCATTTTGGGCCATGCTGTTAAGCATCCCAGCACATGTTCTTACATGTTCTGCTGCACTAGATTAGCCCTAGTGTTGCTGTTATTTTGCTCTGATTAAAAACTATCATCTGAAAGATTATTGCTTATGTTTCTGAGGAGACCTTAGATCTAGTATGATCTCTGTCACTGCAGTGTTCCGGGGCTTCACAGGGTGTCTGTCCATCCCCTTGTGAAGTAAACATGTACTACTCTCCCTGTTTGAGAAACACTGAAGAGCGAGATTGTTTTTCCAGTATTACCAGAATTGCTTTGCAAACATAAAGTTAGTGATGGCAGAAAGTTTGTGAGCTACTGGAAATCTTATTGAAACCAGCAAACCAAACCTCACCATCATTTCAGAAAGTGATCCCTAAACTCAAAAAAACATCTAGCATCTGTATAAGTTAAATGACTGATGAAAAGTTTCATATAGCAAAAATGCATTTTCAAATCCTTGTGGAGACTAACAGGAAAGATCTTCTGGGAGAATTGTCAGGGGTATCATATCCCAAGAACTTGTTCTGCCCATGTTTCCAAAATAAAATTTGACAAGTGGGAAATACGATCTGTTCTCATGCAGCTTGTTAACACACTTGTTCATAAAGTAAAATGGTTCATTAGCCTTGGAGGAAAAAAATGTTCCTTGCAAGTGTAAGTAATTTTCTTTTTACAGCTTGATCTTTACGATTAGTTGTTGGACAGATACTTTGGCTTGTATTTGTCTGCCTATTAAGCGTTTGGCTAAATGACTTAGTTTTCTTCTGCAGATTTGTAGTGACAGGCAGGGCTCCCAGCTTGTATGCTGTTGAGGGCAGGTGCCTTCACCAAGGAGGTGTTCTTGGGTGGAGCAGAGTGTTCATGACATTTTGGTAGTGGCTGTGACTAGCAGTTTGCAGTCTGCTTTGCATTCCCTCTAGGAAACTCTGTTAGAGCCCAGCTGCACCAAGAGGCTAAGCCGTGTACAAGGGTAGATGCATGAGTTTATGCACTCGTGCACCTGTGCTAACTAGCTGTGCAGGACAGGCAATACAGCTATACTCTCCTCAGGAGGCTGGCTCATCTCGGAACAGGGCACACAGTATTTGCCTGATGACACTAGAGTGACCTGGAGTCAGTCAGGGACACCCTGTACTGTGCCATTTAGGTCATATAGATGTGGCTGCAATAAATGGTTTGACACTAGAGAATCACAGAATCCCAGAATGGTTGAGGTTAGAAGGGACCTCTGGAGATCATCTAGTCCAACCTCCCCTGCTCAAGCAGAGTCACCTACAGCACATTGCGCAGGATTGGGTCCAGGCGAGTTTTGAATATCTCCACGGAAGGAGACTCCACTACCTCTCTGGGCAACCTCTTCCAGGGCTCTGTCACCCTCACAGCAAAGAAGTTTTTCCTCAGGTTCGGATGGAACTGCCTGTGGTTCAGTTTGTGCCCGTTGCCTCTTGTCCTGTCACTGGGCACCACGGAGAAGAGTCTGACCCCATCCTCTTGACACCCTCCCTTCAGATACTTGTACACATTGATCAGATTCTGCCCAAGTCTTCTCTTCTCCAGGCTGAAGAGTCCCAGCTCTCTCAGCCTTTCCTCTTAGGAGAGATGCTCCAGTCCCCTCATCATCTTTGTAGCCCTCCGCTGGACTCTCTTCAGTAGTGCCATGTCTCTCTTGTACTGGGGAGCCCAGAATTGGGCACAGTACTGCAGGAGAGGGGGAGGATCACCTCCCTCGACCTGCTGGCAACACTCTGCCTAATGCAGCCCAGGATCCCATGGGCCTTCTTGGCCACAAGGGCACGTTGCTGGCTCATGCTTAACTTGTTGTCCACCAGGACTCCCAGGTCCTTCTCTGCAGAGTTTTTTTCCAGCAGGTCAGCCCCCAGCCTGTGCTGGTGCATGGGGTTATTCCTCCTTCGGTGCAGGACCCTGCACTTGCCTTTGTGGAACTTCCTGAGGTTCGTCTCTGCCCAGCTCTCCAGCCTGTCGAGGTCCCTCTGAATGGCAGCGCAGCCTTCTGGTGTGTCAGCCACTCCCCCCAGATTAGTATCATCAGCAAACTTGCTGAGGGTGCACTCTGTGCCTTCCTCCAGGTCATTGATGAATAAGTTAAACTCATTCATCAGAAGTACAGAAAGTGCACTAAACAGCAGGTGCAGAGCCAGCTGCAGTGCTATATTTGCCAAGGGTTCCTTGTCCATCTAGGGGTATATATGGGTGAGATCCTCAGCAGTCTGGCAGCGTTGCCTATTTTTAGTGAAGGACAGGTGATGGAAAAGGGAATATGACGCTTAACCTAGATGCTGCCTCACCAAACTTTTAGCTGTCTGGCCCAAGTCAGAAATCCAGACTGACTTCTCTCAAGTTGGAGGAGGGTTGGTGTTCAGAAGGCAACCTCTTCAGGGGAAGATCTTCCAGTTCTCCTCGGTCAAACACCTCCCCTTCTCCCTCAACAGGTTAGGTAACGAAAAGACAGTGTCAGGTTCCTTTAGCCATTTAGGAGCTGTTTTACTCATGGTACCAGTTCTTCTATCTGCTCAAGATCAAGGTTATGTGGTGGTGGCGGTCAGCCAAGTGCCCTCACAAGTGCCCAGCTGGAAGTGGCCTACTCTGAATAAGAACCCTGCTCCTTCTTGCCTGCTTTTTTTCTGGTTCCAGTACCATTGAGTAATTGCATTTGAACTAGCTCAGTTGTAAAAGGATGGAATTGGTGGCTGTCCATTCTCGAGGGTTGTGGGATTAGTCCCTTGCCTTCCTCCTGAGAGTAAATAGTGCCTCTCATCTCTTTCACTTCTTGTGTGAGTGATAACAACAGAAAGGAGGGGAGTGATGTAGAGCAGACTGGATCCCAGCCAGCTATTAGTAGATGTGCAGTTGACATTAAGGTAGAAAGAGCTGCATGTCCTTTGAAAATCGGGTTACAGTTCAGAATGATCTGGGCAAAATGAAAGAAATGTCTCCAATTAATGGGACACATGAAAAGGAAAGAGCAAATTGGGATATGTAAGCAGAGTTTGATCTTTAAGAAACACAAAGTCATGCTGCTGTTCTGCTGCCTTAGTAGGAAAACAGTGAATAGTTTGGGTACTGTATTTAAGGAAGATGTGGACTAGTTGGAGAAAGTCCAGAGAAGCTCACTAGATCAGAGGATTAGAAAATATGAGTTATGAAGAAACAGTGAGAGAATTGGTTTGTTTAGTCTAGAGAAGAGAAGATGGAGAGAAGACATGATAACAGTCTTCAAATATGTAAAAGGATGCTTCAAAGACACAGGGAATAAACTACTTTCTATGTCTTCTGGGAGATAGTGAGGCATTGGAATAGATTGCCTCAGCAGTCTCCATCTTTGGAGGTCTTTAAGAACTGGTTAGCCAAATATCTGTCAACAATTATTTCAGCAGAGGCGGGGTGGAGGGATGAGCCAGATGACCTCTGAGTCTCTTAGACCCTCTGAATCTGTTACTGGAGGTCCCTGATCTGTGATGGCTCTGGGCCTAACAAGCGTCCTGCTTATTAATTTCTTATCAATTTCCATCACTAATAGACTTGGGGTTTCTACGTTGTGGCTAAATAATTGATTTCTGAAAACATGTGCTGTCACATATGACATAGGAGACAGTCTTTGCTTCCTTTGCTTTGCCTACGTTAGATAGCAATGCAGGATTTGCCCCGTGCATGGGCAACGTCACTTCACTGCAGTGCCTACTCTTCCAGTAGATCTCATGTCTCAACAAGTTAAATGAATTAATACAATTTCCTTGAAAAAAAATTGTATTTACTGGAGATTTGAACATGTCCTAATCTGTTCAAGACGTTGTCTGTGCAACATCAGTCAAGTTTTTAGGTCATGTGTTGTTCAGCTTAAGCTATTTGTACAGCCTGTGCTTCTTTAGTTAGTGAGTCAATGTATCTGCTCTACTGTAAATCCGCATTAATCATGACGAATAACTATGTACATTGCAGGGTGGCAGGAAAATCTCTAGTGCAAACAGAAATCAGACAGGTTGGAGTGGCTCTGGAAACTGCTGCATGGCTAAGGCTAAAAGTAGTCTCAACATGTTGATGTTAACTCTTTACATGTAAAAAAACAAAAGGGAGAATGTTTTCATCCAGGGCTGTAATGGTGACAGAAAGCAGCCATGCACCAACAAAGTAAGGTCATACCTCTTTGTAGCTGCCAGACCTACAAGCTTTATCTACGCTTTCTTTTATTGCCCAGGTTTTCCACTGTTGCTGCCAGCAGTGACAACAGGGGCAGGTTTGAGACCTCGTATAAATGAAATCATCATCACCATAGGAGCAATCACATCTTGGACCAACTCACTGTTGAGAGGAGTGCTAAAGGAGAGCATAAGATCTATTAAAACCTATCTTGTCTCTCTATTTCAGGATTGCCGGTGATACAGCACTCAATAAAAACATCCACGAATCTGTCAGCGCTCAGATCCGAAAGAACTTTGCAAAAAGCAAGTGGAGAGTAAGTGACCCATCCGCAGGGGCCAAGTTGTTGAGCTTTGAGATACAATTCTGCTAAGGAGGCAGGCATATATAGCTGTATATAGCTGCCTTTTCAGTATATTACTGCCTGAAATGCAAAACTGCTTTTTTTCACTCTGAGTTTCAGACAAAATTGTTGATCCAGTCTTTGACAGGTTGCATGGCCTCTCAGACCTTTTTTTGTAGGATACTGCTGATCGAGTGTATAAACGTAATGAGTTTGCGAGATCAAACTGGTGGCAGTCACATCTAAAAACACAAACTTTTAGCTGTGAAGCTGGAGACAGCACTGTGGTAGGGGCATGAAAATTTGGACGCTCTCTGTGCTGGCACAGGGAAGGACCTATTACCAAAGGTGTCCTTCTCTGTGGGCTGCCCCATCCCAAGTTATTGTTAGAAAGAGCAACAGGGTGCAGGACTGCGAAGGAATTGCATATGGGGTGGTATTGATGTTTCTAGCTTAAGAAACGGGCAGAAGTTTGGAGGGTGAGTGATGAATCCAGTTCTGGCCACAGGGAAAAATCAGAAGTAACCCTTGCTCCTCCTGCTCTTTTGCTTTCTTTTCCTCCAGCAAGCATTCAACGCCACGGCAGTCGTGAGACACATGAGACGGTTGCACCTCGGCAGCAGCCTGGACAGCGCGAGCGCCGGCGTGTCGAGCACCCTCAGCCTCGCCACGCCGCTTCCCGACGGAGCGACCCGCAAAGATTGTGAGTACATGGTGGCAAGGGCCGTCACCCTCCGCTGGCCCCCTGCGTAGGTGGACGAGCTGCTGGTGGTGCGTTAGCCCGAGCTGACACTGCTCAGCGTTTGTCCTGCCAGCTTTGCAGCAGCAGAAGAATTGAGGGGAATTGTATTTCTCTCTTTGATGCCCAGGCTGCAGTCCTTGCCGCCAGTAGTTTCTGCTTCGCATGAGCAGATGTTTAAAATAAAGACTGAAAAAGGATTGTGGCCTTCATTTTTAACTGGCCAAAAAAGAAATTCTGGGAAAATAGTTTATGCAGTAGGAAAGTGAGTCTTCAGCTCTCTGCATTTTGGGGAGGGAGAGACTGCTTCTTGTGGAGAACAGGGTCTTTTTGTTGGAAAAAAAAAAGCCAGGCCCCCGCAGCAAAACATTTTGTATTTGGTTGAAAATGGAAAAAGTTTACTCAATGTGTTTATGTTTGAGTTTTTCAGTTTTGTGATTAAAAGTTTTCTGTAAAAATTGGCCTGCTTTCCATTTACATTTTCCGTGGGGGAGACTGATACTGCCAGGCTGACCCAGCTTTGTTCTTACTGGGCCAAATTAAGCTCCTGTACTAAGAGGCTCATTTGTTTTAGCAAAACTCAGAGTCTGTACACCACAATGAGCCCTGGCCCACTGCCTTGTTTGCTCTATGCTATAACTGAGATTTTCAAGCTGCCTGATGGAGTCAGAGGCTTGGGATATATGTTTTTTCTGCACCCCGGGAGAGGAGACATGGCAGCAGAGGGATCATTTGGAAGGCAGAAATGCTTCCTTTGCAATGAAGCTTATTTAATCCATTGTTTTGAGCACTTATTCACCATTCCCATCTGTCCACTTCTAGAGACTTTTGCATCCTGAAGTGGAGGGATATAAACTTTACAATTGGACGAGGTTATTTTTTAATCGGATTTTAAGGTGCGGCACTTGAAAAGGAGCGCTCATAGCTTATACTCTTGCCCAGGGTCTTGCCCAGCTTGTACTCTTGCCTCATCCTAGCCCAGGGCCAAATCCTGCAGCCACAGATGAGACAGCATCACTGTGCTGTCCGGCAGTCTGCCTGGATGACCCAGAGCGAAGCAGCGCTAGCCGCCCGCAGACACCAAACCGCTCTAGCTGTGCTGGGGCGATGCAGCGATCACGGGAGAGAAGCAAGCTTTCTCTTTGGTTCCTTCCTCAGTACAGTTGAGCCAGACCTTAGTTAGGTTCAGAGCATCTGATGGCATGTTGAAATACGACCTTCAAGTGTGGAAAACTACGTAGAAGTCGTAACAAGCATCAGAAGGATCCCAAGTATATATGGGGCCGTAGACTGAGAATACATGAATATGGTTTTTACCCATCCTTTACTCACCAGGCTGGAAAAAACTAGCCATATTTCTAATCACTCGCCTCTTAGGAGAGAAAAATCACCCTGCTGGGGTGCAGCCCAGCAGCTTTCCTTGCATGCCGGTACCTACAGGGCTGCCGAACTGCGCAGGGAGCTGCTCAACCCGAGAAGATCTGCGGACCCCTATGGGGTCTCGGCAGCCTCTCGGGGAGGGTGGTTTGTCCATGGGAAATTTTGGCAAGGATAAATTGTGGTTCTCTTTGTTAATGTTTTCCACAGAAAACACTGAGATTGTGCTGGAATAGCAGAATCTAGAGTCTTCATTCAAAACCTAGCACGCTTTGGGTTTTCAGGAGTTACTTTCTGGAGGGTTTTGTTCTTTAAAGCTGTAGTGGAGGTTTCAGTGGAGGTAGACGCTTTCTATAAGCATTTTTATTTAGGTAAAAACCCAAGTTTTCTTTCAAAAAAATTCTGTCACAGGTTTGTGATTAGTTCAAAAGCAGCTGCCCAGGTAAGATTTGGGTTCAGACACTCAATCAACCTATGTCTCTTAGCTGGCAGTCCTGGGGACGTACCAGCAAAACCTGCAGTGACATAATGTGTCACCAGAATGATGTCCCAATCACACAAATGTACTTCCCCTCGAGATTTATTGGAACTCACCAATGAATTTGACCCGCTGTACTTTCTTATCACTTTCTTATCAGCTTTGCAGGATGCCCAGGGAAATTGTTTACTCCAGGTGCACCGTCTGTTCGTTTAGCTAGGTCGCAGTGACGCGAAAAGTTTAATCACCCATACCGTGCCCACAAGAAGAGTTCTTCTGAGCAAGTACTACTCTAGCGAGATGTTTTCTTCGCGGGACTCTTTGTAGCAGCAGACGAAATCAAGGTCTCCAGCCGCAGAGCTGGGGAATCTGTCTAGCTGGGTAGATACCAGAGTGGGATGTTTTTCATCGCGCCACACATACACGACCGCCCGGGGTACCAGAGGGCGAATCTCTGCATGGCAGGGAGGGCAGGAGACACCGGGGGCCCCCTGTTAATCCATCACGGCGTGAAGGGCAGGTGCTGCTCCCCTCGAGCACGCTGTGAAGGGAACCCCAGCTTCGCCCTCCCTCCAAAATAACATTTCTAACTGCGTTTCTGCCTTTCCTTTTAGGTATGTCTCCATCCACTCTGTGTAGCTTTGTTTCATCCGCTTCTTCAGGCGTTTCTGCGGTAGGAGGGAACCGGAGACCCAGACCCACCACCGTGACAACAGTGCACACAGGGAGCAAGTGACGGGTGCAGACCGGGAGCAGCGGCCCAGGCGTCCACGCCAGCAGCTTTTCTCAGAGCGATCCCACCCTGCATTGCGTGCTCAGCGAAGGACTAGAAGAAAGAAGATTTTTTATGGCCATATTTTATACTGCAATTCTGAAATGTTTCATTTATCACAAACTGCAATGACTCCGGGGGAATGGATCTAACAGTCTCTGGTGCTGTACATATATATACATATATATAAATATATATATATATATATGTGAGTCTAGCAATGTTCTAATCAATGAACATTCATTCTTTTCCCCAGTGATTTACTCTTTTCTCAGTGTAGGTAACAGTATATGTTGTATTTTTTTTCCATTAACTACAAACATCTCAACTGGATTATTTAAATAGAGATACTTTTCTGAGCATTATATATTTTTTTTCTTTTAAAAAGTACTTCCAGTAATGTTCCTCCTTCCAGTTTGCTGGGGGATAGGTTATTTCTGTAGGTAGGAGTTTACATTAACTTTGCAACACAGGAGGATTGCAATGGCATGCCATTTTTAACTCCTCAAATTGGACTGCAAATCTGTCTGGCTTTAGCAGAGCTGTTACTGCTCAGATTAAGAAAAACTGCTGCTTTCCCTCCCCTCCTCCTCCTTGAAAGCCATGGCGAGAGTTGAATTGCCACCAGCTGGAAGTTAGCTCCTCTCTGGCCGAATGTCCGTAGCGCCGGGAATGGGCAGCACCCCGCATGTCAGAGGAGAGGCAGGTACCCAGCGCCTTTCAGGAGCGCGCCAGAGCTGAGCCAACGAAACGGCAGAGGAGAGTCTCATTTTGCAGCTCTTATCCCCTTCCGAGTCCTTTCGGGCAAAAGGAGAGGGGCCCCCAGTCCTAGTTTTACTCTGCCCCCCAGCTCACTGTGCGACCCGTGGCAAGACGTTTTAGCTCAGCAGCCTCCAGGCCTGGCCTCGGACTGGGAGCGCGGCCAGTCGAGGTCTCCGGGGCAGGGGTGCTCAGCACCTGCGGTTGCCGGCGGTCAGCACCTCGCAGAGTCGCCTCTCGGGCAGCCCGCTGCTAAAGTGACTAAAATATCAGAAGCCAAATAGAGAAGTTTGGACCTTAATTTCTATGATGTGCCTCGGTTTCGCCTCCTGGGAGAGGGGTGGCACTCGCACGCCTCCATAAACCACTTCCAGGTTCTCAGGTGCAAAGCGCAGGATCCAGGAGTATCGTTGCTTAATCCCTGTTAGCGCCAGCCAGGGCGAAGGGCTGGACAGGAGCTGGGAAAAGCAGGGCTTCTCCGAAAGGCAGACGCATACGCAGGGGCCGCGGTGGCAGTGCCTCCTTCCCCCTTCCTCCCCAGGAGTTCATATACAAAAGCTAACTCAATTGCCCTGCTCTTTTTGTTACTGAAATACATGGATTTCCCAGGCTACACATGCTGGTGTGTCATTTAGGAACAGCCACTGTTACTGCTGTGCAGCAAGTGCATTAAACAGCTTGGACTAGAAAGGAGACCTGTTCACTGTCTGACCTCATTTGCTGAATGTCTCCTAGTTGCTTTTGTGTCATTCACAGCTTTGGTTTTCTTTCCAGGAGGAGGAGAGGGAGGTAGGCAGGAGGAGCAGGCGCCCTCGCCCTGCCACTGTGAGCCGCTCGTACTCCAAACCGCTCTGTCCCCGCAGAGAGGCACAAGCCATTTCCCCCGAACAGGCTCTGTTGCCGCATTCGTGTCATTTGCCCGGCACAAAAAATTGCGAAAGCCAGACACAGACACAGCTGAATGTATAAGGAAATAGTGACTGTGCTGCGAAAAGCCATATTCTTACTTTTCATTGAGACTTCGAAACCCTGCTGCAGCTTCAGTTCTTTGGCTTTTGCCCGGCAGAGCTGGGATTTCATCCATCATGCTGTGAGTGCTAAAGGCTGGTAAAGTAGGTGGCAAGGAGCGCTGACTCTGCTCGAGGAGATCACTACTTTGGTGGCACTTAAACCTGTTGCACACAGTAGATTTCTAGTTTCCTCAGTATCAACCTGTTCCCAGTTTCTGGAGAGGGCAGAGTCTGAGTCTCCTAGGAGAACCCATCTCCAGCAAGCCCGGGTAGCCGCTTGTGAAACCTGGTGGCTAAGCCTGCAGCAGAGCACCATGTCTCCAGCTCGTAGGCATTTCTAGCAAAATCCACTGCGTTGATGCAGTTTTGGGCATCTGTAGACCTGGCCCAGCGTGTGTTAGTGACGTGTGTGACCAGTGATGGACCTACTCAGGTTGTAGTTGGTGTAGCAAAAGCGGAAAGCTGCAGTATTCTTGTTTTAGGAAAGATGCCAGGTACTGGGTCTCTCTGAGGTTGGTAGGAAAGCTCCATATAATTTCCCTAGGGAGGACTTCTGTCCAAGATTTGGGCAGACAGGTGGGCGTGAGATATCCTCCCTGCTAGGCTCACTCCTCTCCTCTGCCCCTCAGCATACGTACGCTCAGCTGACCACAATCTGCTCCAGTTGCATGTGTGTAAATAGGCAATAGCCCAGTTCGGAGTCAGTGGCATTCTCCACGTTCACACTCGTGCAGCCAAGAGTCGGGGGGTTTGGTTAGGGAATATTTTTGTCTTTGTACAATTGTGTATAAGGCTAGGGGTCAAGCATCCCCTCTTTACGTTCTCTTCTGCGCTCTGAGGTTGGATTTGAACTTCATTTACTTGCTGAGGGCATGAATCAAAGCATAGCATCCAAACATATCTTGCAGAAAAAAGAAAAGAAAATGGATTTCCATCTGCAAAGCAAAGAGCAGTGAAGCAAGTAAAGGCAGATGTGTGCTTCTGCAGTCAGGGGGAGGGTCCCCTCTCGGTCCTGCATGCTGGCTGCCCCTCTGTGCTGGATGCTTTCTGTATTTTGTATTTGGAGGGATATTCTGCTGTCCTTCCAAATTTGGAGTTAGATTTTTTTCCTTCCTGTAAGTAATATTCTGCTATAGTTGTGTAATTTATCGTCATTCTCTTTGGCTTGTTATCAACTGCTGGGATCTTAAGACAAGAAACAGAAGCACTTAAAAGCAAAATTGTTTCTTTCTGCTGCAGTTTTGGGTGATGGGAAGCTGGATGGGTTTTTTTGTATCAGTGAAGCAGGACTGGAGATCTAACCGGTGTTCATGACATGTGAAGGGCAGAGATCTTTACAGTCGTTGAGTCACAAAGCATCTATCTCTTGGTTAAAAAAATTCTTAAATCTGTGCAAATCTGTTAACTGGGGCGACTTAGCAGAAGCCAGGCCAGCCTGCCCACGTGAGGTCTTTACGGGGCGAGGTTTATGGATGTGGCTAGGGACGTTTGCGCCTTGGCAGCCCAGCCCAGTGTGGCAAACACCAACATCACCTGCCGGGGAGGCTGCAGTGCCGTTGCGTATCCTTCCGTTTTGCCGGTCACCGCATACCTCTACTCAGTGAGTCCCGTACACAAAAGCAAAAGCCAAGAGTAAATATTGTATGCGTGTGGGGACAGGGCTCCTGGCCGAAAAATAGATCCAAACCAAATCCACAATGCGCCATACAGGTAGAAAAATCGCTCTGGGCTCTTTCCCAGTGGGGCCGTCTTACTAAACCATGTGAGATTCACTCCTCCCATGAGGACTTCAGCTTGGACTCCCCTGTTTGTTACCCTTTTCTGCTTTACTTTACTGGCATCAATGTGCTTTTGATTTGTAACTTATTTTCCTCAGCTCCTTTCCCTTCTTTCTTTTTCTTTGCTTGCAGCTTTGCTTGTTGCTTTTTACCTCTAGAGCCCCAGAGGCCACCTCTGATGCCCACAGTAGTGTTAATCTGGGAAAAAACCTCCAGGAAACCTCCGATGGCCCCTTGACCTGCAGAAGTGCAAGAACAGGCCACCTATGACCTCTATGAGACCAAAAGTCAGTATTGCAGTGCCAGGGGCTGATTTTTGCATGTGACTCCATCCCCGGTGCATCCTAACTCTCTGCACCTTGTGCGGTGTGGAGTCGACGTTGCCCCTGCAGCACAGCTAGCGGGGAAGTCTTTCTCCTCCTCTGCCTAGCCCCTCGGTGGCACGGTGTAATTCCGGGGTTACAGCTTCACGTGTCGCCTTCACCGGAGGCCACCAGTGGCCCAAGGGACCACCATGGAGCAGAGCCAGAGCTTTGCCAGAGGAGCCCCAGGTTCTCCCCGGCCACAAGGCCCGTGCGTCAAGCGGGAAACTGCCCCGGGGACGGGCAGGCAGAGCACGGACACAAATCTCTGCCCGTCCCTGAGGGCTGTTGGAGCTTGCCCCAAGCCTTTCCCGGCCTGGGAAGGCAGCACCTTTCTGCCAAACCCCCTCAGCATGCCAGGGCAGAGGGATTCACGCACAGGTGAAATACAGTTTCTAGACTGCACCCCCTAGGTGCAGAAACATCTGCCTTTTGGCACGTGGGAATCCCCTTTCAGCGGGATTGCTTGCTCTCTTGCTCCCGTGTGTGCTTAGCTGGCTGAACTGGGCCTGAATGCATCCCGGAGGGTGTTCATGGAAGGGGAGTTTTGCCTTTGTTAGCGTAGTTATTTGCCCCAGAAACCGGAGGCTCAGAATTACACTCATTCAAACAGAGAATGGAAACACACCCGGAGATTACCGTATCCAAGGAAAACAACTTCAGATTTGGGAGCGGCAGCGGGCTTGCTCGCACGGAGGGTTAGCTGGCGCATCGTTCCCTATGAGGGTTGAATGAGGAAACGACAACTCGCTCCCAAACATTTTGCAAGCAGAATTTCACCTGGGAAGTTAGTCATTGCAGATTACTTGCCCAGCAGTAGTTTTACATGGTCCCGTTAATTTATCCTCGATTCCCTGTAGCCGTGTCCTGCCTTTAGATCCGGTGTGCTGGGCAGGCTGCTGCCTGTGGCACCCGTGTGTGTGTGTGTGTGTGTGTGTGTGTGTGTGTGCGCGCATTATGGCCCCGGGGGTCGCAGCTCCTACCGCTGGTTGAAAATCAGGAGTTGGTTCAGGGTTTTTTTTGGGGGGGAGGAGTGCAACTTTGCTCAGTTGAGTCAAAGCTGTGTAAATAGTGTTTGTGATCAAGAGTAAGGCTCTTTATCCCGGACTCTGGTTTTCAAGACCCCTTTCCTATCATGAACAGTGCCACTGATCTGTCCCAGCCAGCAATTTTTTTTTTTCAGCCTCCTCTGTGTAAGTGGCAAGGTCAGAAGAGCAGCTCTTACACTTTTCCGCGCTCGAGAGTGGAACCAGGGCATGTACGCTTGCAAGCGTTGTGAAAAAAAAAACACACTGCTAACTAATGATGACATCAAAATGTCCAATAAATGCATGATACTGCACTGCATGTATTAAACGGCTGTTCACTGTTTCTGTATTTCCCAAGCCTTTTCTTTCTGCACCTTCAAGCCAAACTTTTCTTCTAGGGATTTCTTCTGGGTTTTGCTCTTAAATGATTCAGTGTATCTGTAACTCAAAATCCATCATTAAGTTTGAGTAAATGCAAAAGCCGGTGTTTTGTAAACAAGATACTGCAAAGCCTGATGATGTATTTTGTCTTTCTGTTGGATGCTCTGCAGCTTGCATAGGAAGATTCATTATCCAGAGATGCTTAAAACTGCACAGCTGTCGCATACACACGTCTAGGTACAGGGAGTCGGGATGCGGGGTGGGGGAGGTCCCTCTTTGAATCCGATGTTAAAAAATTCAATATCTGCTTTGAAAAAAATCCTTCCCTGGGTTACTAACACTCAGGACTGCCAAGAAGCACGTTGGTGTGTCTCTCTGGGGCTTTTTGGGGGGTTTGGGGGGGTGTTGATTTTCCTAGGCAGAGCTTTGTCTGTGTTTTCCAAGTGTTTTCCTCTTATGAGACATTTTGTTCTTGCCTGTTGCAGTATGATTTGCATTTTGGGGACTAAGATACTGTGATTGTTTGCCTGCCCAAAATAGGCCTGAAAACTGAGTTAATTATCTCATCCTTTGCAAAGCAACACGTGTCAAAGCACCTTTTTTTTCCCCCCACCTAAATATTTGCAGTTAATCCTTGAAGCTCAGTCTGATAGTACCACCACTTACCTGCCCAAGAGCTTGGCGTGACACTTTTCCTTCTTCCACCTGGAAATCATTCCCCTGCTTTCTCTTCTATTAATCATTGACTCATTTTCACTTGTGCCGGTCTTTCAGGGGCAGGGCAGGGTGCAGCAGGCCCCGCTGCTAGTACCGTTTCAGTACTAATTAACACTGCATTAGCATGGAAGGGGCTCACGTTGCTGAAAGCGAGAGTGGAGCTGAGAGGGCTGGGATCGGCACCGTGGTAGGACACTTGCACGGCTCTGGGCAGCGGTGTGCCATGCAGTGGGGCTGCGGCAAAGACAGTGTGCTGGTGATGTAGGGAGTGAGCATCAATATTGCAACTCCCCTGCCAAGACCCAGGCCAGGGTTTTGCCACCGTGGCTGTAAATCCCGCAGAAAGCTCAAGCTTGGCTGGACTGCCACGGTTCACGGCTCACAGCAGCATTCAGGTGAGCTCCAAGCTTTTCCATCCTTCCTCTGCATCCCACCAGCCCAGGCTGGCATCACAAGCGTTGCATCTCGCTGGGTCAGTACATAGCGTCACACCTAACCATCCCCGCGCAAAGAGTGTGGAAGGTCATTTGCTCAATGAGACTCATGTTTCTGGTTGACTCGAATGGCAGCATCCCGTTGGCACTGTCCTCTAGTTGAGAAACAGCATTTTGGTCAGTTTGGGGCTTTTTATACATGAATATATTTAGTTTGGGACAGTAAACAAAACAAACAAACAAAAAAAGGCCCAGTCTGCCCAGAGTAATGACTCTCAGATATCCCCAACTGAGAAACATCCTTCGGTTTCCTTCTAATGAAAATGCAAGCATGTTTTCTACAAAGGCTTAAATCTTAATCAAGGAATGTCCGTGTGCCTAATCTTGCAGGTCTTGTGATTGGTACAAGTTCATAACAGCATCCATGTCCAGAAAGAAGGGAGAATGTGTATTTACTCCATGCATGTATTAAGGCATTGCAAAAGTTTTATCTGCGTAAATGAGTTTGCAGTATTGCAAATTGTTAATGGGGCTACATTGCAAGTGGTTCTCTGCCTTGACAATCATGTATACATATCGAGATTTCTATCATAATGACAATTTAAAGGGACAACTAATTGTTTTCCTCCAATAAATCCAATTAAATCACCATGATGTGAAATGTGATGTTGTTTTCAAGTGCCTGAGCCCCCACTTTTGTGTGCAAGAAACGAAGCGAATCACTTTTATGGCTTCTCCACTGTTTTATGCAGTAGTTCCCAAAGGAGAAAGGGGATTTTTTTTTTTCCTTCTCAATTCTCTCAATAGGGAAATGGGTGAAAGGAAAAAGGAGGTGATTATTTGTTTTTAGCTTACCAGACGCCATTGGAAGCAGAGAGGGGGATTTGCCCACTGTGGTCTGGGGCCAGGTCTGGCTGTGCTTTGCACTCACGCTGCTTCACATACAGTGATTACCTAAGAGGTGTTGTTTTGGAGCAGGAAAGACTCCTGGGTTTACAGCCAAGTCTTTACCTCAGTGGAAATTCACCCCTTCATTTACTCACAAGCACGTATTTATAAATTCAAATTATAAAAACACTGCTGGCACTCAGGAGCAAAACAGCTCTGCCTTGGTGAGCGGGAAGCCCTCAGCCCAGACCCAGCACTAGAATCGTGGCTTCACCCACATGTTTCAGGGGGACTTTCGTGCTGTTGCCTTCGCAAACCAGCTGGAGGCATGCATTTATTCACCCGTCACTGTGAGATTTGCCCTTCAGATGTTTCCTGAAGCTGCCATTTGATATGATGCTGCCTGGCAGCACATGGAGGCAGGGTTATCTCCTCGGAGCTGTGGATACCTGCACTGCAGAGAGGGCATGCAGTCGGTGGAGACCACTGTGCCTTTAGAGTGGATCCTGGTGATTTACAAGATCTATGGTGGGACTCCTGAAAGGAGATGATATCTCTGCTAATGTTGCCTAACAGTAACATGAGGTGTGCTTGCGCTTGAGGTCAAAGGCAGCTGGTTTTAGACATCTGGTTCCATAACGGAGCTTAAATGAAGAGCAGTGATAATGGCCAACCCATAACGGTATAAAGAAAAAGTTAAATTACTCAAATAATAGCTTTTATATTGCCAAGGAGGAAACAAACACCAGAACCAATTTGATTACTATTGCAAAGCTGTGGTATGCAATGGTGGCCACGAAAAGAGGGTTAGATGCTGGAGCTCCCCGAAGGAGGTTAGACAGCTGCCATATGTGTTTTGGAAAAGCACATTCATGGAAAGGTGCATCTTTGGAAAAGTACATCCCTGTCAGACCAGGAAAATATGGGGTCAGAGTTGCCCAGAGGTTTGGGGTTTGAAAGGTGTGGGGTGAGCAACTCAAAGTAAACCCTACATATCAGAGGAGATGGTAAGGTGTGCCATTTCCATGCCAAGGCTCTGGTGAGACCTCACCTGCAGTACTGTGTCCAGTGCTGGGCTCCCCAGTACAAGAGACACGTGGAGCTCCTGGAGAGAGTCCAGTGAAGGGCTACAAAGATGATGAAGGGACTGGAGCATCTCTCCTCTGAAGAAAGGCTGAGAGAGCTGGGACTCTTCAGCCTGGAGAAGAGAAGACTTGGGCAGAATCTGATCAATGTGTACAAGTATCTGAAGGGAGGGTGTCAAGAGGATGGGGTCAGACTCTTCTCCGTGGTGCCCAGTGACAGGACAAGAGGCAACGGGCACAAGCTGAAACACAGGAAGTTCCATCCGAACCTGAGGAAAAACTTCTTTGCTGTGAGGGTGACAGAGCCCTGGAAGAGGTTGCCCAGAGAGGTAGTGGAGTCTCCTTCCGTGGAGATATTCAAAACTCGCCTGGACCCAATCCTGCGCAATGTGCTGTAGGTGACTCTGCTTGAGCAGGGGAGGTTGGACTAGATGATCTCCAGAGGTCCCTTCTAACCTCAACCATTCTGGGATTCTGTGAGATAAAATGTCAGTACAGAGAAGCCAAAAGGACAAGACAGCAATGGGGCTATAAAAAATATTATGCTTGTAATCATGCCAAGATCCACAGCCACCTCCACACTAGAGGAAAGGAGACTCATCTAATTTCGAAGGCTTTTTGAGGGCTGGTATGCACTGAGGTTCTGGATCAGGCAGTGCTCGTTCATAAGCCGACATTAGCCTTCCTCCATGCCTATTTGGAGACTTTTTCTCAGCTCTTTTGCTCTTCCACGCTATCGTGAGGCCTCGGAAGAACTAAGGCTCTGGTGTGTTCGGCATTGCTAGGCCATGGGTGGCACCATCCTTGCAGTCAAGAGGAGATTTGCAAGAGTGATATTTCAAGTTGGGCATGTGCAGGAGCCCAACTTCCAGGATCTAGGAAATGTCCAGACTGACCAGGGATGGGTTCCCTGTGGTTCAGGTACCTCCATAACCGGGAGATGCTAAGGAGGAGACATTTTGCATAGAGCATTCAGGCATAGGTATTTGCTTGGTTGCAGTGTAGATGGTCCTACCCTTTGCCTGGTTATACCTACACTGAATTTCATCCTTAAAGTCAAACTTATCCCCTAGCTTGTTTGTGCATCCATAAAGCCATATTTTCAGATATGGGCTTTTGAGGACCCCCTTTGGGGACCCTGTGAGGAGAAAACATGGGTCTACATTACCGCAGAGCAATCCCAAGGACACTATAACCTGCCACAGGGACTAGAGGACACACTATTCCCACCATATTATGCTTCCTCCCAGCTGTCTTAAAATTCCTTGGGGAACAGGTCCATCTTTGTCACTGTGAGTATGAACCTTGCCCAGTGTACCTAAGTCCTTGTTGTGGTGGGGCATCTCAATAGTACTGAAATACTGTAATAAATAATAACCTTTTCTAATAACTGCAGGCAGAGAAGGACCATCCAGATCAGCACTGAGTATTCAACTGAGTATTTCCAGATTGTTTGGCATTTGGGCTTTCTAGATTACACTGGGATAAATTCCTGACTTCCAAATTCTGTTTATTTAGCTTGAATTCCAAATTTCCTTTTTTTCCATCTTTTTTTTTTTTTTGTAACTGAAATGTTCTTATACAGTTATGGTCAATTAATGGCTCGTTTACTGCCATCACAAAGTGTTTTGTTTAGGGAAGTTAATAACAGTAATAGAGCTGAGAGGCAATTTGTTGTTCCCATCTAACTCATGAGCTTTGTGCTTTCTTTGGCACCACAAAGGCTCTTGTATGCTTTTCATTTTCTTTCTTTCGGTCAGAAGGAGCTAGAACTATGGTCACATCCTGGCCTTAATTTACAGTCTAGCAGTGACCAGAAATGCTTAATACACCTCATATGAACCCTTCCTTTTGTTAGTGGCCAGCTCTCACCATTGAAGCATGACATATCAGGTTTATAGCACAGCTACTTAAAGCCTGCATTTGCTCAGAATAGCATCTGAAATGTAGCTGTTGTCTCCTGATCCACCACAGAGCGAATACTGTGTCACCAAAGTTACAGTCACAGAGTGAGACCAGCCCATCAGTTATTGATAACTCTAAGCCTCGTCTAGACCTTGTAGAAAGTTGTAAAAAGAGTGTGTCTATTCTGCAAACTCAAGGCAAGAGCATCAGACCCTCCCCTGGATGTTACAGGGATGCAGGATGTGGGGCTCTCTGAACTCTGCACTGCATGGAGCAAAACATGGTTCTTGTTTCTAACAGAAAGGAAACAAAGTGCAGGACAGGAAAAGGAGGTGGTGCAGACAGAGGAAACCTAAGGAGATTCATTCCTGTGGACCAGTCCATTTGTAGCCAGCACTAAGGTGACAAAAGGCAGGTGACAAGGAGAGCAGCTCAGCGAGGCTATTCCAGAGATGCAACTGTAAAGGCCTTTTGGGCCATTCTCACCTCTCTCAGAAGCTTTCCCGGATTCCAGAACATCTCAGGGACAAGGAGAGATACATCATGGGCTCTACCCCAACGGCTTGGGAGCACGGCTTTTCAGAGACCCTTACTGACCCTGGTGGCTGCAAGGAGAGAGGAATGAGATGAAGAAAAGTCAAAGAGCAGGAGATGCCAGACCTAAGCAGAGGGATAGCATGGCATAAACTAAAGATTTGATGGTTGGCCCACAGAGAGAAGTATGGCTTTTCAGGTTCTCAAATGTAGGAATTTATAATGTGTTTCATGTGATAAAAAAAGGAGCAGGGGAAGCTTTCAGTATCTAGAGAGAGAACTGAGGTATGGTCAGGCCAAAGCTGAAAGTTCCTAATGTCTATTTAGGGTTGGATAAGGTGAAGCATCATCTTCTCAGGAAACTTCACCTTAACAGCTTCCCTCTGCTACCTGGGAGGGCCCGAAAGCTTTGTCATCCTGAGTACAACCCAACTTCTCTGACTGTCTTTCTCCAGAATGAGGTTTCCTGGTACAAGCAAACAATGGCATGGGGTTCCGCCTTGGTCCAGCATAGAAAACCACCTCTTTCTCCCAGCCGCAGTTACATCTTTTCCAAAATATTTCCCTGCTTATGCCTCTGAGCTTGCCCGTAGGATGAACAGAGCTTACTGATATAGCATCATTTCGATATAGCATCAGTAGCAACCAAAATTTCCTGCAAATACCTGAACCACTGAAAACCTTGGCATTTTTCTGCATTTGTGTGTAAAATATACCATCTTGGGCTAAGACCTGTAGTTCCTTACATGTACATTATGAAGTTTGAGCTGTCTGGCTCACCTTGCCAGCATACTGTCTATGTGCGACTTTGAGGCTCCTGGGAAACGCAATCTGTTTCCAGTCATTTACAAATGTGCACCTCAGTGACCCTCTGCAGTCCCTGCCAGTAGTCTCAGGGCAAGTAGGACGTAAATCTGATAAAGTAATACTCCCATTCCCAGGAGAGAAACCCGTTTCTCAAACTTTTGCTCAGCAAATAACCCTCCTCCCCAGTGCTGGCAATGCAGCAGACACCTCTGTGGTTGTGTCGGCATCTGGCCGGCAAAGCACGGAGGCCTCTGCACAAGCCGCAGCCGGTGGGAGAGTGCAGGAAAGTCCAAAATGAGACAGTGATGCTGCACTGGGACAGCCCTCGGTCGGCTTTTCTGCAGAGTGTGCCTGAATACGAAGGGGCAGGGCGGAGGCGCATGCAGCACAGCTGAGCTAGCTTACCAGAGAGCTCTCTTTTCTGACGGCCATGGAAGACATCATGCCCAGGGCTAGAAACAGCCACTGCCTAGTTGTCTAGGGCTGTAAGGCTGTGCAGCTGCTGCTCCAGTGCAACACCCAGTGCAATGCTCCACAACAGGTGGATGAACCTGCACCAGCCTTGCCCACCGCTGAGCTGGTTGTAATATGGTGAATGGGGGCCTGGACTGGAAAATATTTGGTTCTTTAAACTCTCCTAAAGCAAGTCTAAGACAGTAATTCTATTTAGCATGAACCTCCTTACCTGATTTGATCATCTGTGGTCTTCTGGTGCTGATTTAAACCTACTGATTTATTGATCCGGTCTTAATTGGGTCCTGAACTGGGTTACTGCATCCTTCCATCTTTAATTGCTTTAGTGAAAGTGTAGTAAATTAGACTAGTAATAAGCTTGCTTTCCAGGATTTTTGCCTGTTCATCCTTCTTAATGAAATCCATAAAAAGTGAGAAAAAAAAAAAGAACAAACTTATCCTACTGAATTGCTGCTTGTATCAAGGAGTCTGAATGAAACTGAGATAATCAATCTGTTGTGTCCTTGACTCTTCCTCCAACTATAAGACCTCAGGAGAAGAAAACGTGGCACTTTAGCAAACATCCCCACAGCAAAGGAACGAATGGGAAAAAAAGGTAAAATATGAATCTAAAACCCGGGTTCCAGTACCTGCTTTGCCAGGCTTCCTGTGACACTGCATGCAAGTCAGTTGGGAGAAGATCTAAAAAACCATATCTCGTTGCTCTTCAAATTCTTTCCTCAGTTTTTTTCCTTCCCCTTCTATTTTCTGCCAGCTTGGTGCGCAGACTAACATTTTGGGTGGAGGCCTCACCAACACCTCTGAGAAGGACTCTTATCTTCCTGTAGTATGTCCTGACATCTATGCAAAACAGTCTTGGCCTTCGTGGCTGCTCTTGGCCACCCACGTCTCATTCACCTCTGTCACCACGGGGTGCTGCCTGTTGACTGCAAACGTTTTGTACGACCTCTTCCCTGCTGTATTTCCTGTAAGGCTACTGGGGCCACAATGTGATTTTCTGCCTGTGGAGCTAATCAGGTCTCTTGCGAAAGCTGCCTCTAGCTCCTTGCAGCTTAATACTCCCCCTTTCATGGCTAGTAATGAGTTGCTTCCTCCCACCCCTTGATCATCAGTGAAGATCGTGCATAGTCAGAAGCTGGTTCCTGCTGCAGAGAAAATATCATTACTTATCACCACTGGGAAGCCGCCTCACCAGCCCCTCTCAAACAGCCTGAGGCTTCTTGCTACATAGAATCCAAAGATGCTGCTCCAAAGATAGAGTTGTGAAACCAGAGCAAATCTGCAGTTAATTAAAAATGAAGAGGATTAAACACACAGCCGAAGAGGAATATAAAGATCAGATCAGCTTGATCACCAGCACAGCAAGACAGTTTATTATCCTTTTAGCAGGGCAGGAATTTTTGTCTCCATGCGGGCTGTAATAATGTGGCTGGAAAGCTTCCATTATCTTTAATTAAAATAACGTGATTACATTTTCCTTTCTCCAACCTGTTTAAGTCTTGAGTCAGTGCACAGAATTAGGTACTCATGATAGGTAATCTGAATACAGCACTAATCTCTTTCACTGGCGGGGGACAGGGCATGGAGCTGTGGATGGTCTGTCCCTCATCTACTCACTGTGCTCTTCAGCTTCAGTGCTGCACCACCTTCCTGGGTCCATTTTAGGACAATTGCAGCTGGGGCAAAAAGTCGCATGCCTCATCAGACACACCAAATATGCAGGGCACACGTGTATGGTACTTGCAAAGCCAAAACAACACGTGGTGTTTCAGAGTGCTCGAAAGAGAAGCAGTTTTGCTTCCAAGATGAAGAGAACAGAGCTTGTGACCACTACAGGTATTGTGTTTGCTGCCTTTTTTGTGTGGATTCTTATGACTTAATGAACGTGGTTCAGTAGCCGTATAAGCAAGTGGGGAGAGCATGGACTTACTTCTGTTTCATGAATGTGATAGCTGGTAGCTGAGACAATGTGCTGGCCTCTCAAAGCAAGAGTCATCCACCTCAGCTGTGTTTGGGGAGGGCTCTGGAAGCCATGTGGGTTGTATAGAGCTGCAAGGCCGGCCTTACATCCTTGCGTTCCCAAGGATGGGGTCAGAATAGAGGTCATTACAGTAATGATGCTGATCCAGATGAAGTATTCTTACTGTCCAGTTAAGAATAGCCATTGTTTGGCTTTAATCTAGGCTGAACCATCCTCTTGTACTCTGCTGGCTGCACTAGATCGCAGAAATTATCTGCTTATGTCCAGTCCTTTCTGTGCTCAAATCTGAGCAGCTTTGGTTCCTTAGGCAGCCTTGGCACCTAGGGCTGGGCTCTTCCATGGCACGCTGAATTGAATTGACCCACCTGCCTGTCACCTGGCTCCCTGGGGTGAAAAAGGGGCTGGTCATGCAGCAAAGCTGCTTTGTAGCTGGCGTTTTGCCCACACTTCAAGGAGCCCTGTGAGGTGACCCCCTCCAACCAAAGGCATAGGTCAGTCTGGGATGCTGCTTCACAGGTTAGAAAAGTCCAGTTGCACGGACACTTCACAGGCAGCTTTGGCTCTGTCACTTGAGAGGCTTGGCTGGAGCCATGCAAGTCTGTATGCTTGCATGATGTGCAAGCATGAAGCAGGCTTATTCAACACAAAGGAATGTGGCAGCTTGGCCTGGCTTCCTCAGTGTGATCGGTGGATGGTAGCTGAGCCACCAGACTGACCTCTCCAAAGTAAATATTGGCTCTTCACTACATCATTCAGGATCATATGGACAGCTTTTGTGCTTTTATTCCTGATCTCATCCTATTCTGCTCTATCTTCTGTAGCCATGCAATGAGGTCTGAGGGACACCTGGGAGTGCTAAGAGGGCAGTCCAGGCAAGCAGAGATGCTCTCACCCTTTTCAGCTGTGCCAGCATGTGGCATATCTCATCCCTCGAGCTGAACATTGCTTCTTCTCTCAGATACTCAGTTCTTCCCCTTCTTTTTAAAGGTTTCTGCCCTGGCGTTAGCCCAGACAAGGACTGCATCGGTTGATCTTGCTTGCTCCAGTGAAGGTCATGATATTGCTGGTGTCTGGCCCATCCTCCCCAGGATGCATCTGCTGCAGTGACCACACTGAACAGGCTGGCCTAGTGACCTCCCAGGCCTTCCTACACCCGGGCTCGCTGTGCCTGCTGGCCTTGGCTGGAGAAATAGAGGAAGACTGAAGAGACGCTGAAGCTTTGTGAGCATTTCCCTGGAGCTCTCACATTGAGCTGGGTTATATGCCTTCACTAGAAGGAGAGGAGAAACAGGAGGCAGAAGTAGCTTCTAAACAGTACCTGTGCAAAAGTACAGGTTCCTGCAGGGAGCTCTGGCTCACTTTCACAACAAGGCTTGTGCAAAGCCACCCATTTCCGCTCCCCATATGAATGTATCTCCCCCTTCCCTGTTTATTCTGGTCCGTGGATGACCTGCTGGACTGCAAGGGGAGCAGCCTTTGCACCCAGTGTTTCAGGTGCAACAGGCTGGCCTGGGGTCACTATCTATTATCTTTTCCTTATGCTTATCTGTGTAATTGTGCAGAGGCTGTGAATGCTGCTGGCACCTGTCAAACACCTCGTTGATGGTGCTAAAGTCTTCTGCCTAAGGGCTTAGCTCAACGAGGTGGTTTTTTTTTTTTTTTGGTCTAAGCTTGGCCAAGACATGCTGAATATAGAGGCCTGTTCGAGTGTTCATGCATGTTGCAACGCATCAGTGTACACTGACCTCCAGGTCTGGCACCTTGAGGATTTCCATCTAAATATGCGCGCTCACCTGGAAGCTGCAAGTCCTGGGGCCTGATCTCGGCTCTTTCCTTGTAGATCAGATTGCTTTTGGATAAAACACAAGAGAAGTGTGCAACGCCATGCGGCGCTCGCCGAGGGTGAGGAAGGCAGTGCAGTTGCTTGGGAGCAATCATGGGCCACGTCTTTGCAGCCAGTCAGGGCCAGGCTTAGCTGGAGACCCGAGGGACCAGCAGGGAACAAGTTGAGCTGCTGCAGGATGCCCACCTTGCCAATTCCAGCAGCTGAAACTTTTTTCTTTGCATTTCATTGATTTATTCTGCCTCCTTGCGTAGGGATTGGGCCAGTCGGCTGCCAGCATCCCACCCAGGCTGTGCAGAAAAGTAGCGGAAGCGATGCAGTGAGGTGTAGCCCATCTCTGCAGGGGCTTGCCCGAGACAGGGGCCCCAAATGCCTGCGCTCCTGGGTGAATCTCTGATTTGGGAGGCACCGTCCTGCCAGTGGTCCTGCTGTCTGCATTGAGACTGTGACCTTCTGAAGTCTGCCAGTTGCTGTCAGTCCCCTCACACTCTTCATTAGGGTCCCTGTACCTTTTCTGCCATGGTTTACAATCTGGTCCCATCAGCCAGCCCACAGTCTCCACTCAGCTTGAAATGCTTGTTTCATCTCTCAGTGCACTCAACGGCTCAACATGTGCCGTTCACAGTCATCAGCAGGATATATGCTATTGCAACAGGCCTGGAGAGGCGGATTTGTTGCTGTTGCCTTGTGGAGGTGAGATGCTGGGAAGGACATATGTAATTCTGGATTTTGAACAGATGTGGTGCGCTCATGATGTCTGACTGACACTCAGCACCACTGGCCTCCCCGCTGACCTGCCTCACGTGTGTGTTTGCAACAGTGGTCAGAGTGGGAGGACTGTTCTGTGCCTTTAGATGGATGTTGCTCATAAGACAGGCCAGTTCTCCCTGTGCCTTACTGATAAGACTGATCTGAGTGCTTTATTGGCGACATCTGTCATTGAGAATTTAGAGAAGATTCTCCAAAAGCTGCTGTTACCAATTTGTCCATATCTTTGACACCACCTTTAACTGTCCTCCTGCCACCTCATCCACCAACTCCATCCTCACTGGATGGGATGGATGATGTTATAACATCCCAGCAGCTCTCCATCTTGCATCCTTTTTCGTGATGAGCCATTTACGAGGCTGAAGTCGCTGTGGCTGAAGCACTGGATATGCACTGATGGGAAATGACTTCTCACAGGAGCATCTTCAACAGCCAGGATATGAGCGAAAAAGCAGGTGGTGCCGCCACACTCCCCTGTGCCTCCAGGCCAAGAGCTACTAGGGAAGAGGCTTTCTGCGCAAGGGTAGCTTGCTGGTTCTGGAGTTCCAAGGCAAGGGAAATAGTCTCATTCCTCTGTCTATCTTGAAAATTTGCCCCTCTCCTGGCAGGAGAAGAAGTTGGAAGAAAGCAATTGCCTGAGATGGAGGATATACAAAGGGAGCACTGCTACAATCAGGTCCTCAAGTCTTACCCCGAGGTCTGTTGTGGCCATACTCTCTGGAATTTCTGTGAAAATGGTGCCAAAACAGCTGCTGTTTGACCCGGCTATCCATCTCAGAGCAATCCAGCCTGACAGTGGCTTTTCTCTTCCACTATGTGTGGGGTCACAGAAGGGGCTTCCCTTGTAGAGGAAGACTGTGACATGAGGCTGCAACTACAAACAGCACCTTCTAGAGAAGATTTTTAGCAAATGGCACCACTTGGACTATAATATTGCACCTTATTACTCAGCCATGGTACAATGCCGGAGATTCCACCAGCTGGTCCACAGGAAGGGACCAGCAAGGCTGGTTAAGACAGAGTCTTGGCTGAGTGTCTTCAGCTGAAGAGCTCTTAACCATTTATTAGAACTTGCCTGACTTTGGATGTTTTTCCACAGAAATAATTGACTTATAAAAATGTCCTCATCAAACTCCAGCTCCTTGCTCTGAAGACGGTGATGGGAAAGAGCTTAAAAAAAAACCAGCGAAAATATTTAGAGAAAGATAAAGTGTTTTGCAGCTGCAGACTTAGCCTCAGAGATGGTTGATCATTTGGAAGCTGTTCTTCAGTGCAGTCCAGCAGAGAGCAACACCATCATGGAAAATTTGGGCTGCAACTGTGTAAGTACAGCTTCCGAAAGCGTTGTTGTGAAATTGGAGCTCTCTCTCTCTCTTGCTCTCTCTTTCTCTCTCTTAGGAAGCAGTGCTAGTTCCAGCCCTGACTGCATGATCTGCTGGCTTTTTGCAAGCTTCTGGAGGTAAGGACTAACTCTTCATTATGTCTTTGTGGGCAGCAAAATGGAGCACATGGAGCTATATCTATTGGTATGTATTACAATTTATAACGTATCTGAAACAAATAATTTGAAGAGAGCATAACAAATGATCTGCTTTCCTCCAGCAAGAGCTGCTTTTCCTGGCATCGAGAAATGGGAAAAAATAATTTATTGACAGTAGTCTGTGACATTTCCTCTTCCTTATCTATTGAGGCCAAGTCTCCAGCTAGCAGGGCATTACAGAAATAATGATAAAAGAAATATTAAAAACAAGAAATCAAAACAGTTGCCCCATTCCCATGGAAATGCATGAGAACGGTTCAAGCAAACACCCCTCCATGATGTGATCATGTGTTTGTCCTGAGCCAGCAAGTGGCGATCCAGCATTTCAGCCTCCTTTTTGTTTGCTGCATTTTCCTGGCATTGATGTAACATGGCGACATCGCTCAGATTAAATCCCTTCTGCCTTGGAGGGTCTCTCCTTTTCCTAGTGGACAGTGGAAAAAAAATGCCATCTGAGACAGATACGTGTGTTTGGGGCAACCTGCTCTCTGCTCCTTCCTCCTCCAGGCTGGTTGCACTGGCTCCGTCCCTGTTCACCCCCTGCCCGTGCATTGCCTCTGCCTGCTCCTCAGGCCACCAGCGGCCCCGTGGGAGTTGCAGCCCCCAGCCAAACACTTCTTCCCATCCAACCCACTCTTTCCTCCTGGGAAAGAAAGAGATGAAAGAAACGGTCCTTGAGGGCTAAATAACCTGAAGAGCATGTTGTTAGGGCTCACCTCCTCCTCTACCAGTCTGTGAGAGAACCCTCAGACTCCCTCCTCGGTCTTTGTGAAGCTGATGAAACAGATCTGATGCCACCTTTTCTGCCGAAGGTCTTGTACCTATGGAGCAGATGTTTTATTGAGCAATAAACAGTTTAAAGAGCTGCTTCCAGCTGCTGGGTCCAAAGCTGTCATGGGGGCTCTGGACAGAAAGGAAAATTGTGATTGTGTGGACTCCAGCACACTGACTCATCTGAGCATGAAAGCGCTGGCGAAACCGAACACTTCCTTCAGAGCCTGTGGGATGTATGCATGGGCTGGGGGAATGGAGCAGATGACAGAGCAGAGACTTACAAAACTTCAGAAAGAGGATTTGAATGAGTCTCGTAAAAATTAAGGTTAGGCTAATGGCCTATCTTCTGGAATAAACAGAGAGGAATAGAAAAAAAAGAAGTGCCAAAACTCCTCTGTGCTCTCCAAAGAGTGTCTAGCCTGCGGGGAAATGTGAGAAAAAGCAGCTGATGTCCAGTTCCTGCTGGTGTGAGGAGCACTGGGAAAGCCACTGGGGGAGGCACTGCAGGTGGTGGCCTACCTGCCCCAGTGCTTATAGAGCAGTAGAGACCTCCCAAGGCTTGGCTTCTGCCCAGAGTACGTCTGTCATGTCCCCTGCTCTGTTTCGGGTAGGAGTGTTCGTGTATGAATAAGTGATCCAAATTTTGGCATGTAATGCAGGCTGCTCTGGTTCACCCTCTGTAAGGAACCACGATCTTTTGCTCAAGTGATGGGATCTTCCCTCTCTGCCCCATTTGGGCAGGAAAGGATTTTACAAACTGGAGCAAGGGCCTAAGGGCTGGGATCCTCAAGTTTTCTTATGCAGATCTGCCACTGAACTGCTGTCTGAATTTATGCAGTTTATCTATGTCTTAGTGTCTTTGTTTGACTTTGAGTGGAAAGGGATCGTGTAAAGCCTCAATTAAAGGCCATCAGCCATTTTAAGGGCTCCAGATGGATGATGCAGTGGAAAGGTGCAGTATTTTGCTGCAGTTGTTCCCAGACTGTGATCTGTGGGCTGCAGTTCGGCATCTGGTGGCCCTTCAAAACATGTTGTTATATCTTGTTTTTTTGACTGCCTTCCTTATAGAAAAGATCCCAGGAATCTGCAAGAACAGTCAAGAGTGCAGAAAAGGAGCCAGGTCTCTTCGTGTACCCTGGATGCTCACAGTGCTGGGCTGAGCTCACCACTGCTCTTCACTGTGCTACCACGTTGCCACCAGACAGCAAAGCCTCCAGGTCAGCAGCAGGCTTGCTTGGATTGCCCCACCGTTGCCAGTGCTCATACTCTGTCTGGGCTGCTCGGAGCTATGTGCTCTGGGGCAGAAGTGACCACTTGTTCATTGCTGACTATGTCTGTGCTTTACCTGGAGCTAGAACTGGATCTATGCAGCTCCTGTTTGTATAGAAAATTAGTTTCTTTAAAGACCTTTAATTGGTGACAATTTGCCTGTGCAGTGCTGAAGCCCACTGCTCAGGCGAGAGAGGGCACCGAGCGACATGCTGGCATGCGTTTGCTGCAAGCCAGTCCTGGGCTTTTGCACAGAAAGTAACGTGAGGAGAGATGGTGCCCATGCATGGTGGAATTTTACCTCCTTCCCAAACCAGAGCTCATGGAGGGGTTGATGTTACCAGGGGAGATCCCACCAAGGAGAAGGGTGGCAGCAGAGTGCCATGAGGGAAATGGCAGCAGCTTGGATGGGACTGCATTTGTGAGCTGCTGCAACTCAGCTCCCTGCTACAGAAATCTTGGAAAACTCCTTTGGTGGAGAAGAGAAGCGGGACATTTGAAATAGATCCCACTTCTCCCATCAGCGCTGACCCTGGCTGCTTTCCTCCTCCTGCTCACAGGACTTGTCTACCATGGCGTACGTGATGGGATACTTGTCACCACAAAAATACGCTCTGTTCAGCTCACTGAGGCAGCCAATTTCTGGGCTACTTGCTCTGTTGTGTATTTGAAGGGCAGGATGCTGAGTAAATCTGACTTTCAGAGGACAGAGTCTGTAATTACTTGTCTGACACTTAGAAAGATTCTTCCTTCATAGGAAACTTTCGATCCACTTTCTACGTAGTCTCAGATTTAGATAACTGAAAGCTGAACAGGAACTCCTACACCCTTCACTTCTAAACAAAACATGGCAAAACAAAACCCGCTCTGGAGCCTGGCAACAAAAGATTTAGGGGGATTCAAATGGCATGTCAACACAGATGGTTGCAGACAAACCTGTCAGATCTCATTGCCTTTGAGTGGGTCAAAAGCCGCATATCTACCTGTCTGAGCTAATACACAGTTTTCTGATAGTGTTGATTGGCTGAGGGCACAACACCATGCTAATGGCGCTAAATGGTGAGGTCCTATCCATCCATATCTGTCCACGGAGCCCTGCCAAAAGGGCTTGGGGGAGACAGTTCTGACATGAAGTGAAATATGTGCCTGTGGATGTACAAGTGCCCTGGATAGCAGCGTGGTTTTAACGGAGCCCAGAGCTTTACCTGGATCTTGGTGGAAGGATGTTCCTTGGGCTCAGGTAAACTTGTGCTACTAACATAGTATCTTGGCTCTGTTCTCATTAAAGCTACAGATGTTCTCAGGCAATTTAACGTTAAGCTTTGAAACTGTGCTATAGCCATGCCTGGTGTCCGGACACTTTTCCAGAGAAGTGAGAGGTATCAGTGACCCAAGTGAAGTGCTGCTTGACTTGGGCACTCTTGGAGGGAACCGGCTGAAAGTGCTGGGTGTTGCTCAGCCCCTGCCCTGCGCTGCCAGCAGCACCCCATGCCTTCTTCATATTCCCTGGGCCCACGACCAGGCAGTCCTCTGTGTGTTTGATTTTTAAGCCTTTGGGTCTCATTTACACCAGGCCCTGATCGATAGTGCATAGCAAATTGCTCTCCCTTCTTTCAGAATCTCATCCAGGTTCTTAGTGGCCATCTCCATAAGACCTATCCTGGCACTCCGAGTGCTCCAGCTTCCAGTCTCTTTCCTGTAGTCATCCTCATCTCCTTCCTTAGTTTGTTCCAGCACCACTGTTCTCACGGCACTCCCAGGTGCTGGCCTCCCCCAGCATGTTCCTCAGCCTTAGGGCACTGTGGAGAAGTCCCGGAGCCATAGACACAATAAAGACTCGGTTTCATCCATCTGGGCTGGCGATGTTGCCTTCTTTGTATAGCACCAGGATTGTCCGGTCGGGATGGAGACACAAGAGAGACTTAAGAAAGCTCAGTGAGGACAGATTCTCTGGGGATTTAGCCATGAAGCGCTGCTAAGACTTTGCAGCATGTGTGCGCACTGGAAAAAAAAAATATTTCAAAGGATTCCCACTGATTTTAGTTTGGGGGAGGAGGCAGTCATAAGGATGTGAAGGGCCCTTGCCAAATTTTGACATAACTCCAAAGCATGGGAGTCTGCCAAAGAAAATGTCACTTCACTGATGATATTTTAACATTGCAAAACAATTATCCTTCCTCCCCTCCCCCCACCTTGTTCTGAGAAATGACCCCTTGTTTGTGGAAAATTTCAGTTAAAAAAAAAATCTTCACAAGGCAGACAATCAGAGGGGGAGATGTCATTGCAAACAATTAACATCAAGCGAAGTAACAAGCAGTTACAAAGATGATCTCATAAGAAGAAACCATCAGGCAGTCCCACTAGTCATGTGAAGCTATCAAGCCCATCTTATGGAAAAACAACCAAGTTACTGGATTTCTACCCACCAGAAGACAATCCCTTGGAAAGGAAGCATTGTTCCTGCCTGAGCTACACTTGCCTCCCCACAGGGACCTTGCTTTGCTCCCACCTCCTCTAACATCAGCCACCAACACAACCTGCAAAATTCCTGTTGTGGTCACTTGGCCTCATTCCCCAGCGTATCCGAGGAGGCTGGAGCAAATGACCACTCCTAGCGCAGTGCCACGTATGCTGGAACATGCTGTCCCACTCTGTGTGTTTGCTTTATGGGATTAGGAACACGCCTAAACCCAAGCTCATGTTGGAACCGATGTTTAACACGCAAAGCAGTCTAGTTTGGAGAGAAATAGCAATGTTACTGTGATTAAATGAAAATAATTAGGGTTAAATGGGGAGGAAAATGAAATTTCCTTGCAATTACTTAGATTTATTATAAGAACGAGTGACATAACTTGTCGGTTTTATCTGCTCTCCATGGTTTTTCCTTTACATTTTTTCCTTCCTGCTTTCAGAACTGAAGTCTCTCTCCTTTGCCTCATTAATAAGAGATTACCTAGCTTGGTGGCAATTTTTGTGTATAAGAAATGGACTTTACTGATATAGTTCTGAAACACTGGTGTGCTTTTCTATTCCAGAAACCCTTTCTGCTATAACCCAAACAGTGAGCACGGCTATCTCCCTAAATTATTGTTCAAATATATGGAAATTATTCTCTTCTCTATGGTTTTGGTGTGGGAAAGCAGAGAAAGCTGCTAACTTTATCTACTCTCCATAAATCCTCCTCCTAGAGCCATGTAGGGTTGTTAAATCAGGACAATGCTTGTGATTTATGAGAAAATTACACAGCCTATTTGATGCACTTTGCTCTGTACATACCCATGCTCAAAAAATCGCAGAGATCTTCCTGTTGTGAAGTGTAAGGACAGAAGGTGCTTTTTGGGTGCAGATCAGCACTAGAAGCATCCAATTAATAGCTAGTGAAGTGCACAAGCCTTGCAAAAGTTTAACTGGTGACTGAAAAACAAGAGGCATTTAGGGTTTCCTGTCTTATTTTGTCATAACACAAATATATTGTAACCTTTAAGGCCTATACTCACTGCACTATGAGGATCAAAATCATAGGGCAACAGAGACATGTGAAACAAAGGAGGGTGGTGATGAGGAAGGGAATATTTGGTAAAGGAAAAGTTGGGAGAACCATGGGAGGAAGAATTCCATAGTTTCCCCTCTCCTATTGCTCTCTGTCATTCTCCTCTCTCAGTTCATTTCTTCTCCTGCCTAAAAGCTTGGAAGATACAGTTGCTCGTCCCATGAAGCTATTCTACATATTGGACCTTCCTTGATGCCCCTCACTGTACATTTCCCAGTAGATGCTTTTTTGAGTTGGGGAATAACTGCACGCTGCATCCCAAATGTGGGTACTTAGCTTGTACTTAGCAATGGTATCCCCCCTTTTCTTAAGTAATTTCTACCACTTGACTTACTGTTTTTGATTGCAACTGAGTGTTGAGCCAATATTTTTATAGAATTGCATAGCGTAACCTCAAACTCCTTCTCTTAATGATACTAGTCAACTCAGAACATGTCATGTCACAAAGATAAGACTGTTTTTCTTTTCCCCCATGAGTATCCTTTTACATTACCTACATTGAATTTAATCTATTTTTATTGTTAGTCACTGAGCTAATTCCACTCTTTGTTAGTGTTCCTACGCATTTGCCTGGTACAGACACAAGGTTTAGTGCTGTGCAATTCCCCAGTTCTCCTCGGCAACCTTTGTAACAAAACGGATGCTATATTACTCATCTTCCTTCATCTGTTGATATCAAGGAAGTTTTAAACAATAATATAATACAGTTGGCGGGTCACTATTTGATCCCTGAGTTCCTTTACAACTCTTAGGTGAATACCGTCCAGTCCTTGCAATTTCTTACTACTCATTTTGTCAGCGTGCTCCTTCATTTCTTCTTCTCGTGCTCTGAGTCCCTCAGGAAAAATTGATGCGGCCAGGAGAGTCTCCCCAATTCCTCCACGGTGAACACGGATGCCAAAAAGCCCACCCTCTCTCTGGTACAGCTCTGGGAATTCCCACAGCTGGCCCTGCAGATGCTCTAGCAGCCTTCGAGCCCCTGATACATTTGCAAAAGCTTGTGTTTATTTTTTAATTTTAATTTTTGAGGCATCTTTGAACTCTTTGTGGGGGGATTGCCTCATATGGTGTTGCTTCTAATCAGTTATTTTCCTCATTTGGACACAACTTCTCATTTTTTTTAAATTTTTTTGCACATCCTGTCTAGCTATGCCAGCCTCTCCTGCACATTCTCCAGTTTCTTGTGATATACAGCATAAATTTACCCCCAAGACACCAACATGATCATCCGGAGCAGTTCTTGTGCCTCCTGTGGCTTTTAAACCGTTTAATTGCCCTTTCGATTCCTTTCCTAATCTGCTTCTCTTCTTTTCTTCAGTGCTTCCCTTTGAAACTGAGCCTAATAAAGGTGCAAATTTAGCTTTTATTCTTCCTACCAGAAGACTGAAGCTCTGTGCATTATGGTCACTGCTACCAGGCAGCTCCCCAACAGTAACATAGTCATGTCTTTTGCATGATTTTGAACACGGTCATGAGTTTCAGCCCTTGCTGTGGGTTTCCAGATTAGCTGTTCCATCCAAGAAATAGTTATGCAGCAGGTCTGAAAACTTAGGGTCTGTGTCAGGCCATAAGGACATGTACTGACCTACACGGAAGGAGCCGAAATCTCCCCTTACACTTGTGTCTCCTGCCCTCGCAGGCTCTGCTCACCCTCTGGATACTGTCACCATCGGGGGTCACGCAATCTATGGGATCACTTTAATAGCATTTTTATTTGGGGTTGGTATCCCAGAGGCCTGTGTTGCTTGTTGACAGGATTACCTTGTGATTTGGTGTGACTGCTAGTCCTTATCTTTGGAAATGATCCAAAGCCAAGTAAGAGTGAAAGAAAAAAGTCCCAAGGAAAAAACTTTTAGTTTTGTTCCTAGAGGAGAATGCATCTGGGGCTCTGATTTTGCTTTCTTACAAAGTAAGAAAATTCTCACAAAACTGACAAGGAGAGCGAAATGGTTTACTTTTTTTTTTTTTTTAAGCTAGAGAAAGAGGAAAAATAGGATGAAAATTCCAACCTTTTCAAGAGACAAAAATATCAGCCGAACGAGAAAGCTTTTCAACACTGTGTTTGAAACATTTGTGAGAATAGCAAAGGTATAGCTATATTAACTGTATTTTCTCAGCTTTATAAAAACATTTATAAAATATAAATGAATAATAGAGGGAATATTTTTATTAACAAAAATTAAAACACAAGATTTTAATACCTATACAAGGAAAAACAGTTCATTTTATTTAAACAGCAGTTTAGAAACCAGAAACAAACCAAAAAAATTACTTACTTTCCTATGGATTTAAGTTTTTGGGTAAAAGGTTATTGATGGCACCTAAGGAAGCCTTAGGTCTGTAGCAGTTCTCAGGAAATCACATTGCTGACTACAGCACAAAACAACTCAAATTGTGCTGAATCGGTAGGCAGAGCCTTTGAAACTGGGGAAGCTTGTGGAGGAGTTAGAATCTTAAGAAATGCCAATATTATTTCAGGAAGGCGAAAAAAAAAAAATCTTTTTCCAAAGGGAGCAAAACTGGAAGGCGATTAAAACTCAGCAGCATCCTAAAAGCGAACACAATGGTTAACTTTGGAGGTGAGCTTGGACTGAAGCTCACAGATGAAAACGGATATGGGCTTTTCCTAACGCAAGGTTAGTTAGAGCATGGTCCAGCGGGGCTGTAGCCTGGATATCCTCTATTTTTAAGTGCTGAGACACAGCATGGAGCCCACATACGCTAACATGCAGTGATGTGGCAAAACATGGAGTTAGGATCAGCAGCAGTTTGCATGCTGCTGTTTCTGAGGACCACTATCTTAAAGTATCATCTGGATCGGTCCATCTTGTGCAGATCAGGTTTAGCCCTGGCAGGTTGTTCGTGTTGCTCTGGGCTGGGCAAAGTCCGGCTGCCCCTTTCAAAAGGCATGAAGCATATCTACCCTTAGGTTTCATGCTTGGAGTAAGAAAAACTATTTTGAAAAGGGGAGAAAAGCACGAAAAACTCTTCTTCTACCTTTCACCCCCATCTTACGGTGAACTGGTGTGAAGGAAGGTGGTTTGACTACAAAGATCCAAGATATGATTAACACAGCTGGAAACTGTATCAGCCGCAGATACTGAAGCCTTGACTCATACTGCTTTAGCCACAGTTCAGAAATCATATCATAAATGTCTAAAAAAGAACATGGTGGACTTTTTTAATGAGATAACCAAGAAATGGGATTTACTTCATATTTTAAGAAATTAGACTATATCAAATGTGTAATAAAAATATTTTCTATAGGATTTTAAAATATATACATATATAACCTACCTTAATTTTAATGCCCTGTTAATATTGATGTGATCTCTACAGTATAAAAGCGTAACTAAGTGAGGTTTCCCAGCAACCTCCATTATACCTCAAACAGTGATTACAAAACGTGAAACCTTGTCTACACTGTAAATTAAACCTGCTTGAAAACTGGACCTGAAATGGTCTGCCAGGCTTGATCCAGCACCTGCTCTAAGTCAATGCTACTTTCACTACTGACTGCGGGACCTGGATTATATCCTAGACACAGTCCCAAAATGATGTGGTTTAAAACTCTGCTGGCTGGGCAATGCTGAAAGCATCTGAGGGATTTATTGCGACCCTTGGGATACTTCCTGGTAAAACCAAAAAGATGATATTTAGAAACAGTCTTAAGACAATTTGGGTACATCCATGCTTCATTTTGAAGAGGAGCTCAAGCCCAAGCTGACCATGTGTCCAAACTATTCAGACATAGCTTTTGCTCAGATGCTGGATATAGACTTTCATCAAGCTTAATAGGGTACAAGAGCTTGAGGATGATGATGGAGTGAAGAACATTTATGTTTGTCCTTCCAACGGCATCCATCTCCATATACCCCCTCTGTCTTGCTTGCACAGCCCATGTTGAGCAGGCATGTTGATGCCAGCCCCTTCCTAGAAGAGCTCCTATGTCATGTGCCTGTGGTGGCCAACAGGATGGGACAGGCTGGGGTGGCACTTTCATCCCACCCTCTGCACCACAGGCAACCTACAGCCAATGCCAGAGCCAGCCTGGGAAGCACAGTGTGCTTTAGACTGTGACCCAGCCTTCATGTTCACACAGGGCAGCATGGACATAGCTTTGGGTTGTGTCTCCAACACCCAGCTAAATTCGGTTCGTGTTCTCCTTTCCTCTAGCACTGTGCCTAGAGCAAGTTCAGATTTGTTTTCCGTGCAGGGTTTGAAGCATAGTGTAGACAAGGTGTGAGGGCCAGATCCTGTTCTAATGCAGGCAAAATTTGCCAGTATCATTGGCCTGAACGCTTCCCCTTGCATTATACTTTAAGGTAGGAAGCATGGGAATTCTCTTGCTTTAAAGAGTTAATGTATGGAATTTGGCCACCTGCAGAGGAAAGTTTTTCACTGAGCTTTCGGTTCATCTGCTCCATGTGCCTGCTGTTTTTTCTGGCTTGCCGGAGAGACCTCTTGACTTTCTTCACCCGATCTCGTAGCTGTTTGTTGCGCTTCTCCAGCGTTGCCACCTTCTGCTGCAGCTTCTTCACTCTGTCCTCTTCCTCGAACAGGGCTTTCTGGACAGAGGAGCACATGAGCTGAGGAGATAGCAGGGACGAAATAGGAACAGGTGAGCTTTACATAGAAACTTATTAAAGAAAGAATTAATTCAGGTGTTCATACCATCAGCTTACACTTTTTCTACGAAAAGCTTCTTTTTCACTTCTGTATTCAGATAAGACCCAAAATTGCAGATCTTAATGCTATTTACTACTCACAATGACTTTTATGAGCTGTTTTGAGAGGCCTATCCAGCCCACTGAGGTTACATTGAATTCATGGGGGAAGAATATCTCATTTCCAGTATGAAATTGGAGTTCAACCTAGGGGTTGTCACAACTGGAAAACTCTAGATTTCATTCAATTTAGAAGCCCATCAGAAACTCCAGATTTTGACATGAGCCCACCCTTTGCTCTTTATGTAAACATGTGAAATATGGACAGCACCCATGCAAAACACTGAACAGATTGTTTCTGCCTTTTCAAGACTTGAGTTGTCTGAGACATCTTAATATGTGTGCTTCTTTCAGATGAAACTCAGCAGGGTGAGATCCCAGCAGCCTCTAGGAGCATTCAAAAACCTGTAACTTTAACAGAATTGATTTATTTCTTGGGTCATCAGTTGAGTCTAATGCTTTTTTCCTACAAAAATCATCCTTAGATGTTTAACAGGGCAAGTGGGACTTTCAGCTGATTGCTGCAGTGGTGTGGTGTGAAGAAAGGCAGTATCTTCTGTTGAATTTATCTCCTATACACAGCCATATTTTTTATGTGTGTTTCAAGCACTCCTGGAGCCTCTGGATGGGCTTCCTCTGGCAGAACATTTGGAACAGACAGGGAATCTAAATAAACAAGTAAATCCTCACTGTGATGATGAAGGATTACATGTTTCTTTCCATCTTGCTTTGTAGTATTTTCAACAACTGCAAATGGGGGAGGGAGGGGGACTCAAACCCACTTTGATGGATAACATTTCATTTGTCTTGGAAACCCCCGGCAGCTGAGGGCCACAGCCAGTTAACACGGCAACTGCTTCCCACAGCCACCAGCTCTTGATTCTTTTGCAAAGGCACTGCAGGGCTTTGCAAAGAGGGAAATGTTTGCCCTGACTTTCCTCTCACTTGGTTCCTTCATAAATGCATGCTTGGGAGACTGGGAACTCACACATAAAGACCAGGTATTGTACCGAAGAGGAGAGAATTTGGTTTTGATCAAAGCTAATTCCAAGAGCTACTTGAAAACTGCCAGAACCTCTCAGCTTTTGTGTTTGCCAAACCCTTGCAAAGCTTCAAGTAGAACACTTTCAAATTTATAGCACTGCAAAAGAGAGCACTAAGTTAGAAAAAGTAGTTTATTAGGAAAGCATCAGGTGGTGACTCTCCTTGCTGAAGAATTTCTTGCATTTTTTGTTGAGGCACTGATAGGTGTAGGGCACTACAGAGATCAAAACAGAGTAACACACAACTCGTGCTCAAGTGCTGCTGAAGTGTGAGGTGGTGTGAACCCAGCTGTGTCTCATCTACCTGGGCTGGCTCCTGGGAGAATGGGAACTTCTGATGGCTGACATCAGGGATGACATTAGCTTCAGCACAGAGGTACTTCCAAACCTTTGAGGTCCGTCCTCTCTAAGCAGAGGCACCCAGTTGCACAGAGGCACTCAGAAACTTCTCAAATGCCTTCAGAGCTTGCCAGCTCGTTTGCTCATGTTGTGCCTCCTTCAGATCCTCATTCTCCAGTCTGAAACCTACCTTCTAGTTTTCAGTCTATGCTTCTCCCATGGAACCCTACCTGCTCCTGCGCTAACATTTCCCGTTATATAAATGGCCTTGCCTATCTGGAGGCAACAATCATGGTCCCTCTCAGCCCTTGTTTACAATGTTCTTCAACCCCTCTCTGTTCCTGTAAGATGTTACTCCTCTCTGAGCACGTTTAACTTTTGCTAAGCTTACAGAATCAGCATAGCAAAGACTGGGAGCCAAATGTTAGTCCTCCCTGTGCTGCAGCCACAGATTTTCTTAGATTCCCTGGAGATTTCCAGAGAGATCACTGGAACGATGCAGTTATAAAAGCTAAGTTATTGTCCGACCTGCACAGCTTTCCTTACCGACAGGGCGAGCCACTGGAAGGACCCAGCTTGATAATCAGATGTCTGCCTGCAATTGCAGGACTGCCACCCGAAAAACCACCTCCTTTGCTCCTTCAGCAGGAGGAAAAAGAACAAAGGGCAGGGGGGCCTCACATCCTTGCCAGCTGGTTACAAATAGCTTATAGCACAGAGATCTGCAGTAAAGATGATGTTCAAATCTGAGTGCTGTCCTGCCTCTGCTTGTTACTGCTGTGCCTACAGTTCACATGGGTGCACCTAAGTTATTTTTAAGCTATTAGCTCTGATGTTGAGAACTGTCCAACTGTGACAGCTCAGAGCTCAGCAGAGTCTGTAGGTGAACAAATAGGTGAGAAGTTAACCAGACCTCAGTCCATGTTGCTACTCGTGTACCTCTTCTTTGACAGACATTTGAAGCGTGCCTACATTGTGCAGTAGTTCCTATGGAGCATATTACAGACGGGGGGGGAGGAGGGCGTTTCACACCCCATTTTCTCTGTCTCATACATCCATAAACACGCAGTTTGCACTCACGATTATCAAGATCAAACCTTAGTCGAAACGTATTGGTAAAAGCTAGAGAGAACTGGATTAACTGGATTTTGGTTCTGGTTGGGTCCTACAGCCCCACTACCCACCACAGACTGCCACTTTCAAGTACGGTACAGAGGGGCTTTTTCTCTCTCTTTTTTTTTTTTTTGATGCCATTATTCCATAAATGGGATAATGAAATCTCCATCCAGTAAGCTAAGTCACTGAAGAATTCCCCTCTTTCTTCTCCCAGTCCCACAACAACAAGAGGGTTTCAGAGACCCGTGAGGACGAAGGCTGCACAAGTGCCAGAATGCAGGAATAAATCTGCAGCTTTCACACTGCTCAGCCATTCGCAGACTTTGGCAGATACACTTCAATGCAGATATTTGAGTGGGCACTAAATTCTCCCCTCCTCCTTCCAACCACAGAGGGAGGACATTGAGAATCCCTACCAGCCAGGACAAAGGCGCAGTCTGCCCTGAGACGTGCTGGGTGGGTCAGTCGCCTCTGCAGATGAACGGGAAGAGGGAGTGCTGGGAGCTGGACATGATAGCAATGGCAAACAGATGAGCAACAGCTTTGAAATGCTACACTCAGCATAACACGCACACCAATTGGCCTGAGAAATGGAGTGAAGGACCAGGAGATAGGGCTTTTCAGACAAATCTATGAATTTTTGTTCTAGGTTTCTTTCAAAAGTTACACTCTCTACAGACCTACAGGTCAGAGGAGTTATCTCTTCTGGAAATCTCTGGTTGGATGGTCTATTTTTTCCACAATTTTGTTAGCAAGCCATCCTCAACAGTAGTTAAAGTCAAATCCACAGCTGTACTAGAAGATGTAACAAGAAAGGTAGTACAACTGAGTTATATATAAATTTCCATCTGACACACTAGGCTGCCTTCTACAGATGAAATTGCCAATAAGCTGCACTAGACTGGGACAGCGAACAAGAAACCCTCCATGGACAAAGGCAAGATGGTAGTGTTTATCCAGCACAAATTGTATATAAACGGTTGCAGTTAGCATTGCAGAACCCAAGTCCCACAGCAGCAACCAGGCCCGGCCTTTCATCTACCAAACGGAGAGAAATTGAGTTCTAGCTAGCTCCTGAAGCATAGACCTGACCGATAGCACTCCTAAAAAGCAGAGGAACCTCATTACCCGAAAGACTTTCAACTTAGAGCTAAAGGCGTCTTTCACACCAGCCAGAATTTTTGGACGCTGTTAAATACAAGATCGGAAAAAAAGAAATGCCTTTAGATGTGTGACAACAATCCCTGGTTTCCTCCGCATGGACATGATGTGCTTTTGGAAGAGTTAGGGAAAGGTCATTTTGGTTTCTTGCCTTCAAATCTTCCTCCTGACCCACGCTGTCACCTGGAGCAGTGTCTAGCCATGCTTGTGCTACTCCAGCATACTCCCGTGGCATGCGTTCTTCTGAACGGAGAGAAAGTAAAGCTCCTGAGCCTGGGTACTCCTTCTTTAAAAAGATGGCTACCTTCTCCTTTGGAACTGGCACCCATTGTCCCTTCGGGCAGCTATGGGATTGCTCCCTTCGCTGGCCTCCCTGCCGTCCAAGGCAGCAGTCAGCCCACAGCAGCAGACATTTCGTCTCTCCCTTGAGCGTGGTGCACCGTCCAGGAGAAAAATGCCAAAAGCAGATTCCAAACCCAGGATCGCCCCAACAAAATCTCCTTACCGGCAGCACTTGGGAGTGTCCGGTGGAAGAAATGAGAGCTGCTCACTCTGGAAACGCAGCCCAAGCGCTGTGGGTTGGGAACCACAGCTCCTCCTCTGCTGCTGAGCTGCTTTCTGCATTGTGCCCGCAGCAAGCTCATCATATCCTGCATTTCTCCCCTCTCGTCCTTCCCTGCTGTAAATCTGCTCCCCAGAGAAGGCAAAAAGCTTTCTGCATTGGCTGCGCATTGCCTTGCCGCTCTGTGCTCTGTGCACTGTTACAGTTACGTAAAACATACTAAACCGAAACCTTACAGAGCACGAAGCACGTACATCCAGCTCTTTATTTGTTTCAACGCAGCAATAATTCATGTGCTCTCTCAGAAGGGGCTTGGGATCCAAACATAGCTTTTTATTTTTCTTTAACTCCATCAGGATTTGTTTCCCAATCCCCTTCTGTCTGCTCAGCAAGCAGGGCTCTGTGCCCACGGAAGCCGATGCGGATACAACACGGCTCACTTAGACAAATCTCGCTTCTCTTGGCCGGAACGGTCCCCTTTGAGCCCTTCCTTACCAGATTTCAGACCCTGAGCATCACTCTCTCATGTTCTGCCTCTTGGGCAGGCAGTGAGCATGTTGGGTGGATGGGGCAACAGTCCACTTGCCAGTGATGCGGCAAAGGATAGCAGGAGGGGTCTGGCAGCAGAGGGGACTCAGTTTGTGATGGAGCAACTTAACCTCCGGTTACTGAAGTTTTTCAGCCAAGACTAACACTCCTGCTGAAGTGTGGAAAAGCCCCTGTCAGCACTGTTAAACCATTACGCTGGGTGAACTGCGGGTGGCACAGCAGTGCTTGGTTAAACAGTCTCCTGCCTCTGCAAGACTTTATCCTGACCTTTCAGAGGTATTGAATCAGGGTCCCGAGGCTATGCCAGTCTCACTGGCTTTAATGGGGACAAGCTGGGATTTCAGTCTAAGACTTTATTTTCAACCACCAAGATACACAAGACATGGGTGGAGAAATAAGTGGTGGACATTCTGATGTTACGGCTACCTCTTTCTGAATCCAGGGTTGGCATGCATTTGCCATGGTGCAGGATCTGAGGTAGAAGTCCCTAGTCAATTCAAAATATTAGAGATGGGGTCTTCATAGGAGTAACAAAGCACTGAGTCTGCCCTAACCTACAGGGAGCCTCGGCAAGGCCACCACGACTCCGAGGTGTCTCAGCACTGCAAATGGTGCCATTCTTCTCCTTTCACCACTCACTAAAAGCAGATCTTAAATTTAAATGCCCTAGAGGCATCTAGCCTAGGCAAGCCACCTAGGCTTCCCCAGTTGTCAATGCAGAGGAACAGGCACGTCCAAAAGGAGCCTTCTTACCTACCATAGACACCTACCTTGCGTTACTCATTCTTCAGGACCTCTCTCCATTCCCTAGATAACTAGCTCCAGCTGAGCTAACACTACTGGAGACAAATCCCACCCTGAGTCCCACGAAATGGCACCTGGCTTGACTGATTGCCTTGAGAGAGGCTGCAAGAGTGGCACCAAGGATCATTTTCAGAGGGCTGTAGAACCTTGCCCTGGGAACAGGACCCAAATCCAAGGACCATAGACAATCACGAGTGTTTAAAACAGCCCCATTAGTTCCTATCTGCATCAAAGTGCTGTTTGTACCATGGAAAACCGCTTGAAGAATCATTTGAGGTCCTGTCAGATGCAGCTCTTGGCTGATATCTTGGCAAGTACCTTGGATGATATTTGGCCCTGACTCTCCCGTTACTGGCTGAGAATGGTTCGTCTCTCTGGAAAATGTGAGCCTTGTTTACAAGCTGTGACGTAAGGTCAGAGTGCCAGTAGCTCCACCAAGACATGGACTCAGCATAAAGGATGTTTTTTTAACAGGGAAGAATATTTTTCAAAAGGAAAAACACCCACAACCTATTCTTTTTCTTCCTTTTTTTTTTTTTTAAAGCAGTGACCTTAAGTTGAACAACCAAGCTTTTCCAAAATACTTCCCCATGATTAAGTACTTTGAAAAAACAGACCTTCCTTTCTGGCAAGGTATCTGACCTGCTGGTAGCTTTCGGCTGCAGTGAGCGTTGCAGGCACCCATTTTAAAACCCTTCTCTTTGCCTTTGAACTCGTAGCACTTGCATCCCTACTCCTAGCCTGGGGGTGGCTTTGGAGGACATAGTGGGTGACTGGGACATAGCGGGAGCTGAGGGCTAATGAAAAGACTCTCAACCCTGTGAATACTTGGACAGACATCCCTAACTTCAAAATCACACAGTGGGCATGACCAGGGCACTGCCTTCTCTGGAGACCGGACCCCACAGCCAGAGATGCTGCAAAGGGGGGAAGCTACCAGGCTACAGTCAGACCTGGTCCCCTCTGCTGAGATTGTGGACAGAGGTGGGAATGTGTCTCCACCATACTCGGTTTGGTCTCTGCCAGCACACAGAAAGGGACTGACCACATAGTCACAACCTTTTTAATGGAAAAAAGGCGATGATTTAAAAAGAAGAGCAACCACAGCAATTAAGAAGACAGGAATGGGGAATAAAAGGTGTCAGATATCAGCTGGGCTGCCCACCACTGGCACCTGACTTGTGTCAAGTGAGCAGGTAAGTCCGTCCCGACAGCAATCCCTAGATCTGAGGCACAGCGAGTGGGGATAGGAGGCCTCTGGGAAGAGAAACTCAAGGTAGGACCCATCCTGGGACTTCTCCAAGGGCCTTTCCTCTCCTCATGGACCACATGCAGCACCTCCAGCACGCCCACGCAAGGCGCGCATCCTGCTCTGGGGGCTGGCAGCACGCCGAGAGCCAGTGGCTGTGTTTTCCTGCAGCTCTGAGGCCAAGGTGCTCCACTCTCATTGTGCTTCCTTTGAAAACTTTCCTCCAACCGACTCGCCCGAGATGCCACAGGAATGCAGTGGGGAAGCGGGGAGGGGACCGTCAAGGGCTAAGTGGTTTAACAGCTTTGGTGTCGGTGGAGCAGCTGAACAGCAACGGTCTGAGCTCACCAGGTATCACCCTCAGCGCTTTAGAGAATTGGCTGCACCATCCATCTGGGGGATGTTCAGAGCTAATTGCAAAGGCAGCCTAGCTCACAGGCTTTGCAATACAGCTAGTTGCAGAGGAGGCTAATTGCAAAGACGGTCCTAAGGAAACGTGACCTGCTGCTCCAGTTTCCTTCCTGGCACCAGGCACGGATGGTGGATATTCCTGCTACTCCTGTGTCCTGCTCCCAGGGAGTACACAGTGCATGCATTGATTAAGCGGCTTACTCACAGACAAACTACACTTAAAAAGTAAACTCACCCAGCTATGCTGTGCCGTACTTAAAGGAAAAGGACATCTAAAGTTAAGATTAAATCACATTTTGAGTAAGAGAAAATTTTTTTTCTCTGTTGCTGGAAGCGATTTAGGTGATGAGAACAAAAGGGTTTTGAAGTTCACTTCGCCAGACATGCTGCTTCGTGATTTTCTGTAGTTCACTCTGCCCGAATTCTGAAAATGAGTGAATTTCTGCTTTTTTTTAAATTCGAACTAGGGCTGCAATTTGAGCTGGACCTCAAAGGTCTATGTAACAGGCTTTTCCTCTAAAACTTGAACAAAATTTCCACGTCCACAACTATCCAAACTTTCCAAAACCTGCCATCCATTCTAATTTCCAACTCAGCTTTTCCCCATCTAGTATTGTTGTTATTACAGTAAAAACAATTAGGCCTGATATGCCCAAAACTGCTTTGCCAATACACCTTAGCTGATGTGTGTTGTTCTCAAATAGAGTTGCTGTGGGACCTGTCTCCATCTGAATTTGTTTTACTCGGCTTGTATTTCAACAAGATTAGGTCACCATTCTCCCCTTAAACACGCACACATACACAGTGAATTAATTAAATATCAAGGAAGAGATAAAACCAGAAAGACCCAGAAACAAAGTGCATTGTGCCCATCCATCTCATTGATGGGAACACAGGGAAACTAGAAGGGTATCTTACGCCTTTCTTCTACTTATTGAAATGTCAGTTTTGATTTTTAAATTAGCTGCCTTCTGCCTTACAGCCAGCCTTGCACTACAACATCTCCTAGAAACGTCATTTATTTTAATGGGCCTGTTAAATAGGCAATATGCATTTCTATAGCAGGATAACAGCGTGGGAAGTACAACGTATCCAAATATCCCTAGATGCAGCTGAAGCCGAGAACCAGCAACTTGTGAGGAAACAGATTTATCTTTATCACTAAGCATGCCCATGAGAATGACATCAGTTTAGGTGAGGGTTATACCTAATCTTGGATTTTTACTTTAAGTGTGGTTTGTTTCAGTCTTACTTAAGTATTTCAAGGAGTTCCCTACAGGCCAGAGTAACTGATGCTCCTGGGTGCTAGGTGCTGTGAGGAGAGCTGAGTTTTAGATTTCACATAGCTGTTTGAGGAACCAAAGGAAGGTTGAGAGATGCGAGCTGTGGAAGGATGGGGGTGGCTGAACCAAGGGCACATGTCCCTGCAGGAGCTCCACCGGCTCCCACGTCAGCTGGGGCAAACGCTTACAAGTGCTCAGCAACGCTTCACCCATCCTGGGACAGAGAGGTGGTTTATGGCCCCCTGGGCTCATGAACTATTTGATATTATTTATCAGCTGAATATGGTGCTAAATGAACATTTCTTGTGCACAGTAAGGGGCTTGGCCAGCTAGGCCTTGGTTCGCTGTGACTGTTTCAGAAACCTCCAGGTGGTGGAGGCTGAGCTTCCCAAGGTCCCCTAGCGAAGGTAAAAGGGAAGATCTTTGCTGTGAGTTAAAATACTCCCACCCCAAATCCTCTGCTCCCCCTAGTCCTGGCACTTACTGCTTCTGGCAATAAACCTCTGATTTTCCATCACCTGTAAGTCCAGACTGCGAAAGAGAGGAGCAGAGCCAATCCCAGCAGGCTGCATTCATTTGCATAGTTGCAAATGGCCAAAATGTGAGTGCAGCGCATTAAACACTGCCTCTGAAAATAACATAGAAACAACAACATTCACTGTAAGTGGAGCCCCTGTCCTTTCCCCATCATGCACAAGTTGTCCCATATCCTGGCATATGAAAAGGGCAAGCGACGTGGCTCAAGCAGACACAGCTAAACTCACTTCTCCTCAAAACTCAATGATCTCCTCCAGCCTGCCTGCTGAGAAGACTCCTTGGCCTCTACAGTCCCCACCGCATCGCCTAGGACAGCACCAGCTGGCATGAATCAAAATGTAAGGGGACTGCTTACTACAGAATAATGCAAAGCTGATAGTAAAAGAGCTGCTCTACTGAATTAGAGAACAAATAAGACGCATGCTGAAGAAGGCAAACATTTAAAGTTAACACAACATCTATAAAAGTCACATTGCCCTATAAATCTCTTCGCTCTGGACGTCTTGGCTTCATACTTCACATAAGCTGCCGTAGCTCAGCTGCTTTTACAAACAGATGCGATTTCCGCAACTGCGAGCTCCGCTGGGAAGCCTGCATGCGTGCTGCTACTGCTCAGGGCTTCTGGCTTTTGAAGAGCAAATGCACGTTCCCCACGACAACCTGCCAGTCATCTGCTGCCACTGGAAAATGCCCCGAGCATCCCTAGGAGTTGCCTCAGCCATTTGACTTTATTTGTCAGACCCATTTGGCAATAGGGAAGCTGGTGGAGTGAAAGGGGCATTTTCAGACATGTATTCAACCAGCCTTGGTAGGTCCCTATGGAGGGTCTTTATACCACCCTGCTTAACATTTGCAACCTACGTCCTGGGTAGAAAACATTGTTTTTCTGGGCTACTTTCTACAGTAAAGTGCAAAAGCCTCAGTGAAGTTGAAAAAGCAAAGGCAAACGCGTGGAAAAACAAATATCTGTGATTTGCAGGCTAACGTCAGCATGCTGGGAAAGAAACAGAGGAGGCAAAATGCCCCAGAGACTAATCAGCAGCTCTGAGTAACAAGTTCTAAACCTAGAAAGTCCACCAGACCACCCTGGATGCAACAAATGTGCAAGAGGCTACTCTGAGAATGGGAGAATTTGTGAAATAATTTGTCTTCAAGGTGCACAAACAGGGTATTTGGAGGATCCACCTCCCGTTTGTCAGTATTTGAATGGCCCAGGGCATCCATGGCATTAGTGGCCAGAGTCTCTGGCAGCCAAAGGGAGCTGGCTGCTGCTTTCATGGGTAGCACAGTCTGTCAGAGAGGGCCTCGTTCCTTAACTGCTGCTTGATCTCCCACTAGGAAGTTAAAGTCATGGAAATGCAGGGTCATATTTGAAATCTAAAGTCATATTTAATGGCCCAAGCCTCTCCCTGCCATAACGGCTTTGCTGCTTTTTGTATACACGTGGAAACATCAGAAAAAACTGTCACGTGTTGCACAACTAATTGCTTTCGACAGGGAAAAGCTTTTTGCACCAGACTAGTTACAAAGCCCGTGGTAAATAGCATCTTAAGGTAAGTGTGGGTCAGCCCACGTCTCCCCATATGCAAAAGGTCTGGAGCCCTCTTTCCAAACTGATTTCAGGAGGTGAAAAGGAGGATCGCAGCTGCCCAAGTGACAGCCACAGCTACACCGGCCAAAATGCCCACCGGGCTGACGGGTACCCTGTGGTGAACTCTTCTGTGCAAGCCTTTAAATTACAGAGCATGCACTCCACCGCTGCTTAATGGTGCGATGGTGGCTCTTGACCGTTTAATCCTAAGTTAATAATTGTGCTGGAGCAAGATAATTGCACAGCAAGTGCCACGTCACTGCCCAGCGAACGCACGGTTACACCTCTGGGCTGACGTTCAGGCAGGCACTAGCTTCCTTTTCGACTCTTTTATGAATAGTTGCCCTGTGATCTGCAAAATCTTGTAAAATCCTGCTGTCTGTGCATTTACCTGTAAAATCTGCTATTGTAACTGGCCAGATACTTACGGGGCAGGTAGCAAAGGCATCCCTGTAGTTCTGTGTTACCCTTCGTGTAAGTGTCTGCCTATGTGTGCTCTAAATCAGATTGTGGGAGTAATTTTCTACAGCGCTGAGGGAGGCTGGCTCCTTCCCCGTCCGGGGGTAGGTGTAACTGAGTCAGGAGGTCCTTGTCTTTTGGCAACAGTAATCTGGGAAGACCAAAATCACAATTATTTTGAGCTGTGTTATCTGAGCAGCTTGTTCTCATTAAACACCACGCATGCTTCCACACCTAATCAAAGAGGGGAGATAAAATGCGTGTCCTCGTCCGAGAAAAAGAACAGGATGTCTTTATTACAAAGAGGGCAATAATCACTTAGGAAAGAAGCAATTCTAATGAGATCCAGTTTCTCCACGCTTCAGTTCCCCATCTGTAAAATGGGAACAACAGGATGTCTGTGGTTTACAAAGTTTTCTTATGTCCAATCAGTCGGGGAGATCCCCTCCCACGTGCCTCCCAATGCAGCCGGCGAGGGATGCACACCAGCAGGCTTCACTTCAGAGAACCTTTCCAGCAGGTACCCGAGGCCTCGCTGCACCCACCAGATGCAATTTAGGGTTAATGCAAGTAAACTGCGGCACAGCCTCAGCTGGAAAGACTGGGTGACAAATGTGTTTAACCGGATCCCGACCCAGATAGATGTCTCAGTTTAGCCTGGGTCAGTTTAATCCTGTTAACAAACACGTTGTTGTGCTGATGCAGCACCTACGCTCGTAGCAGCCAGTGTTACGGAAAGACAAGGAAACTCCCGCACTGCTCCCTCCATGTACTGGTGAGCTATGTCAAGTGAAGGAGCACAAAAAAAATCACCCCAAATTGGATCATTTCAAGCATTCTTCCTTCCATCCACTCCCACCCTACAGATCCTGCCACTTATTTACACTTACTTATTTAATCCCTTCTTAAAATAACCTTTTTCCATTGAGAAATTTGCAAGTGTTTGGGAGGGGGAGGAGTTGTTTGCTGTTTTGGTAGAAGGAGAGAAGCTAAATTCTTTCCCGGTTGAGATATATCTGGCAAGTTTTAGCTTGCAGACAGACTTTTTTAGCCAAGTTATAAAATCTGAAGATAATTCCCACTCTCCTCTGCAGTGACTTTTATGAAGTAACTCCTGATACATGCAGAAATAAAAAGAGACTCTATGCTGCAGAGGTTTTCAAGTGGAAATGCTGAGAGCTATACGCACAAGGGGAAAGGGCAGGAACATACATCAGCCTAGGCAGAGCTGTCATCAGAAAGCTGAAACTCAAGCCCAGCTTACTAAAAGCTGGTTGTGCACATTGATAAACCTGCATCTCTTAAACGCTTTGGATGCAAACTGAGAGCGAGGCAGAGGTAGTACACACAGTTTGCACTCGACAGTGGATGAAAGGAAGATGAGTTTTGTTTGAGGCATCAAGCTTCTTGGAAACTTAAGAGCAAACACCTTGATGTGACACCTTAAAGATGTTTCTGACCTGCTGGGACTATTCAGTTCACGGCTGGTCACACCGAAGGTGCTACAGCCAAGTCTTCCAGGAAAAGGATGCAGAAATCCTTCACTAAGCCAGGGACAATATTGTACTCCTCCTTCCCTCTGCCATTTTTGCTATACGAGACCAGTGCAGCCACTATGGCCTGGCCAACTGCTGGGGAGGACAGTGCCCAGAACAGTGTGGTGGCCGTAGACTGCCTCAGAGGAAAAAGAGCAAAGAGGCAGGCAGAGGAGATGCATCCACTCGGATGCCAGTTTTCCCAGGTGAGAAACACTGCGGAAAGGCTGAGCCTGTTGACTACATTTGCATTAGGAAATTGCAAAAGTAGGTGCATATCTGCAGCTTGAGGGTCTGTCTACAGGACATGTTTAGGCGGGACATATATAGAGGGAAAGGGGATTGGAAGCTGTATGAAGGACCAGCCGGTGGTTCAGACCTTTGTGTTGTCATTAGGAGCTGGCACATCAGATGACACCTCAAGCAGTGATTTCTTCTGTAGGAAGTTCTTCTGCTGTGTATCTTCTGGAAGAATCTATTTGGCGTGCACCAAAACTGTTCTATGAGCAGAACCAATGGTTGCTAAGACAAACTGCATGTCTCCTATTCACCGGGTCTGTTCCCTGCCATGAAGATCACACTGATTTCACATGACTTCTTGGCAAACCTCTGTTGGCTGCTATCCCCCAGGTGATTTCCCTGAGCTGCCTGTTACACCGAGTAGCTTGATGTTTTCAAGAAATTAAGCTCTCCTTGTAAAATACCATAGGGGTAAATTCATTCTCCTTGCATGACATCTACAGCCTTCAATCGGGCTGATGTTATTTACTTCCTCTGCTAAGCCGCTGTGAGCTTTTGTGTTTCACAGCAGAGAATAAGAGTTTGGTAATTACATGAAGGGTGTATGATGTCTACACACAGTCTTGAAATCCCAGTGCACGAGTGAACTCAAAGGACACTTGGCATCTAAATCCAAGGATCCAGAATGCTCTGAAGAATTGAGACAGTGCAACAGTGGTGGCTCAAGGCGGCATGGTGTGCTCCGAATCCATGCACCGGTATTCTGCCTTTCCTGTACTTCCTACCCAGTCCACAGGAAGGGCTCTTCCTACATCAGCAGATGCCTGCTGGATGCCTGCCTCCCAGGAAGTCTCAAGAGAGAAAGGACCGTGCCAAGACGACCTGTTGCTTGTTGTGATATGTGGGCAGACTGTAAGCATCTTTGTTTTGTGGAAGTCCACACCAGGAAATGGCTGGGAGCCACAGTTTGCAATGGGCTCCAGAAAACTTCAGAAAATAGTGGCCATTGCAACCAGAAGGTCCTTTGGCGGGTTTGCACTACCTGCAATGCCACCAGTTTCACATTTGCCTCCTGCCCTTCCCTCTCCCACAGCTTCCCTTGCAGAGCAGAGGATGCTGTGGCCTCCCAAGGTCTCCAGCAGTTGGTTGGCTCGACGCCTCACTCGGCTCTGCTCAAAGGCTGCAGACAGAAGGTGGTGATGAATGTGTAATCGCTCCAACCCATGTAGCTCCAGGATTGTGTAATCCACTTGTAACACATAAATAGCAGCTGGCTTCTCCCCAAAGAACCATCTACTACCAAAGCTCTCTAAGTTTCTCTCCCCGAAGTTCCACTTGAAAGCTTGTGCAAAGATGATGGCTGGCTTGGCTCTCAAAAAAAGACCTGTTTCTCTCTGCTCCACACATTGCAAATTCCTACTGGTGCTGACATTCACTCTCTCCACAGCTCCCACATTTTTTAACAGTTGAGCCAACAAATGCTGGGAGAATGCAGAGCCCATGAAGCCACCTTAGCTATGATTTACAGCTTTCCGGAAAGATGCTCGTGTAAGACAGACTTTCCTGATATGTTTGCACTTGTAACTAAGCATTGGCTACACCTGTGCTTGGCTTTAACAAGCTCTCCCCAAAATCCTGTACGTGAATTACAGGCAAAGAGACAGGGATATTGGTTTCAGAGTTACATGTGAAGGAAGAAGGATGTCTGGAAGCAAGAAGAAGTGAGTAGGTACAAGGATTCCTGTATTCCCTCCCCAGCTCCTCTAACGATTGTCCTGGCTGAAAAGCCAGCTACAAATTGTGTTGAAACTCCACCTCTGAAGCGAGGCCTTTAGACATGGTAGAGCATGATTTTCAGCCATACCATGAGTATAGAGTTGGACTGACTTCAGTAAAAGTCACAGATGCTCAGACCTGCTCAAAAATACTGAAAAATGGAGTTTTCCCCGACCTTCTGTTTTGTGCGAGGGGCTGGGGAGTTATAGATCAGAGGAGATGCTTTGCTATAGTTTCAGGGCCGTGAGTCTGAGCTGCTAACACAACAAGGTAGCAATTTGGATAAGGCGACAGAAAGGAGATCAAAAGTAATGTGAGAGCGCCAAAAGAAACTGCCCTCCGTCCAAACAATTCTGAAAGTGGCTCAGATTTCAAACTCCTTTATTACTTTATTTTTATATGTGTGACTTATATAGTTCATGAGGTCTAAACAAAACCAGATATAGGGGAAAGGGAGGGATCCCAGAGTAAATTCTACATTACCTGAAAAGATGTATAACTCACACTGATTCTAAACTGCAAGAAGGGGCTATATGCAGGTATATGTAAATGACAATGCAGCAATTCTGAGTTTTATTTTGGAGAGTAGCACATTGAATACAGATGTGGTTTGCCTGGACTTTGAAGACCCCAATTAAGACACAATGAAGTTGCTACAGTGGACACAACTAAGCATGTCTGTAGTACCCGCAGATGAGGACTTGGCAATCTTTATCCTGCACGTACGGTATGTATTAAAACACTATATGCACTATAGCGCAGAAATAATTCACACACAACATCTGCCAGGATTGCAGAAGTTCAGAAGAAAAGGATGCACATGGAAGAAAACCGCTACTCAGCTTTGAAAAATTACACTCAATTCACTGTCACACATTTTCCACGTCTTGAGGGCAACCTGGCATTACAGGGTACTTTGTCTCCTTTTAGCTGACAGTATCAAAAGCTTCCTGAAGGCTACCTCAGAACTCCCCATCCCTATTTCCATCAGTAGCCTTAAAAAAATGCAACAGCCATGAGCAGATGCTATTTAAACCCTGACTTTCAGCAGCTGCCGAGCACCTCTGGCTGCCGGCTGCGCGAGGCAAGGTGATGCAGAGCCGCGTCCTCGGTCCACGGCAGGCCAGCAGTGTTCTGGAGACCTCCCTCTCTTTCATGCTCCTTTTTTTAACTTCATAGTGTCAGCTGAGTTGAACCAGTTTTCTGGATGCTTTCCCATTTCCTTCATACTTCAACAAACAGTATTAAGAGCGCGAAAGGGCTCAGTGTACATTTTTAAAGGAACTCGGATCTGACAGACGCTACTTGGCTGTCACTGCTGTGACGGAGATGTATTGGCCTTTGCTTTTTCCCTGTTTTTAAAGCTGCTCTGCGGAGTGTATTATTGCATTTGATGGGGAACTAAAAGGCTCCTGTTCCGAAGTGATTTTATAAGACAATCTTCATACGGCAATGCTTTTTCCTACTCTGACTTTTCAGCTACAGAAAAACTTGGTAAAATGGTGCCTCAGACCACCTCTGGCCTTGCTTTGAGAACTGTTGCTTATTCATTCCCATAACTGGTATTTCCTCCTGAGAGATTATGGCTGTAAGATGTTTCCCGTGATTCTCAAGGAGGTAAGTCACTAAGGACAGCCAATGGGGCAAGTGCATTGAATTTGCCATTACGTGGTGCGTGCCCCCAAACATCATATTTCATGTTAACCAAGTTAGAGGCCTACCTAAAGAACAGTATGCTGAAAGCTCAGCTCCAGTACGGGGCAATGAAGGCAGCAAAAATCAGTTGCTGATTAGATTAGTCACAGATTAGATCAGATCTGGTGAAATTCAGGTTATAAAGCTGATCTTCCAACCTGACTTCCAGCACGAAATCCGTCAAAGACCTCCCTTAACCTCACCTCGATATCGGCTCAGTAAATGCAAATCTTTTCTAGAAAAAGATCCAACCCCCTTTTCAGTGGCCAGGAATCCATTATGACCCATGGCAAACTAAAGGAATGATTAATTACCTATGTTGATTAAGAAATGCCTTATTTAGGCTACCTATATTATTATAAATTTCAACTTACAGGTCAAAAAAAAAAATACAGCAGAACTCTCTTGGTTTGGTTTCCATGTTAGGAAATTATGGCTTTAATTGAAGTCTCTCAGGTAAGTCAAGCTTCCTCTCGTGCTCTCCCCGCATATGCTGTATCCAAGTGTTGAAGGTGATGCTATTTTCTTCCCAAGAGATGTGGTGGCCTCTAGCAATTGCTAATTAGCACTTTACTATATCCACAAAGCACTGCAGAGCGGTTGCTTCTGTATTGCTGATCACTCAGTAACAGACAATTACATTTTTGATGGGATGCCAGGGTCCTCAGGCGCACCTGCCTGCTGTCCGCATGGCTGTTACAAACAGGTTTCTAATGATTAATTGCAACCTTCCAATCACAAATCTTCCCACCAGCTGCCAGTGACAGCATGTAAGCCCAACCACGAGCATGTCTGATTTCCTCTGCTTTAATCAGCTTCACAGCATTAGAATAAAATCAGTTAAGACCTTCTCCTGTTTGCATCCTTTGAAGTTTCAAATAATTTTTTTTCAATTAATTTTTTTTTCTAAATGGTAATTTTCTAGGTGAGGCATCATGGTTTTTTCGTCTTCTGTTTTCCCTGGTTATTTGTTCACGCCTTCTTGACTAGTCTAGACAGCCCTACTGCTTAGGATTTGCCTGCGATGGAAACTTTCCAAGCTGCAGAGCCCTCCTCCCATAGAAAGTGGGCCAAGCTTCATAAAACTGAACCTCCTTCTACAGCTCAACCTCCTTCTACAGCTCAACCTCCTTCTACAGCTCAGCTGCTTTCTACAGCTCCACGGCTAACAGGTGGCTTCCAGCACTGAAGAGGTGGGAAGTCTCTTGGAGACAGCTGCATGAAACATTCATCACCTTCACAACCCTGCCCAATTTCCAATGGTATCTATTATCCAGGCAGCACCCTGCTAAGCTGCATCAGTGATGATGGTATTTTGCCATCTCTCCTCAGTCTGTGGTCACCCTTAGAGGCCTCCCAAGCTGCTAACACTGATGAGTCCAGCTTGGGTGCCCCTGTTGCAGTGCTTTTCTGGCTGATCTTGATGCTACCCTTCTTCTGGAAAGCAAAAAGTCCTGCTCAAATTTTCCTTCTCCATGATACGTTGCTAATCTGTTTTGCATTTTATTCTCCCCCCTGCCATGTTCTGTTTTTACATCCTTCTCAGTTTTCACTTTCTCTTGCAGGTTGCTGGCACTATTGACAGCCATCTGCACTTAATCTTTTTGGGGTTAAGTCTTACACACAAATATTTGCTTTCCCTGTTGGCACTTTCATCAGTCTAGGCAAAACTTTGAAATTTCCCTGTGGCAATAGCAGTGGGAGGTCCCAGACAGTAGGGAAGGGGCTTTACTCCCTCCTTCCTCAGAGACTAGTCTCTCATACCATTTGCGGTAGCTGATTTCCATCCAGGATAGGACTGGAACAACCTTCTTTGAGGCTTAGCCACCAAGTGCAGTTTGTACCCTTGCGTCCTGTGATATGAGATATATATGATAGAGATCTATGCAGTCACGAAAGCCATGGAGGGGGTAAACAAAGACTGACAGCGTCTTCCGGCAGAAGAACGGGGAGTATCAGATGGTGTAGCAGGAACTAGGTTCAAAGCAAACAAAAAGTGGTGATTCTTCACACAACGGGTGTTGCAGATGTGTGGAAGTCCTTATCTTAGGATGTTACAGACTGTGAAAGTCTGCAGGTGTTGAAGGGCGGACTGGCCAGCTTTATGGGAGAAAAATCCACTGAAAGTTACTACATATGTAGAAACAACTGAATATACAGACTGTTTTTGATGGGATGCCAGGGTCCTCAGGCGCCACTGAAACTGACTGTTTCAGCTCCGAACCTCACCTTTCCCTGATAACCAGACATCAGGTGTTGATGCCTATAACCCCTGTGTCACCACAGACAGGGAGCAGGCATCAGACATAGGCAACCTGAATTTCACAATGGGTTTGTTCTTCCTGATCAACAGACTTTTCACCCTTCTTTTTTGCATCCTCCTTCTTCTTTGTCGCCAGCAGAAAATAGTTCATTGCCAATTTTACAAGGCACGGGTGCAGTGCAGGTTGGGCACAGCCACTTTGGCCATGCTGGAGACAGGTCACAGGGATTAGAGGGACCTTCAGTCGGACCCAGTGCAACCATTCTCATTTTCATACTAGCTAAGTGGGACAACTGTAACATGCCCAGAGTCTCCTTTTTTAACTGAGCGGGATTCTGCAGGGGTACAAGACTTTGCCAGTGCAAATGATGTGAAAAGACAGGCAATGAAATCTTGGTGATCTTCCCAGAGAGAGACCTCAGGCACTTGGCGAGTGCAGGGAGTGGAGAGGGCAGGGACAGTCCTCTGCTCCCTTACAACCAAGCCTGAGTTATTGGCGAGGTTAGTGTTAACTGCATGCTAACCATTAGCTGTTAACCCTTAACCTCCTACAAACTTTCTTTCGACTAGCATTTGAAGATTCTCAGAAAGTTTATTTTCTGTTTTTAAAACGCACTCACAAGCATCACCTCACCTAATTGCAAGAGCAGCATGGCAATGACAGCTTGTAGCGGCAGAAGATTTGTCCCGTGAGGGTGCAGTAGCGCCAAGTAGAGTCTGCCCTCCTACAACCCCAGGCACGATACCTATCCTTCCTCTGATGCTGAGATCTTCCTCACGAGATACACAGGTTTCACGCTTATTCTTCAACTTCTCCTGCCTGAGCAATCACTTCTCATCTTTCAGCTGTTTTCTCTGCTGCTAAGCCAAAGAGAAATGACAACTTTTCTTTCAAGAGTGGTAAAACCCCTCCATAAATCCCTTACAACTCACTAAAGTTGCCTTTGTTAGCAAAAGACAACCCTCTGCCTTCCTAACAAACTCATCCCACTCAAAGCTGACTTTGCTTGGTTCATGGATGTTAACTGAAGAAAATGCTGCACGTTTCAACTTGGTGGAAGCTTTTGGGAAGATTTTAAGAAAATTGATTTCCTATTCTTATTTACTGTTGTGCTTAAGTCATCTTGATTTATTAATGGTGAGGCAGATTGCTGCTTGTGATTGGGTCTGAACAGCTTATCCTGGCAAATGTAAGCACAGCGATAAACGAGACCCAGAATGGAGTCTTTCATGGCCAGAATGGTCCACTTGGTTATACCTGGGAATAAGGCACATACATAGAGGAGGAGTGGGCACAAAGAAACGGTCACCCAAAGCCCCTTAGCTCAGCTACAGCTCCAAACTGCTCTGCTTTCATTTTTTCTTGCAACCACTATTGGTAATATTTTTTTTTACTAAAAAATATAGTAAAATATGTCACTGTGGCCATGTGAAATGAGAGCATGGCTGTACAAACAGATGATTTGATTTCCAATGCAAGAGAGGAGAAAACTCTAGTCCCAGAAGTGGCATGGCCACGAGTTAGAAAGATGGGTAATTTGATGAACCTCAGCTGCTTTCTCAGACATTTAACCCTGCTCACGGTGATCTGCCTGTCTGCTCTTGTGGAAGGGCACTTCACCTCTCCATTTCAATTTGCTCATGTTAGCAATGGTTAAATATTTATCGAAACTCGTGGGAATTACTGAACGCCGATACCATGCAGGGAGGGTGTCTCCGAATAAAACAAAACTCTAGCAGAAGAGGCCAGTCTCTCCAGGATCCCTCTCCTGTTAGTGGACCCTCTCCAGGGAGTAACCTCCCAGACTCCCTACCGTCACCAGAAACTCTCTGAAAACCATGCCCTGCGGGCAGTATGCTCTCAGCAAAGGGCTATGATGCAGGAAAGAGAGCAGCTTTCTATTAAATGCATTATTTTCTTTGGACCAAGCTCACTAAGACGATGAATGCTGAGGCACTGAGAAGGAATTGGAAGTCCTATTCCACAAACAGTTACATCTCTCCACTACTTCCCTGGGTTTCTCCAGGAAAGCAGCGAGTCAGCTCATGAAGCAGTGAGAACGAGCACCTGAGTGGGACTTCAGCTTGCAGGTTTGGTGTTCTCAGCTTTTCTTCGAGGCTCTTGCCAGAGGAAAAGCAATGGTGCAGCACCCCTTAAATGCTGAGCACCATCTGGCACTTTCTCAGAAAGTTTCTCTGCACAGTGCCTCAGATCCACTTTGGATTTAACTTGATGAAGTTTCTGAAGACTGGGGTAAAAATGTGCTTTCTTCACATCACTGGAACTCCAGTTACAGGTTCTTCTTCACTAGAATAGCGCTTAGATCCATACAAAACAAACTCTTGAGGAAAAGAAAGAAAAAAGAAAGATGTAGCTTCCTCAACCTGGTCTTTGCTGAAACCCTTTTCATTCACACATTCATCTTTGTACTGCTATCTTTGCATGATTACTTTCATTCATCAAGCCAAATCCATTTAAAACCTTTTTGGGGACAAGGGAAAATTGTCCCTCTTTGTCCCACTTCAAGTGCTCCGGAGTAGGATTCAGCTCTAGGTCAAATGAGGTTTCTACCATCATTTCAAGTAGCGTGTGGTATCATTCCTACCCTCCATCTGCTGCTCCAGATAGCTGAGCATCTTCCATAAGTCCTGTGTCAGATCTGCCAGCCCTGCACAAATGTCTTGGCCAGGCTAGGACATGTCAAATGGTATCAGGAGCCTGTGTTTAGGCAACTGAATCCTGCTCTTGGTGTCTACACTATAGGTATCCTTGTATGGGCAAGGTTGCCTAAGTTATAGTCAATGGAGTCTACCTATTGAGAAAACATGTATCTGGCAGCACGCGTGGCTCCTATAAGGCAATTGTATTAATCTGCAGCTGACCGACTTGGTCAGGGGTTTAGGCACAGAGGGGATCATAAAGACAGGTCAGCAGCTGGGCTGAAATCCCTTATCCAGCACGCCCTGACTTCTGCAGCATCCTCCTTCCTGGCAACCGAATGCACTGAAGACTAACCTGAAGACCTGCTGCTGAAAGCATGAGGATCAACTGCCCAGCTAAGAAAACTTCTGTCTGGAACAAATCACAACAATTTTTCTCAATTGTATATTCTTTAAAAATTTAAATCCACTGTATTGTTAGGCCTCAGTGTTAAACACATCAGGACTCTCTGTTTCCTTTACGAGGTAAAACTGTTTACCCAGGTTTGAGCCTACTGCTACTTCTAGGCTAATTGATCCTTTATTTTAAAAAGACACTCAAGCTTGCTAGATTTAGTTAGATCTTCTACTTCCGAGTTCAGTTCTCCCCAGAAATGTGGTCATGAAAGGAATGACAAATTCTAAATAATGCTTTGAAGCAATACAAAAGGAGATGGTGTTTTAGTACCCGACAAAAGCATATCTTTCAAGGACTTTGGTGTCCTTCAGGGACCATGCTTCTGCTTGCTTCAAGGTGGCAGAAGACAATCCTACGTCCTGCCTTTTTCCTCTCTCAGAAATGGAGCATTTTACATAAAAGCACCTCTCCTATGTCTGGCATGGGCCAATACTCTATTCAAACCCTTGACCAGAAGCCAACATTGTGGCTGAGCTGGCTGACTTCTTCTGCATGGCGTCTTTAGTTCCCTCTAGCCCAAAAGAGCCCAAAGTGCCTCAGATCAACTTCTCCCATCAAAACCAAGCAGATTTGCAGGATTACACACTTCTCAAATTACAGGCACAGATTCAAGAGGAGTCTATAAAGCTAAGTCTAAAAGCTAACCATAGTCCTTACCACGTGATTCCACATCCTTTAAACTCAGCAGGAGTTTAAATGGAAATGGGGCCAGGCCCCAAATTGCTTCCACTAAGCAGAAGATAGAAAGCACAGTAGTTTTTGCTGTTCTGTGGACCACGTTCCTTGAATGCAATTTTATTTTCATTTCAAACTCTTAAAAATAAAACTGTGCATAGCTCACACTTCTTTGTAGCCTCAACTGGTATTCTCCGTTTTTCCTCTAAAGATCACTGTTTTGCACTAATTCAGGACTTCTGACGTTGGAGCACCTGCCAAAAGAACTCCTATAGTCCGCTCTGCTGTAGGCCGCAGTGCTTTAGGGCCTGTGTGCAATGAAATTCAAACTTTCTTCACATTTGGGGAGCAATGCTGAAGAAGATAGACTCTCTAACTCCTTCTGATTACCCCTGGAAAAAATTCAGCCATGAAGCCAAACCCAAACCAGAATATTTATACATTAAATGCATGGAAAAATATGTTCAAATTGCATTTAGAGTATATACTTGGAGATCTAATAGAAAAAGCTCTAAAATCAATGACTAAGTAATTCAAAGAGGCCCATGAAAAAGGTTTTCTTACACGGCAATTCTAGCAATGTTGCTTGGATTAGAAAGTTTATTCTGGTTGTTACTGCAAGCTTTGGAGTACAAGGCTTTCTATGGTTAGAGATACTGTTCCCATTTGATAAAGTATTGCTACTGTATGTGTCCTCTTTTCTCTTTTCATACCACCATTTTGAAAAATGCTTTTAATTGTATTTATGCATTTTCCACCATTTCTTAAAGCATCCTGTAACTGACGACAAGCATTTCAGAAAGGGGGCAAGAGGCTTTTGGATTTCAAAACACACGGAATTACTTTAAAGCAATTTAGAAGATCGGATTTAAATCCACAAAATAAACCCCAACATCTTACAAGCGTTCAGCTGTTCTTATCCAAAAGGCTTTGTAAGCTAGAAGATAAAGACTGCAACAGACATTATAAGAGACTGCAACAGACATTATAAGCTCTACGCAAATTCAAGCCACCTGCTCCACACAGGAACATATATAGAAAGAGGACCCAGGGCAGGGTGCAGTTCTTGTGTCAAGTTCTGGACTTTTCCAGAACCCACTAAATCTAAGTCGAGAACTGCTGTAGCCAGGAAAAGCGTATGGTGAGAGAGCACCATAGTCATGGTCAGTATAAATGCCCCAGGACCATGTCAGTCCCCTTTAGTCCCTAATAACTCCATATGGGGCCAAGGCTAGACCAGAATGTGAGCTCACATGAGCTCTGTTTCTGCAGAATTAATTTATTGTCTTCACCCCAAAGGCGAAACAGGTTATTTGCAGGGTTATACTCATCACTGGAATGCAATGCACGACCTCTTTCCACTCACAGACTGTACTGGGCATGGATTTCAAAATACCTGTGCAGCTCTAGACAAGAAGTCAAGAATACGAAACACAGTTGAAACTACAAGGACAATTTGGGTCACGGGAAGCCCTATTCCATTTGAATGTGGTCTTGATACTAGAACTGATCCACTTAGACCTGCAAAAATGATCAGACATTCATAAATAATCAAGACCTTAGTTCCGGAAGTTGTGAGAAAGGCTGTTGTTCATTGGCCCAAATGCTGTACCTGGATGATGGCTATGAGTATGAGTGCTGAACTGCTTTTATCATTTCAACTCAAGCACTAAGTGCTAAAGGATTCAGAAGGACTCTAGCACTCAAAAGACTTCAGCACTCAAACATCTACCGTCTCACCATACTCAGACATGACAGATGTAGCGCTTATATCTACACAGGAAAGTCTTGTCGCTCTGGCACTGAACATCTGGAGCTCAGCACCAGAGATAGCCTTTACCTCCGTAAAAAGGCAATCAGCTGCTTCTTACATGGGTTTTCAGTGGAGTCTTTTCACTTAGGACTTGTAAGAGCTCATGCCATGTTTTATGTGCCACAAGATGCACATTCATTAACTTGTTGCTTCAATATCAATTTATGGATAGAGAAAGCACCAATGCTGCAATACAGAGGACACAATACTGGTATCACATAGCTCTGTTTCCTCAAGCATTTCTATAAGTAGCATTTCTGTTGCCAATTCTCTTAATTAAAAGGCTAAACAAAACACAGGGCAGATTTCAGCTCAAAGACTAAGACACTTAGAGGTCAACATATAATTATCTTCACAGAAGATCGGTGTCTTAAGTTCTCGTAATCGTCAATGAAGATCTAGAGCCTAAGCAAGATGTCTACTTCCTTCTTGGGCATCCTAGTGTGCCCAAGACATCTACAGTGGACCCTAGATGACTGCTCAGCTTGTCCTAAAACTGCCCGGAAGCTCGATTCAGCTGCTCACCTTGTGGCACCAAGTGCCATTTGAGATGCCCATGTGGTCTCCAGCTGCCATTCCGGAAGGCCATGGGTCTCCTGCAGCTCCTGTGCCTTGTGTCCTGTCTCTCAGATACCCTAGGGCATCGCAGATGGCAACAGACACCTACTTCAGGCAACTGAATTGCTCCCACAGAGAGCAATTAATCTGGTCACTGAGTCCCACTCAGAGGTGGAACTGACAGTGACAGCCAGCTGGCCCCATCCCTCAACTTTCTTGGCTTCACAGTAGAAAAAAAAAAGTTTATTCTTTTAGTGGGTTCCATTACTTAAAAAAAGGCATGTTACACTAACTGGAACCACATTTCTAAGCAGTTAAATAGAAGAACACCACACTTGAACAACAGCTTCGTGCTGGTGACCTCCCAGGGCAGATAGAGAGGAACCTCTCCCTGGAAGCGCAGGACAAGTTCACCATGACCTCTAGTCTGCTCTTGAGTCCTGAACTGCTCTGAATGCTCTTCTAGCTAGATTGCCAGCCTGCACCCATCTTCTGCCTGTACTGCTGCCTTCATGGACTGCCTGCCTATTTCCAAACGTATTGCCAGCCACAGGATAAAAGGAATTCCCCAGGATCTACAGATGAAGGGCCAAGATACTGGCCCGATGCATACAGAGAACAAATATACCACTGTAATATCCGTATAACCAGCTAGTTACTGGTGATACTCAGACAGACCCTGGACACTGCCAATGTGTATGTTAATGTTTAAGGTTACATGTGGGTGTAGGAGCAGGTTAGGGTACACAATTAGCCTCGGCAAGCCCTGAGATCTCTCCATTTCAAAACATAGGAAATGCTGTATATACCACAGCAAATGTAATTAGCGCAGCGTGATAAACACTGTCCCGTGAGCAGCGACCACTGGAGGCTTCTCCCACTTTCTGACAAAGAGCAGAAATCAAAATAGAGGTCAGTTCCAAGGTCCGGACAGAGAACAGGCCAGTAAATGCCTCAGGGATCCCTCTGCTTTGGGATTTTTGTTTTTATCCCTTCTCTATCTTGACACTGTGATGGAAGAAGCCTGTTCCTTCACATCCTCAACATCTGCAAAATGTTTTTGGAGCAATGGCCATGCATAAGGGCGGGATACATTCCAGTGGCTACACAATGCCACTAACTTGGAAGCGCCAGGACATTTCACGTCAGTGTTTCAGCTGCCGCTAGACGTGGGTTAAATATAGGAGAGGGTCGTCACTGAATGCATTTTGGAACCATTCATATCAAAGCAGGAAAGATCTGAGCATAAAATACTATTTCCTGGATACATTTAATCTACAGTTCCGCACCTTTGGGAAAAGAACCAAGAATCACATTTGCCCTTTGAAATTCAGACTTGAGAAAACATAAGCCAATTAAGATTTCAAGGAACGAATCACAAAGTGCTCACCGAACTCAGACAAATTGTGCCTGCCAATGACCGAGTTCAAAACATGTAAAAGGGCAGAAACACAATCAGCAATGGCAGTAACAACCCCTCCGTGGAGTGGTCTTTAAAACTCCTCACCTCCGATTCACAGACTTTTCTGAACGTTGGCATTCATGTCCCGCATGACCGTAGCTGTCTGCAGGGCTCTCGCGACTTGTCAGGGATTTGTAGAAAAATTCGCCTGAAGGATGTTTTCTTAACTCTAGTTGGTGGTGGGAAGTGAATGCTATTTGCTAGCTCCCTGGGCTGCTGAGCCACAGCATGGGGCAGCTAGACCCTCTCTGGAGGGGACAAGTCACAGCTGTCACCACAGCCAGCCAGCTCTAGAAATGAGAAGCGTACAGAGACAGAGCACTCTCTGAAATCTTATGTGGTCCCTCCAGGAACCACGTCATGAGCCATGCAATAGGTCTTCCTCCAGTAATAGGCAGTGAAAGGAGAGCATCTTCTGACCAAGTAACCCACTGCAACTGTCCAGCATGGACTAAGGCCTTGTGAATGCCAAAGGTTTCACCGCATCAGGTGGTTACACATTTCAGTGGACTATTTCCTCCTGACTGCAGGGTAATAATATGTTTTTTCATTTTCTCTCTTTTACCCGTGTTGTTGTTTTCTTTGCCTGATGATAGATACCTCTCCAACAGAGGTGCTTATATAGACCAAGAATAAGCTGCCTGCTTCCTTTCCACAGAAAGATCATGTACATGGAGATTCTCACTTTAAGGCATGTTTTATAGACCATGAATAAACTTTCAGCAACTGTCCTCCACCCTTCTGAGACTTCAGTGCCCTTTTAAAGCGTAGGCTGGGTCCAGTAGCACTCTCCCACTGCCTCAGATCTCTCCCCTCCCGCATCCCGAGATGATGCTTTTAGGTGGAAAGAGCTCGCCAGCTCAGTAGCAAAACAGAGGCTTTCAAGTGGATGTGGCTGTTATGTTCGCTCTTCAAAGAATCTGAAACAGGACTTCTTTCCCCATTTAGTGAAAACAGGGACTCATAGCATCTGAGTTTCTACTCCTTTCTTCAGCCACCTCAGTAAAGCTGTGTCTTCATTTTGACTTTCCTTCTCTGAATCTCTCTTAGAGACTACCACCCAGTTATGCAACTATTTTTTTTTCCACAATGAAAACATAATCAAAAACATTCAGGAGAATGTGATTGTGTTCAGATCCTGCGTAAAACCTCTGTTAGGACAAAAAGGAAGCCAAGCAAACGAGCGTGATGTGAAACAGATTTGCAGTAAAGACAAATGAAGACGTTAAATCCATTGCATTTTGAGGCAACAAAGAGGATACACGTCACTGTCCACCTGAAGAAGGAAGAGGGGCTTTGTATCTGCAGCATGCTTTGATTTGAATAAACAACCAAACCCAAGATACCGGCATTGCCAGTGCAACAGAGTTGGCATATGCAAGGGGAAGGACATGGGATCTTGAGGACTTGGTTTAGAACCAGAACAAATATTTAGACAGCTTTTGGGTCCTGGCCCTGCTGGGGACAAATCCTGGTTCAATGAGATCAAAGAGAATTTGCTATTGTCCCCACTGGGATAGGATATAGAGGTTAACACGCCTCCCTTGCTTTCCCCACCTGCAGAAGAGGAATAGTTCTTCCTCTATCCCTATGTGGCAATTTCGCAATGAAGACGAGTTGGTTTGAAGATGAAGGTATGAAAGCACGAGGTTGCTCCTGCGTCCCACATCTTGCCTCAACAAGAAACTCAGCAGTGACGTTTCCCTTCACAGTAGCTGGAACTTCTGCTGGTTCCACACTGACTCAGGAAATGCAGAAATACCAAAAAAAAAAAAACCATTAAATGCTTTCAGATCTCAGGAAATACTTGTTTTTTGCTTGGTCTGAAGTTTCTTGGGCAGAAATTCAGACCTCGCTTTCCATCCATATTATTTCCTCTTCACATTATAGAGTGTCACGGAAACTTGCTTCTCCCTCAGTACGTTTTCTCCTACTGTCATTCGTTTTACAGGTGACTGGACTACAGCTGAAGTCATAATCTTAAAAAAAAACCCAAACCAAAAACTGTCACAAGCAGGGGCAGGGAAAGGAGGTAGTCATTGTACCGGATGTCAAAAGCGCTTGAAACAATTTGAGCGGAAATCAGCTGCAATTGGTCACACGGACACCAGACTCAGACTTCCCAGAAAATTGCTGCTCTGGGCTGTCGTTCCGCATTAGTCGCTGCTCCCCCGAAGGACTGCACGCATCCTGGGGCAGGCGGAGCAGCGAAGCCGCTGGGATAGTGTGACGGAGCGCAACGGGGAGAGGAAACCACTCTGGGGGAATTTGGAAACCCAGTTTGCTCTTGAAGGCTGGCCAGGCTTTAAAAGGCTCCGTCTGCAGCTTCCACTAGGGAGTCAAACTCCTGCTGCCTCAGAGCCAACTTGGCTTGCTGTTTGTGAAAATAAACATCAAATTGCATAGGCTGGGATAAAATATGTCTCAGATTGAAAGATCTCATCTTCCTTCAAGCCACAGCGGCTGATTGAGTTACAGGCAACATTACAGGTGTCCCACTTGCCAGCTGCCATCTGGATTTTGGTTGTTGTTGTTTTTAATAAACGTGCTGCTCCATCTTTTTTGGATCTCGCAGGTGGCTCAGGAGAGGTAGTAGCTGCAAGAAGAGACTTCTCCTGGATTCAAGGTTTACTGTAGCCAGCAACTAAATGAAAGGCTGGCTCTGCCTGCTGCGTGGCAGGAACAGTATGTGCGCCATAGACAGGTCCTGACCTGGGAGCCCTGGCCTTGGACCACATGAATCACCCTTCTCAGCTAACAATATAAAGCATGTATTTGCATACATGAAAACACCTAACACATTTACAGATTCACAGCATTACAGAGGGGCTTGGCAGAGCTCATAATTAGGCTGAATAACACAGAATTTGGGGACCTCCATCTTTTGTTTTGGCTGCTCTTCGCCCAGAAGCGTGAGAATCACTCTGCATGTATTTCCCTAAAGAGTTGGCCCAGACCAAAGTCCAGGATAATCCAGGTGGGTGAAGAATCAGAAGCACCCAGCTCAAATGTTTCTCACTTCCTACATTTGCTTCTTCCTCCAGTTCCCAACTCAGCCAGAAGCACTGGAATATTTCCAGTAAGTTATTGACAGTGGGATGCCAAGAGGCATTTCTGAGCATCTTTCAGTAGCTCTCAGGCTAACTCAATACTTTTCAACTCTCAGTTTGACAAATCAAGACACAAGCATGAATAACAAGCATGACTGGCTCAGAAAAATCCCAGACCCATTAGCTGCTTCTTTAGACCGCATGTTTTGTTTTGCCTTGGCTTAGTAACATAATAGGTCCATGAGTCCAATAGGAACATGGGCCTAGATCCTCCTCCTTGGAGGCAGAGTCCTTGATACCCCAGGCCAGCACTTTGCCTAGGAGAGCCTGTTCTGGGGAAGGTGATTTGGACCCAGACATGAACTTTCAAGCACGTGCTGCTCCCACACCTCTTCCATTCTCAGCTCCGATACCTGCTCAGGTCCCCATCAGTTCCCCCACCAATGCTTAGCAGGGCTTCTGTTCCTTCATCCTTCCCCAGCCTACGTGCAGTCAAATGTCCTTTTTCATCTTCCCAAGCTGGGGATGCTGTGAGAAGGAGGGCAGAAAAACAAAGGAACCACCAAATTGCTCGTATACAGGGAAGGAGCCAAGCGCCCAAAGGGGCCTCCTAGTGTCTTTTTGCTGCTTCTTCTTCCAGGAGGACAGTGTGGTCTCCAGAGGGCATGGGAGAGAGGTGCACCTTTCTGCTATTTTTATATGGGAGACAGAGAAATACAAAAGGTTCCCTTCAAATAGGGCAGGAATTTGCACGAGGACTGGTGCTTTTTGCATCATTGCAAGAGCAGCTCCAAACTAGGTTGAAATTCACAGAAAAATCCCAGTACCACTAGCACCTGCCTGGTGTCTGTTCCCTCTTTCTCACCCAAGGGAGCAAAGCACATGCAGCAGATTCTTTTCCTTACACAATTTTTAACGGTATATTCAGCCACGTCTGGCTACAGTAAAGCACACAACACCTTTGCACAACATTCCTGCTTCATCTGCAAACACAGGCAGTGCTGAAGGCACCGGAGGAAACTGATTCTTTCTGAATTGCCAGCCCATCTTTACAGGTGGATGCTTATGGGGGTAGCTTCAAATTTGGTGCTTTCCTTCAGAAGAAGCAATCTCTCTGTTGTGTATCGAAAACTCATGCTCTGAGACACCGGCAGACAGGAGACGTTAACAACCAGCTCTCCATATGGTACAAACCCACCAGGGCGTGAATCACACCAAGAACCCTTCATTGGGAAGCACAAAGCAAGATATGGAGGTGCCAGAGCCAGTCTGAAATTTGGAGCAAGAACTTCTGAAATGTTTTAAAACTAAGCGCATCCTTCTGTGTCCGATAGTTTATTTTCTATTTCTGTCCCCAGATGGAGTTATCTCCCACCCTGGCCTCTCCCAAACACTGTTCGTGCACAGAGGGACCATGACTGGCTCATCTAAAGGCCTAGCTCTGCTACCTGACCTGAGGCAACGGTGGAGACATCCTACTTATGTTGCACATTATGGCATTAGCCCTGTGCAGGTAGTTGCATTTTTCCAGCACTACTGGGAAACATATCGCTTTGGCCGTTGGCTAAAAGTCAGTGGTCTGGGGCTTGGAAAATAAGCGTTGTCCAGCTGCGCAAACACTGTGGCAGGATTTGTGCTCAGCTGTAGGTCTTCCAGCCGCCTCCAGGCTGGAAACCCCAGGGATACAGCATGCCTTCAGGCAGCCTCGGCTCTGAACACAGGAGGGATAAGTGCGTTCCTCAATGCACGTTGCAGTGTGTAGACCCCGGCACGTGGCCGCTGGCAGTTTCCCCCTCCTGTGGCTGTGGACGGAAGAGGCAGACTGCGAGCTCGCTGCGGAGGTTGCAGACAGCAGCAGATATCCTCATGCTGCACAGTCCTGAATGATTGAGTGCATTTGGCAGGACTTCTTTAAAGCGCGGCTCTAGATAATTAAAAGCAGCCTGGAGCCATGTGGGTCCTCATTCAGCGCTAGCGCCTGGAAGGATTGCCATCTTGCCCTTCAGAGGCAGGAGCCACACACATACATGCACATACAAATGGGCATGTAGGCATTTCCTTGCCTGGCAGGCTGGAAACAGGATATTTTTAAGGATATCACGAAGCTGAGTGTATCTGTGACATAGGTTGACTCCTAAAGAGAGCTGTGGTCTGCAGTAATCCGCACCAGCTGAGAGGGAAGAAGTTGGTCCAAACTCCTCCATCAGGAGCTGAGACCCCAATTTGGGACTTTTCTCACCTTTCCTGCACCCACTTTGCTACCAAGGCAGGCAACCTACCTCCTGATAGAGAAATAAGCAGTTGGGACGCCTCTATTAGGCACACTACAAATTCCATCCAATAGAGAAATTTACCCATTTCTCTCCTGCAAAGCACTCAGAACACTTTCTGGGTGCTACAAATACAAGGAATGCCATAAGCAATGGAAAAGTCCCGTGACTAAGATTATTTTGTATTCCTCCATGATTCTTTATGCCATATTTTAGCAGCCCGTGTGCATGTGGGAGGACAGAAAACTGATCAGGAGATGCCAATCAGCCCTCTATGAATCCTTTACCACAATCTGGGTGGGAAGATTTGGACATGAGTCAATGCCATTTACATGCCGAAAGACTCTTGGGATGTTACCCAAACGTATCAACTGTCTCGTCGTCTCCCCTTATCCCAGACACTTGCCAGCAGTTCTCCATTTCATCAAATGTTGCTTATATTTATTCAAATTAAACACAGATCGTACGAAGCGGGCACACTGTGCCTGGGTAGATTACTGTGAGGAAGACAAAAGCACTGCAAATCACTGTTAAAATGCCAGAAACGATGTGAACTTAATGGTCAAGCTATCAGGCTAACGAAGTGACCAATAGCAGGGAAGGCAGCCTTTCAACAAGTAGCAGGGAAGGCAGCCTAATATTCAAAAAAACCCTCAAACTTGTAGTTAGAGGGCCTTATTTTCATCTATTTCAAGGTCATTTGGCTCTGCCAGGGCCACATAGAAGTATTTTAAACTGAGAATGTCTCTAGTCTCATATGGAGGATCCCAATAGGCAAAGGACAAGTACACAGGAATTTTAAAAAGACTGTTTTAATCAAGCCTGGCAGACCAGGTTCAACGTGCTCCACACTGCGCACAAAGGCATGTCAAGCCAAGATTGTGTGCTCTTTCCCAGACCAGTCCTTCACCTAAAACTGCTGGGTCTGGACTCAAAGACTTTTCCAGTCCTCTCAGCACTCAGAGCAGAGCAGGGAGGAAACTCCTCAACAACAGAAGTACTCAACTTCTAAAAGAAAAACTAAAGGAAACTGAATAGCCTTTTTCATTTTATCTCAGTGGATATTGTTGATGCTTTTAGCTTGAAGTCCATTAGTTATGAGCTACTTTTCCTTTATACAATTCATGTAGAGGGGTCACATTCAGCTTTATAGATGTCCATCTCATCTCCATCACAGCAGGAAGAGCTCCAGTCCCTGCATCCGAGACAGCGCCAGCTCCGCCACGATGACGGGTTGGCTGATCTTCCCGACTCCACTTCCCAGCACCCAGCTCCGAGAACTGCCATGCCACCATCAGAAATGCTCCTGGACCACCTGGGCCCAGTCAGCTTTCTTCTTCCTCTCTGGCAGAGCTGGAGCATCCCGGGCATGTCTCCAGTAGGTACCGATGCACACTGTCTACCTGTGATACTATTTAATCACTCTTTAGACTCAAAGTCAGAGAGGCTGGAAAAATTACAGGGTCATCCCCTGAAATTCCCTCTTTCTTTTTCCCCTCTCCTGGGGCAGAAGCAGCACGCTCCAAGTGGATAGGGCTGTGTGGCACACTTGCAGCCACGTGATGTGACACACAGGTGTACGCCCACCATGGGATGCAGGAGCACGGCCAATCCTTGGAGCTGCTTCGGCAAGTTTAGACTCAAAGTCTGGATTTCTCCTGCCTAAAACAAAAGCCAGTTCCTACATGCTAATTTACTGAAGGAGCTTAGAAAGGCTTCATATTTGATTGCAGTTGAGAAACAACTGATTCTGTTTAACTCTGATTTTGACTGTGATTTTCTGTTTAAAGAGCTGTAGGAGGCAGTAGGCACTGCAGGTATCTGCTGACAAGGGAGAGATGGACTGAAAGAGCTCCCTGTGGTAAATATTACGCAAGTTCTCCTCTGGGAGCCTGAACAGCTTTTGCTGAAGATGCTCTTTCTCTATGATTCAGGCCCTTATGGTCTTATAAAGTGTCACTGCTGTCCACCCGGCTGAGATTGCTAGGGCAGAAAGAGTAAGCTGGGTCTATGCTGAGCATATCCACAGCTTTGTAGAGACTGACTCAGGGAGCAACCTGATTCGGCAGCTCTGTGCTTGTGCACACTGCCTTTGCTCCTGCAAATAGTTCGGAAACTACTAGTGCGTAGAGGAAGAATGATACTTAATTTAATTTTTGCCTTGCATAACAACAGGAAGCACAACTAATGCAATTGAACCGCTTTTCTTATCCGGTTGTCTTCTTAGCCGCTCCAAAGCCTCGCAGGTGTTAAAATCAGATCATCAGACGCTTGTTACAGCAGCTGAGGTGTCACCAGAGAGGAGACCCAAGCCCAAAGATGCTAAGCAGATACTTGTAGATTTAATTGCCTTGCTAATGTGCTAATTGCCTGGCTTTTTATCTGGGACACTGATTACTCACAGAGAGGCTTTATTATTGCCTAAATAAATCTCTGCAGGTCTCTCTGATGGTAACGCAGTTTCTGTGAAGGGGGTGATCAATCTAACTCAATCGTGGCCCCGAGGCTCGAGAGGAGAAGGAGAGGTAACACACAGAGAGAGCTCTAATAAAAGATGCTATCTCTCCTGGTAATCTCAGCAGGCTAATTGAAGTTATTGGACTCCCAAACTTCAGCACTTTATCACAGCACTAATACTCTAACAGCTGCTCAGGGTGAATTTAACACATTGGTGTTAATGCCAGCGTTACGGTGCCTGCGGGATCATTTTGCAAATCTCCCCTGCGAAGAAAAAACAGGAGAAAGGGGCCCTGTAAAGAAAGTGTCGCACAGCCTCAGGCTGGGAGCATTTCTGTAGCTTTGTCCAGGAAGCCCAGAACACGCCTAAACGGAGACCAAAAGACTCAGTCACCCTATCAATCTGTTGGTAAAACCAGGAGTTAAAACTCCTCTGGGTAATGAATAACTACAAGCACTATTTGACACCTTCTAACTTATTATCGCTAAACTTTGAGCCACTCTGTGGTCGCAATCCCTAGTTTGCAGACAAGGCGACTAGGACTTACCTAATAGATCGCACAACCCTGCGGAAGGCCAAGTCGGGGACAAGCAATGAGGGCGGTGAGACTGGCGGCAGAAAGGCAAAGCAGGAGTTCAACCCCAACCCGCTGCCTGACTCGCAGGCTGTGAACGGTTGGTTGCAAGGCCGGTGCTCGAAAGCGCTGCAAGCTCCCCATCGCACAACACCCGGTCCACGGGCTGCGCCGACCCAGGTGGCATTCGAGGGTTTCTGAGCGATTTTAAAGGGTCTTGGAGAAACGGAGGGGGTAAAGGAGAAGAGGCAGGTCCCAAAGCCAGAAGCGACCCAGAGGCTGTGCTTCAGCCAAGGCAGGGGCAGTGCACTATGACCGTTTATGAGGCCGTCAAGTGGCATTTGCTGTTCGATATCTCTGCAGGTCTCCCCTCAGGGGGTCCACATGAGACTCGGGTCAAAATACAGCACTTCCAAGAATTTAATTAGGTTTTCATTACTTCTTAATTGTTCCCTTTTTTAATAAAAGCGGCCTATTAAAAGAAACTGCTGCAGCTGCAAGATTCCTTTTATTGGTCAATGCTATGCTTTTCCAAGGGGCACAGGGGAAAATTGATACGATTGTAACTCCAAAAGGAAAAAAGAATATTTTCCATGTTATCATTTCCACTGACATCAGCCCTAGGATTCGGCCAGGCCTGGGACCCAGGTACGCTGCAAGCCAGGGCCCCTTGCTCCGCTTTAGACCGACCCATAGCAGCACAGAGCGAAGTAACAGCAACGCGCTACAAATCCAGCTTCAGCTCCAAGCCAAAAGCTTGGGGCTTTAGCAACCTGCGGGAAAAACAATGTGACAGCAAACCTACGCAGAGCAGAAGGTGTGCAAACGTCACTAAGAAGTGGGCTGAGAAAAGTCAGGACAAAACCCAATTACTGGCTACGCAAACTGAGAGGCCAAAATGCAAGTGCCTAAAGAAAAGACATCCTAAGCTACTGCTGCTCTCCAGCGCGGCCAGAACACGCACCTGAATTTATGAGGCTGTGAGGTTATTGCAAAGCAGCGCCTGGTCCTCGGCCCAGACTACACAGGGCTTAAAATTGCAGCTGGAGCTCGCATCGAATGACGGTAGCAGACCCCAGATGAGGAATGTATTATCCCCAACGAGATGTGCCTTGGGTCTGGCCTCTGACTACCACATGCCCAGGGCTTTCCAAAAATAAAAGGTGTTCACGTGATGGAAAAGGCAGGCTGTGCATCCCTTTACTGTGTCACTGCATCGAGAATTTCCTGCGCATCTATTTGCTCTCTTTGACATCTTTCCCTCCACATTGTTTCCCCCCCCTCCTGCACGTGCAAAGGGGACAGGTAGGTTTGTCCTCTGTTTTCCACCGATGCTGCAGAGCCAGCAGCCTCCCTCGTGCTAAGGGGAACGGCGGGACCCTCCCGGGGTACCTCCAAGCTCAGCCTCACAGAGATGCTTACTTTTATTAGAACAGCTCGAAAAAAAAAACACGACAAAGGAGGGCCTGCTAGCTCGAAATATCAAAGAGATGGTGTTTGCATGCAGGGAGCAATGCAGAGCTTCTGCCCAAGTGGCCCCCAGGAGAGGGCAGGGGGCGGCAGCGGCGTTCCTGAATCACGCCCGGCGCCTTGGCCCCACGGCCGGTTCGGACAGACTCAGCAGAAGGTGTCTCTCAGGATGCTAGGAGCGACATGACGTTAGTCAAAAGACATCCGCTTATCCCAGGGCTCATTTACCTCCTGGCTGAGGACCCCAGAGGTACAAATGTGAATTATCAATTGTAACTGCACATGCTTCCAGCACCGACTTCTCCCTCAAAACATCTCCCCCAGCAATACAGCAAAAGCAGGGCACGGGGCCATGAGCAAATAAAAAAATTCAAAAAGTCTTCTGGAGTAAGGGATCCAGCTGTTAACAGCAGATTTCATCACTCGTTTATTCCAAACCTGCTAGGAATATGCTGCATTTTAACGTCCCCCTTTTTAAGATGTCCCGGCAGGCAGCCACCCTGGAGATTTGAGTCACAGGACCCAGAGGCAGGACCTTATTTACGAACTCTTCAGACCAGCCCGTCACCCTGCTGCCTTCGAGTCTGAGGATCTCGGCATCTCCTCCGTCCTTTCCCTCCTCCTTCACAAAACACCCCTGGGACGGATCTCTGTTAGTCACTTATGTCAGCGCACATCAGCCAGTGAGATCCCTGGGTCTGGCCGAAGGGATGAGCCCCCCGAGAAGAGCTTTCCCTCTCCATGTGAGACCTCCCCAGCGTGACACCGTCCCAGAAAAACGTCCCTTGAGCGTCCCCAGGCTCCTCTGAAAGCCTCTAGAAGTTTGAGAAGCTCCGGGAGTGACGCCGCCGTCGCCTGCAGGATCATTTTCCGTGCCGCAAACCCCCCCACACTCAGCTTCGAGGACAGTGCGGCTAAGTGTGCCCAGGAACGGAAACTGTTCAGACTTGGATGGGGTGAGAGCAGCTGAAGCAAGCAAACCCGAAGGCAATCGGGAAAGCCGCCGTCATTGCTTAAGCTTGCAAAGTAACGGACAAAGTGCTGGGCGTTTGGAGCTGCACCCAGGGCGCAGGCATGTCAGAAAGGGCGAGGGAGCCCTTTACCACGGAGAGAAAAATACACAGCGTTGGGGATGGCTGGGGCACACGGCTGCAAAAACCCCGGTGCACGAGAGCAGTGGGAGCACGGTCAGCCCCAGCTGCTTTTAACTGCAGAGGAAGCTTTTACTTTTCATTGCACAGGGAGGCGGAGGGGAGACAAAGTGGCCAACAGTTGTGCTGAATTTATTCCCTCGACGTGTGTGTGTTGAAGCATTTAAAAGCCTCGGCCCGGGCCTGCGTGACAAGCAGCTGTAATTCCACCCTAATCCGCTCACAGCTGCGCGGGGTCAAAGAGCGCAACAGCTGAAACGCGCTTTTGCTACATACGCTTTAGGTTGCCCAAACGTACCCTGGGGGGTTCTGCCTTGTGATTTCCATTGAAGTTAGCAGGCGAGATTCACTGCTGGCGTAAGTGAACACCGATCCATCAAGATCCCCTATATTTAGCTCGTCACGGCTAAATAAACGGTGCAGAGCCATTGCAAAAGAGAGCCTGGGAGTCGGACTGTGCAGTCCCCAGACGCCACTCTGCGTTGGCAGCGGTGCCTCCCTTCCTTGCCAAATGTACAGCTCCGAGATGCTGGGAAACCTGCAGGCTCACCGGGGAGGCAGCAGGGGCAGGAGCCTGGGGTTCTGCAGCAGCAAACCGGCAGCTCCAACTTCATATGCTGGCCATCGGCCAGCTTGCAAAGAGAAAGTCCTCAGCTAGCTCCTGAGCCTCCCCATCTGTCTCCCAAACAAGCCACCAGAGCTCCTGCCACCGCAGAGAAGTACTGCTGCCTTCCGGGCCTTGCATGAATCAACAGGAGAGGAGATAGAAGTCATGATGTATGTCCTGTTGTTCCTGACCTAGAGAGATGCTTAAAATGTTCTTGGCTACTAGTGGGAACCACCAGCTTCGTAAAACAAAGCATGAAAATGAAGTTCCAGTTCCACTAATGTACACGCACACACATCCTGCCCGTTGCTCCTCACTGCCAAGGAAGTATTTATTAAAAGTCTGCATTTGTTTCTCATGCTATACCCCCATAAAGCTCCAAAGCCACTGGAAACACGTGCACCAGTGGACTTTCCATATGAAAAATGTCCTTTCTTCCGCTGGAATGGCCTACAGGGTGAACTACTCCTCCACTGAGGAGAAAGAGGCACTTCATCTAGCTTACCCTCAGTAGGTGCCTACATCTGCTCGCACGAACCGTGCTCTCAGGAGCCTGTTTTCCCCAGCAGCTAAGGAGAGAGCTTAGGGCGATTAGTTTGGAAGTAGATGCTCGTGCTGAAATTAGGCAAGAGCAATCCCTTACAACACCTCATGGTCCAGATAAGGCCATAGCTTTCAGTACAAATGGGCATGAGATGAACCCAAAAGTGAAAAAGCAAAGCTCTACTCCTGAACATTTAAGATGAGGTAAAAGTACGGGGTCTGCAAACAGCAAAAGCCAGCAATGACCACGTCAGATTAGAACAGGATCACAAGCAATGCTGGTTTCCAACTATCGCCCACGAGCAGGTCACATACAGGGCTTTGCTCAGGTTGGTGAGAAGTTAATGCAGAGATCAGCTTTGAAAACAAGAGTTTAACATCTCCCCTCCAGTGTTGCTGCCAAAGGACCAGGAAAATCAGGAATCCACTGGTCTGCAACCATACGTGTTTGTGTTTGCAAGCGATGTGGTTCCACTTAGAAAGCTAGCGTGGGATAGTAAATTAAACCCTTACCCGGTTGTCCTCTTGAATCTCCCAGTCACTGGCGAAGCTGAGGGCATGCTGCGCCTGCGAGCAGTTGGAGAACTGGAAAAGGCTGGAAAACATCCTCCTGTTCTCCTGGGTGTCGGGGAATATTGCTTCCTGGAAGTTTACTCCGTGAGGGAGGAGGATGTAATTCTCATCCATCCTGAAACACAAGCCCGGCCGGCGGGCTACGGTTAAGGACCGTGTTTTACCGTCCCCAGGAGGGCCGGGCCGGGCTGCGGGGCACCCGGCGGAGGGCGCATCGCCGCGGGCGCGCTGCGCGGCACTCACCGGAGGAAGAAGAAGTAGGCGTAACCCTGCAGCACGGTGTGCGAGTGGCAGGAGAAATAGCCGAGGCCGGTGAGGTTGAGGCGGGAGCCGGCCGGCACCTCCAACATGCTGCCCCACGCCTGGTCGCACAGCAGCTCGATCTCGGCCGAGTAGAAGAGCCCGCCCGAGCCTTGCCCTCCCCCGCCGCCGCCGCCGCCGCCCGGGGGTCCCCGCTGCCAGGGCAGGTAGTTGTAGGCGCCGTAGGGGTCGGGGTGCAGCGCCAGCACCCGCGCGTACACGATGATCGCCGCCAGCTCGGCGCGGCAGCCCTCGCTCAGCGGCCGCCACTCGGCCGGCAGCTGGCAGCCGCCGCCGCCCCGCGCCCGCCCCAGCCCCAGCGCCAGCGCCAGCCCCAGCGCCAGCCCCAGCCGCGGCGGCGGCGGCATCGCGGGCGGCTCCGCGCGGCGGCGGCGGTGCAGGCGGCCCGCGGCCCCGCGGCCGGCGGCCGGGGCGGGCCGGGCGGGTGGGGGCGGGCGCCCGCGGAGAGGGGCGGGCGGGTGCCGCGGGGCAGCGGTGCCACGGGGGGGGGGGGGGGCAAGGAGAGCGAAGGGGCTGGGGTGCAACGGGGCAGAGGTGCAAAGGGACGGGGGTGCGCGGCGGGGGGTACAAAGAGACAGAAGTGCAAAGGGACGGGGGGTGCGGCGGGGCAGCGGTGCAACGGGACGGGGGTGCGACGGGGCGAGAGGCAAAGCGGCAGAGACGCAAAGGGGCGAGGGTGCAAAGGGGCAGAGGTGCAAAGAGTAGAGGTGCAGCCGGGAGGGAGGCAAAGGGGAGGGATGGGAAAGGCAGAGATGCGAAGGGGCAGAGATGCAGAGGGGAGGGATGTAAATGAGAGAGAGGTGCTAAAGGGGGAGGTGAAAAGGGAGGCATGCGAAGGGGAGGGATGCAAAGAGGAGGGATGCAAAAGCGCTGGAAAGAACAGAGGGGCAAGGAGGAGAGATGCAAGAGGGCAGAGATGCCCTTCTGCAGAAGGGCAGCGGGCGGCACCCCGGGGTGGGGGCAGATGCATCCCCTTGCCTTGCGTGGGCACTGGGGCGCCGAGGCCTTGGGGAGGCGGTGGGGTGGCTCGTAGGGAGGGTGGGCGCTGGAAGGGGAGGCGGGCGGCACTCACTGAAGGAGGGGAGGCTGTGGCTTGTCTTCCTAGCAGCCTGCAGCTGGTTTTCCAAAATGCATCTGGCGAGAAAGGTAAAACTAAAAAGCCGAGTCTAAATATATTTTCGCTTCCCACTGGTTCTTCCAAGGTGGCTTTGGGCTTCTCCAGCTTTTGCAAGAACGACTCCAGCATACGTCCTGCTCTGGAGTGCTTGCTTCTCCCAAGTATCTCGGTTGGGGGGGGGGGGGGGGAAGGAGCAGCACCACTCACAGGCTGAAACCATCTATTGCAGCATTGTCCTTTTCCCACTTTTGCTCTCACTGGAGACAATAGGGCCAAGAAGGGGCCTGGGACACTGAAAAAGTTGTTTTGGAATATACATATCATTCAGATTTAGTCCCTGTTACAACTCTCCCTAGCTGTGATGGTCACTAAAAGTTTGACCTGGCTGGTCCCTTAACGTCCTCCTCCATCCATCTCTCTTTACCTGCTTGTGTCTCCTGTCCTCTACAGATGCTGGGAGCTTTTGGGAGCAGAAAATGCCTTTTTTTTCTTTTTGTTTGTGCTGGGCCTCCCGTAGAGGGGTCCTTGTGCACAACTGACGCTTCAGATGCAAAAATAATGAATCGTAAGTTAAATAGTGCTGGGCCAAATTCATCCCAAGGGAGGCGAGACTTTTTCTGTGACCATCGTCCCTTCCTGGAATAGCTTCATCAGACTCATCTGTGTGTAAAATATGGGCTAAAGAGTTTAATAAAGGCAATATTCGTGTTTCATAATGACATGGTCCCACAGTTTATTTCATCATAGCTTTATGGAAGAACAGCAAAGACAGATCTTGCCAAAACAGAAACAGACTTAATTTTTTTTCGGACAAAGAATCCAAAATGACAGATAGAGCTTTGCTAACATCTTTAATCTGTTTCTTGGAGATTAACAAATTGTTTCGTAATTTTCAGAAAAAAATGGATAGAGTAAGCCACAATTTTTTTTTTTTTTTAGAGAAAATATCCTCAGGAAATCCCCATGGGTCAAGCAGCTAAAGTTTTTAAATGTTATCTATCAGAAAAAGCTGTTTTTGTTCTGGAAATCGAGGGGCCAAAATTGCAGTAGAAAAGAAGGTTTCACAGTCTCCTTCAGTAGATTTTTAGATACAGAAATAAGAACTATGTAAGAAAACAAAAACTTGAGTTTATTATTGACTTCAGATGAGGCTGGAGCAGTCCTCGAGGCATTTTGTGCAATAGTATGTAAGAACCATGGAAGCCCTGGTACTGACACCACTCTTAGGTTTTTGTGGAGATTTTTGCTTTAACAGTACCCGATTCTTCTTTAACATTTCTATTTGGGGGTTTTGTCTCCCCATTAGGCACAGTAGCTCTTTAGGAAATGTTGAAATACTCTAGGAAGTTTCCCACAATGTTATGACCCTCCCTGGCAGATATTTGTGCAAATAAAAGTTTGCTCCTAGGGATTCTTCAGTTTCTCCCGTGAGACAGCGTTCGTCTCCAAACCTCAGTGCCTGCAGGAGGGTGGCCGGGCAAGAGGACCCATGGAGGAACACAAGGTGGGTTGGAGGAGATGGCGGAGGTAGACCTTGCCCCACCGCCTTGGGTCAGGAGGTGAGGTTCAAGGCTGGGACTCGCACGCGAGACGGCTGCACGTCCCCTTGGTTGGCAGCAGATGAGGCTCTTTCCAAGAAGAGGTGCTTGGAAACGAGGGCGAAGATGCAGCGTCATGTGGAGAGCGTGGGAAGTGCTGCCAGTGAAGGGAGAGGCATAAAGCCCATCACGCGCAGGTGCCCCTCCACATCACAACCGGCACTGGAGCCTGACAGCGTCAGCAACAGCTGAATCCTGGGTCTGGTGTGGACAGCAATATGCAGGTGCGTTACTACTCGCAACGCCGCTGCTGAAGAGTAGAGCTCCAGGAGCTGGGGAGAAGTCTGCAACCATATGCTGTTGATTTTGTTCTGGGAGCCAAGTTCTTCTACTCGAGTGAAACCTAAGTTTCGCTATTCTTTCAGTGTATATTTAAGAGATAGATATCTTCTGGGTGGAAGAGTCACATCTGAGTTTCAGCTCTGTTTACTGTGTGTTGCACGTGAGTAATGATCGCTTGGTCCTCCAACCACTTTGGGAATACCGAATCTAAGCTGTGATCTGTTCTGGAATTGCTCACGTTTTGGGTAGCCGCCACGTAACAGCTGGGAGGAAGGACAAGGTGAGAAGAGGAGGGACACAGCCTGATTCCAAAGCATGGAGATGTCTTACCTTAATGCTACTGTTAATAGTCTAAATCAAAATGTGTGTATTTGTCCACAGTGTTGGAATCTGTGGGCTGTCTCAGAAAACAAAATGCAGGCATCCAGTTCTCTTTTTGCTGGCAGTTGTCTTTTTGGTGGCAATTACTGGGGTGTGAAAGTAAGTAATTAATGTTCTTTTGAATTTCTCTATGATCCTGCAACAATGTTCCCACATTTTGAAGATACAAGGCGAGTCAACAGAGCTGACTTCAGAGCCAAGTGAGCTGAAATGTCTTGGCCACAATTCTGGAACAGGCTCAGGACTCACACTAATCTGCATATAAAGATAAAAATGCCTTTCATTTTAAAGGTCTGATTTCCTAGTTCTCTTCCATTTATATCTGCTAGTGCCCTATCCAGTATCATGCCAAGTGCTCGAGGTGACTCGTCTTCCACCGCACCTTCTGAGACATCCCCGTTTGGGACCTCACAGCGCTAGGAAGCTCTCCTGACACCCAGCGGTGTGTAACCCTTCATTCCTGGTCCCTTGGGCTATTTGCTGTTTTTCTTGAGTTCGTAAGCCACTTTTAGGTCAGCATTTTAATAACAAATTAGATTCCTCCTCATTGAGATCGCAGCGATTAATGCAATTCTCCTCTTAAATTTTTCTCAGCAGAAGCACAGTCAATTTTCTTCTCTTTCTTCCTTGTCATCTGAGGTAGTGAGAGGAAGCAAGAGCCTCTGATTCCTTTCAGGAGTCCTTCCTCTTCCAGCTCTGGATAACAAGGATTAAGTGAAATGATGTAAGGATTTAGAAACCCTCCCTGGAGACGGCATCTTGAGATCTGTGTTTGGTGTTTCGCCACAGGGATCCAAAGGCTCATCTGAGACCTTCCTCAGTGCAGCAAGATTTTTTTTTTTTCCTGTGAACTCCGCATGGTTCTGACAAGTGCTGTAGCCAGAAGTAGCTAATCTGAGGGGCATCAATAGAGCCAATTACCGCTCTGGCCGCGCTTGCAGCCACTTGTGCATGTGCCACAGTTATTTCATTCACTTCCTCCTCTTCGATGGTCTCGTAGACTTTGAGACAGACTCGTGGTTTTCCTAGGCAGGAACTCTTCCTTCTCTTTCACACATCTTCACAGACATTTAAACCAAAGGTAAAGAAAACCCTCCCTCAGAGCTTTGCCATTTTCTTTGCTGTTTCTATGGTGATGCAGGTGATTTAAGCCTTTTAATATAACCTAGTTCTGCTCTGTCTCTCTTTGCCTTTCAAATATCAATGGAGTTGAGTGTTAGTCCAGGTATCAAACAAAAGAGCACAGTGCTGCAAATCTGGCCGCCTTTCTGATGGGTGTAGGTGATCTGAAACCTCAGCCCAGCTGTCTTTTATTTATATATCCGCAGTGATTCCTTTGTAGTCTAGGGTACAAAATATCAAACCCAGATTTCTTCCCCCCTGCCCACCCTTCTTTAAACTGGGCAACCTACAAAGATGAATATTTGGCTATGTTAGTGTCCAACAGGAAGAGATGTTTTCTTTACCTTCTTATGTCTATGCTTCTCTAATTTGAATCATTTTTCTCATATGTTTTGAAATTTGTTCCATCATATTTAACTATTTTTCCACCAATGGTTGGGCTGAGTGATTCCTATGAAAAAACACATACTCCCTGGCTAAAATCCTCTCGTAGTTCTTTCAGTTGCTTTCTTTCTTTTGGACAGTAATTATGTCCATGGAGAAATAAGATCTATCTTTGGGGATCAGCTGGAAAATACTTCTCTCTCCAAGAGTTCTGCAAAAATTTACCTTATGCAGGACAGTACAAAGAGCTTCTTTAACACTGCTTAGAATTTGAATGGAAAAGTGAGTACAAGGGTCAAAGAACTGGCAGGAAGAATTTTGCCTACAACTTTTTTAAATCTTCCTACCCTTCCTTGGCCCCGTTGGGCCCTTGGATCCACTGCACATTCTCCCCATTCTGCCCACACTGTATGCAGGTCCCACAAGATCTCACTCTCCTCTCCCTCTGATCTCTGATGGATCTCATCATTGTAAAAGTGGTCTCACTCAGAGACGGACCTCCATCCTCCACAGTTGTCTCCCCTTACCCAAGGGGGCTTCAATGTCAGCCTGGCAGTCTGATGCCTGGGGATGGCTGGCTGTTGTCTCAGACCCGTCATGGCTACAGGGAAACCGTTGTTCTCATGCCAGCAGGCCCTTTCTCCCTTCTTTAATCACTGGCTGTGTCACCACCTCTTACCTACAACTTAGGCTTACAATCTGGATGTCATCCTCAGCTTGGGCTTGTCTCTCCCTTCGTAAGGGTTTATAGATACTCTCCACGTAGCTTCTCCTAGACGTGGCCTTTTCTACCATTCATACAACTAAGACTCTGTTCAGGCCTCTGTCATCTTGTGTCTGGAGTCCTGCAGCACCTTATCTGGGGCAGACACAGTCTTGGTCCACCACTATCCACTTGTTTTGTTGCTGCACACACTGTTTTTCTAGACCATCACTACCTATCATCTTGACCATCCATCTCTTCCTCGGGCTCCCTTCACTACCTCTTGCTTAGTGTTGCGCTCTTACACAACAGCTCTTAGGCTAGGGCCTCACTCATCTCTGAGTTTCTGCAGCATCCGGTTCGTGAGCCACAACTACAGGTCCAAGAATAAGAATAACAGCAAAGTGCAGCTGATCCCAGCCCACGTCAGCAGAGACTAGAAGTCACTGCGCTCAGAGGTCTGTTCATAAATCAGTGTGAAGTGGGCTGTCTGAGTGCAGCTCCCAGTAGAAGCAGCTGCGTAATACAGACCACTGACACAACTGGCAATGGGAAAAATATCTAAACATATCATTCCCACAGCTGTGAAGGAAAGAAGAAAAATGGTTAATTCCCCTGTCCTTGGGGTTGACCCTGGCCCAGGTAAACACAGGTCTTGAGAATCAGAGGTTTTAAAGGCAGAGGGACTATCAGGAACATCTAATCTCACCACACTGGCTAGACAATGTCACCCAGGAACTCGTGCATCAAGCTCATAACATTTGATTGAGGTGAAGCAAGAGCTGAAGAAAGACATTCGACCCTCACTTAAAAATCTTAGGTGGCAGAGAAGCAAGCTCATTCCTTGGTGAGTTGTTCCAATGCTGAAAACTTGTGCGTTTTTCCATTCCGGACTTGCCTGGCTTCAGCTTCCAGCCATGGGATTATGTTGTGCTTTTGTCTGCTAGGGGAAAATAGCCTCTTATCAGAAATCTTCACCCATTTTATGTATTTATAATCCAACAATCAAGTCAGCTCTTAGATAAATTCCCTTAAATACGTATCTTTTACTTCATGACGGACTGCCCGTCATTACCCTAGCTTACTTGCCCTGTATTTTCAACACCTTTTTTCTCACGCAGAGACCAGAAATAGTTTCAACTTATTCCAGTGACTGGTCTCCAGAGAGCTAGGTAGAAGGCAGCACACCACTCCTGTTTGGTATTCTGCTTCTTCATGCAAGAACCATATTTATTCTGCTAGCCAATGTTACACAAATATGGAGCAATTTGCATTGGTCACTTCTGCAGAAAGATGGTATTGAGAAAGTACAGTTTGCTCTTCAGTCCTAGCTCAGTCAAGTGGAGGCAGTTCTGACCTGATTTTGGAAAGGACTTCTAGAGCTGTGGTCCTTCTGCTGAGAGCAATTAGCCCTCCCGTCACTCGTCCTGGCTCGCTTCAGCTGCAGGATCACTGTGGAACTTGATGAAGAAAGCGATGCTGGACGTATCCGAGTCCTAATGCAGCAGCAGTATTGTAGGACTTCAGCCTCTACTCTGGGAATAGAAGAAGTGATGGAGATGTGAAATGTTTTTGCCTTTGCTTTACTAGTCCAAGTTTTGAGGATTCCTATCCCATCCCTCCTCTGTTTTCAAAGAGCTGAATCTGTTTTAATTTTTGAATCACAGCTGGAGGTAGTGCACTTGATGCTGTCTGTTTCCAAAGTGGATTTAGTACTTTTAAATGGCCCCAGATTGCCAGGGATGACTTCTCCCTGTGTTCCCAGCAGAACAGCAGTGGGACGAATCTGGGTTGGAGGGAGGGAATGCCTTTCAAAAGGGACAAGGTGCTCCCATCCCCAAGCTGGCTCTGTTGCTGCTGGGTGCAGGCATGGTGTGCTGGTGGATCCAACAAAGGCACGTCCCTGGACACAAAATCTCTTGCTACGCAGCCTTCCAGTCTGCAGAATTGTTAAAAAACCAAAATCTGACCTCAGAGGACCTCATTAGGGCCCATACTAATGTAAATTATGAGTAATGTTAATACTAACTGAACAGGAACAGGCATGTGCGTCCAGGAGGTTGTATCATTCTGACTTGGGATGGGCCCATGCAGACCAGCCTTTTTTCTTGTTTTTCTTCTTGCACGTTGCCTGGATAAAATGAAAAGTGAAAAGAAGCATCTATAATGAGCACTTTTGGCACAACGTGAAGTTAATGCAATTGAACTCACACTGTGCTCAGTTTTCACAACTGGGTTCTTACTTCGATGAGTTAATTCCTTTTGATGCCCCTTATGTTCCTCCCCTGCTTTCGTTGAGACTAAAATAACCCAACTGTCCATCTAGCTTATGGAATTACTGAACTTTTGAGAGAACACAGAGTGCTCTCACATCAGGATTTGGGATTAAACCTCTCTTGTTTATGTTAAACATAACATCTTAATTCTTCCACTGCTGGAGGGCAGATGAATCTCCACAATCCCAGAGAAACCTGCTTTCAAGCCCTATAGAAAAGGTCAGCATGATTTGTTCCTCATTACAGCTGTTCTTTCCACTAAACTTGTCTCATGGTATATGACAGTCCTCTTATGAAACACCTTTATGCAATTTACAGCATTTTTACTTAAATATTTTCCATTGTAAGACAACATTTGCTTCATCTGCAGCACATTTCTCTTCTCAAACTGCACTAATCAGTGAAGTATCTGAATTTTTTCCAGGAGCGCGCTAAGGGATGCTGCTGCCCACCATCCTCGTCGGTCTCATTCAGCACCCAAGAATCCCCAGATTTGGGGGCTGAATCCCATTGAAGTTCAAGTTCTCTCCTTTGGGTTTGGTCCCAGCCTTGCGGCTCTGGGTGGAGGTGTACAGCGTGTACAGGTGTGCTTGTACATCTAGAGGGGGAGACCTGCAAGAAACAGGGGGCAAAGCAGCACAGATTACCGTGGAGACATCCGACAGTACAGATAAAGGTACAGAGAACAAGGGAATAGGCATGAAGCAGACACAGAAAATCAGAGACAGAGGGGAAAAGGCAGAGAAAAAAAGACTCAGGGTAGGAGAGAAGAAGCAGCAAAGGAAGTAGTTGCTGAAGGGAAATTTAAGGCAAAGAAGAAGCAAATGAAGGAATGAAGAAGTGTGGAATTGAACTTGAGGGACGACTGAACATTTTACAGTGGAAGGAAACTATTGAAATAGGGACAAAAAGGGAAAAAGGAAAGGAAAATCAGAATATTAAGCTATTCTTTTAAGTAGCCGTTGATTTAAGAAGTACAGCTTAAGGCACCTGGCACTGCATTTTCCCATATGAGCTATCAGCCCTTCTGTAAAAACGGGTTTGCTCCAGGAGTCTCACAGGGGCCGGCTTGCATGGCCTCTCATCCTTCCAAAAAGCTGGGCTGTGCTTGCGTGCTGCGCTCTGCCTCTCTGCCCCTTGGTTTAGGTTTTGAGCTAGGTTTATAAGCTGTCCCTCTCACCATGAGGTCTCGTAGCCTTCCCATTGTGCATTAGCCAAGCAAACCACTGTTCACCAACATGTGCCTGAAAACTGCCTGCTCCCCAAGAACCATTTATTCCCCAGCCACCAGAATCATTCTGGAAATGAGTTTCTCTCTTTAACTGCTACTGAGATTGCTTAAATATTTGTGGACATGTCTCATGTTTCATAAAAACACCCACGTGCATGTACAGACACTCTCCCTTCATTGCAATTTAGCCAAATCATTCCTCGTAACCAAATGCTTTCACATGTTTGTCTTTCTTATTCCTCTTTGCTAAATGCCTATCACTTTGTCACAACCTTTTGCATGACAGAAAGCACCAAACCATTAAGACAACCCTCACAAAGTAACTCAAGGCTCCAGCTCCATTAGTGCTCTGTTTTTCTATGCCTCGCTCTTCAAGCCGTGCGTTTCAATATGGGTTCCCAGGTCCTTGACAAAGACACAGTGGTTGTAGAGCAGTTGGCAGAGAAGCACATTCCTCCTGCCATTATATAGGAGGTTTATTTGGATTTTAGAAATTGTCCTCGGCAGTGGATAAAAAAAAAAAAATTATGCTTAACTCAGTAAGCTGACGCAAGTGCGTGGCCATGGTTGTGCAACTGGCTCAGAGCTTGCTCCCTCACAGGAGGATTGCTCCCTCCTCTCTCAGCTGTCAGGTAGCCCTCTGCTGAGCTAAACTGCCCACCCAGCTTAGAGCTCAAGGAATTTCTTCCCCTAGGAGGTGGGTGGGCAAAGCAAGAGCACAAAGTCTCTACCGTGAGTGAGGGATTCACCTGGACACCGGTTGTGAGGGTTGCGCTGCTGGTGGGAAGCTTTGCTGGTCCTCCTCCTACCCATGCTTGATGTCCTTGTCAAGGAGGTGCTCCTGCATGTCGTCAGCATTTCCAAGCAGGAAATCCCTCTACCTCCGAAGCAGCCATGGCTGACCAAAACACGTCCACGCAATTTGGCAGCCCAACAGGTGAGGTTGACTGCTACCCTGCCATACACTAGATCAGTGCCTTTACATGCATAAAGCAGGCTGGCATGAAGTCTTATGTCAAGCCCAAGGCAGCTTTGCCCTGGCCATGACTCCAGGGCTTAACGACACTTGTCTAAGGCAGCGGTAGTTAGCTTGAGAGCCGGCGAAGGCTACAGAGTCCAGCAGCAGCATGAGCAAAGATTGTGTTCCTAGAGTAAGCACAAGACCTTCATCTCTGGCTGAAAGGTGGGGATGGACAAGGAGATTGACTGGAAGGATGAGGTCTGGGAACCAAAAGGTATCCTTAATGATATAAGGATAGAGGATTTAATGATGTTAGCATGCTGAGCAGTGAAGGTAAACTATTACTGCTCTCTAGAAGGGCACGGTCCAAACTGCTGCTGAGGATTCACCACCCTGAGCTAAGGCAGGATGCTTGGGAAACACCAGACATTATTGTGGTATCAAAGATTTACTATTATAAATAAACATAAGTGGGAGTCAGTTTGTGTGGGTGTGTATATAGCACTTGCTGAGGCACCAGGAAAGATCTCTGCTGTTGCCATCTCCAGGTAGAAGAGCAGAAAGGACCAAGAGCCTTACAGGCCATTTCTCCAGGAAAGGGCTGGCTACTGCCACAGTTAAAAGAAGAGCTGTCTTATGCAGATGCCCCTCTAAAAAGCCAGGTGCACAGAAGCTTGCTGGAGCTGGGTACAGGCACAGCTCAAGGTCTTGCGGGAGGCTGAAATCCTAGTAGGAGCTTTTGCGACGTAGACAGTCCAAATAAATTACCTGGGTGGCCACCCCATTGCAGGAGATAGGCTCAGAGCCTTGTCTGCTGCATAGGTGATAACGTAACCATAGGGGAGAGAAGGAGGGAAGGAAGAAACTCTCTTTCACGGAGATGTATGTTAATCTCAGTTCTGACTGAGTTTATCCCAGCTGCTAGGAACAGCTGCGAAATATTTTTTTCTTTGCCTTTTCTAGTGTGATGCACTCCTCCTCTTCACCTTCCCCTTATGAAGGGTGAGTAGAAGAACCTTGGATAAAAGCCTTGCTCCAGGGCAAGAAAAAGATCCAAATTGCAGCTTTACATAAATCTGTCACTTTGATTCCCCTGAGAACGACTGCAAACTTGAAAAATGGCATAGCGAAGCAGGCACAGGTGTTAACTTCTTTTTTAATTGGTTAAAAAAAGGAAAACGTTGCTGTGAACAGCCCCCACAATGTGATTTCTTCCACTCAGCTTTAAGCTTGATTTGCTCTTCTGTGACTATTATTGTGTTGATAAAAGTCTTATTTGTAAATCGGGATGGAAACTGTAATGGAGAAGTTGTCCTGTAGCAATATCTGCTGTGCAACCCCCCATTAACCACCCTTTGCTGCTTCAGCTGTTTTATTCTCTAGCTGGAATGATTTGTGAGGGTGCTTTTGCTCTCACTCACTTTTGAATGTAAATGCTTCAAAGATTCGCTGGGCTTGGCTCTGGGGTGGGAGGGCAGCCTCTGAAGAGACTCAGTTATGTCTTTCACCCCAGGGTCAGCTTTGTATCCTTGCATTAAATTTGGCTCCTGTATTTGCAACAAAGAAACACTGTTGTGCAGAATACCTCTCTTCTCCTCAGTCCAGGCACTTTCCTCCCAACGTGCTTTGGCAACAAGTGGCCAGACTCTTTTGCTCTCGTGGGTGGAGGCTGGCCGGGTGGGTGAGCTCGCCCTGGGGAGCCACAGCCCCCAGGCAGCCAGGGAGGGAGCTGCTGCCGGGGAAAAGCAGTTTTACTTTATTAAGGCTCTCTTGTAGAGAAAGGAAAATACTTCTGTGACTAAGGTCCCAAATGTGGCATGTTTCTAGTGCCATTAGAGCTTTTTAAGACTTTGTGTTGCACAGATAACATTTGCTGGTAATATGTTTGCTGATAGAGGCACAGAGTGACACAGATGTATAGCTCAATGAATGAATATAAGGCAAATGCTTTTTTCTTGAGCTCTGGCCCCGTTCATATGTGAAGCTATATTTGCAGTAGCTGAACTCAAAATATTTTGGACTGTGTTATGTACTACCAGTCACAATGTGTAAGTCTGGCAAGCTGGAGCGATGGGCTGGAGTCTGGCAAGTATAGGAGCGATGGGCACGGTGACTGCTCTTCTCCCATGACTATCTCGGGAGTCAGGAGAGCCAGCCACATTGCTCACCACTTCCTCACACTAAAACACCGCAGGATTTGTGAGGCCGAGCTGGAGGACCCTGCTCTCTGACACCAGGGAAAGCTGCCCATGCCAGGACCCTGGGGGTATATGGAGAACGGTTCACCCACCTAGCTAGATTTGCATTTCAGTAGTGCTCTGGTTGTGCTGAAAGCCAAATTAATAGTAGCAAGGTTTGGCCAAGGTTTGCATAGATTGAAGTCTGACGTTTGATTCAGGTGCTGTTTGGCAACGTTAACCAAACTAGTTGAGTTAGCTGTTAAAACACAACTTTATTTGAGACTATCTCTCCTTCTCCCTCTGAAATTCAAGAAATTTTCTACAGAAAAGTGCTATCGTATGCAGGTTTGATTCACACTCCACAGTTTAGATCAGAGCTCAGATTTCTCTTAAGCAAGAGATCTTTTCCTGTCTGATATCCAGAACACGATTCCCTGTGAGGATCCTTCGTTCTTAAAATCACGTCCTTCTTGGTTCATCTTATAGGCATTTGAGAAAGTGATGAATGGCCTGGAGCTGGCAGCAGGTTTTAAGAAAGGCAAAAAAAGTATTGAAAGACAGTAGAATCAGGCTGGCTCAACTGTTAGGGACATGGACTTGGGACACCAGTGTGTGATTCCCTTTTCTGCCACTGGTTTCCTGTGACACCTTGAGCAAATCACCGAAGGCCAAATATTCAAAAATATGAGTCTTAGTCTTAAGGTATCCCAGATTCCCATTTGTAAACTGAGGGTAATGCAGTTTCCTTTTATCATAGTGGTGTGGACAAGCAGAGATTCTGGGGTGTCACAATCCTACAGTAATGGAGAACAGATGAATATAGATTATCTGGTTTGTCATAGGAAAGACTGCTAGCAAAGAATTTATAACTAGCAAATTGAGGAAAAGAAAAACAGCAGTAAAGCTTTCAGAATTACGAACCGTGTGTTCAAAAGTTTGAGAAAACGCCTAGAGCGGTGAATAGGTGCCAGAGAAATTAATTATGATAATAAAGCTTCTGGGAAGAGGTGGAAATGCTGGAATGATCAAATCATCTGTAATTATGAGGAACATTTTTTTTTTCTCCTTAGTAACACAGAGCTTCATGGAATGCGTGTGTTGCCTGCAGAAATGTTAGGGGCCAGGATGTCATTCTTTCAGAAACAAAACAGACAAGAACTGAAAGACCAAAAAAAGGAAGAGAAGGAAAATCAAAGAAAAGCCAAAGCAAACAAATACCTCACAGGTCACAATGGAGGAGACAGAGCTTTGAAAAGAAGTCCAGGGAAATTCCCTGAGAAGACTCACTCTGCCCAGGTAGAAGTTCTTCTCCCCTAACCTTTATCAGCTGAAACGTGTTATATGGCCTTATATTTCCTTCCAGCCATACACTTCCAGCCCGCATGCATCTGACTGGGTTATCAAGGACGGGCAAGCCTTTACTCTTCCTTTCTTTCTTCTTGTCCTCCCATCTGTCATAGATAGTCCTTCAAATATTGGACTTCATGGTTGGAGCTTCTCTTCCATTATGGTGGCCTTTGCCAGGGTCACTTTGGCTCTCCAGGGTGCTGGGCAGAGTTCATGAGGCCAACGGTGCTTGCTACAGCAGAAAGCTGCGTGGCTGCTCCCTTGCTGACATATTTAAAGGCATGTTTGACAAACTGCTTCTCATTGCATTCCAAAAAACCCAGTCCCGATGGCAAGTTGTCTGCACAATTAGCTAAACTCTCTGTACAGAAACTTCAGGTCACTGGTGGCCCTCTATGCTGTCTGAAGGTGAGTTAATCACCTCCTGGGTCTCTCCTGGCTCTGCTAAGCTTTTTCTGGATGCAGACTTGCTGCTACCTGCTGCATGGAAAGCCAATGGGGAAAGATGAGCCTGGGACAGGAGATGCAGATGGGCCCTGTCTGAAGAAGCTTTGATTTTGTCTGCATCTGAAAATCATGATCTGTTCATGCTGCAGTTCTTGTTATGCTGCAGGCCATTAAAAATTTATAAAAAAACAGACTAAGCAGTGGAAATGAAAGGCTTTGATCTTGCTCTGCTGTTTAGGAGAAAGGCTGCAAACTCCACCCTGCTGAAAGGCTGCATTGGCTGGGCTTCTCTGAAAGTCACCCTGATGGGCATCATCCAGTACCACAAACTGGGTCCACAATTGCAGCCTATGTTTTTCCTTTAAAGGAGGCTCTGATATACATTAACGGGATTCCTTCACAGTCCAGTGCAGAGGTTTTCTTGATTCTTATTTCTTCTAGAAATGACACATAATCCTCCATGGAGCAATTGCTTCAGTGCATTACATGGCTTGCCCTGAACATGGTATCCAAGATCTCTGAAATGGCGAGTGCCAGCGCCTTCCCACGACACTGTCCTGATGGATGCTCCCATCCCTCAGCAATATCCGAACACCCTTAAATCAAGCTGTTTGCCTTCTCACACTACTTAGGATTCAGAGTGCTTCTCCTGGATGCTCTGCAGAAGGATCCCTAGAGATCCCAGAAAAGAGAGGAAATCTTTACATTGTGCTTCGTGTCCAATGGCTCTGCACTGGTGTTATCATGTATCTTGCAGATTGCTGACATCTGGGCATTAATTCCCACTGGATTTCTTTGCTTCCTATACCCAGTTATCTCAGATACGATTCATGGCTTTGCTGGTAACTGCATTGATAGACAATCTCTTCCATTAAAACAACAAAACAAACCTCAGAGAAGCCCCCTGTTCTCAATATTCTTAAGTGAGTTTCGTCTAGAAAATCCCAAACCCAGCACTTTCAAAGCGCGCACCGTGTGAGGAACCTCTGTATGTAAACTGCAAATGCCACACGGCATAACAATCTGAAGTGACCTCATGCTGTACACTTTCCCAAAGGCTCCCTGGGATTAGGAAACCCTGTTCCTTAGCCACTGCGTGATCTTACCAGTGGCGTTAGAAGGCTTTTGTAGCCCTTTCTGGAGGTGGCAGCCTTTCGGTGAGGCGATGCTGTGGAACACTATATCCTAGTCGGGTTCTCACCTGGCCTTCCTAGGGTATCCTAGTGCCTTCCAGAAACGCCTCCAGCAGTGTGTCTCTCATTTGTCACAGGTGTTTATTGCCTTCTATTTTTTTACTCCCTGGCTTAAAAACTATTATTTGTCTGGCTCTTTTCTTCTTCATGTACTTTATATTATCAGTGCATCATTTAAACTTTAAGATGAAACCTAGATACAGCACTCAGACCCCTGGGGAGTTCATTCCTATAGCCGAACGATGCTTTCGGACCTCTCTGCCAGGGTGCATCCTTCTACCGAATGATTCAAGAGAGCAGTCTTCATTCACTTCTGCCACTCTTCTGGTGAGACCTGTGACAGCACAGCACAGAGGGAGCAGGTAGTTTGGCTTTTTTGATTGTGGTGTTTTTATTCCATTTTCCACCTCTCCACCTGTTTCTCAGATATGTTAGCTCAAGCTAGGAAGTGACTGCTCTGATTTCAAATGAGATGAGGTTTACTCAGCTGGCTGCCTGCTTTGCTCAATTATTAATGTTGGAACGCTATTGATTTCGCCTCCCTGAGCCTAGTGGTGAACAAGTGCTGAAAAATGGAAGAGGCAGGCAAAGGAACAAGGTAAAAACAGTGTCCGCTTCCAGAGCAGTTCAGTCCTCTGTAGTCTAAGTGGCCCATGAAGTACGTTAATCTGTGAAAAATCATTCTCACTGAAGTTTTCTCCTCTTCAAATTCCTCTAGTTGCCTTCACTCAACATATTCTTCTCCATTTCCTGGGTTCAAGGATGGGGTGTTCTGTGATAATGGCTCCGTGCAAATGATACCTTTATGTGAGCTGGCTGCAATTGAGGAAGCTCTTTGAGGTTTAGTACTTGGATATTGCACTGAAGCACTTAGAGACAAAATCAGTTACAAAACCAGAATGATTTATTAGCCCAGCTCTCACTCTTAAAAGCAATCTTCTCCCCTCAATCCTAAAGTGTACTTTATTGGCTGAATTCTCAGCAGGCCTGAAATCCTTGTTTTCAAAGACCCCTTGTTTCCAAAGAATAAAGCAGAGAAAATGACTCCTAAGAAGTCTAGTCACAGTTTACACTTCCTACGCAAAAATCCTCCAGGACCCCACAGCATCCTTCTGTATGATCTCTCTGCTCTGGGACACACTACAGCTGCCAAAATCCCTGGTGTCCAACTGGGACTCCAGCACCGGCTGTGCTAGCATCCACCCGTGGCCTTGAATAGGAGCCACTGAGGCTTTTAAAGAGGTTTTGTGCTAAATGCCCTTCTAGAGCAGACCCTATAAACAGAGGGGAGCTTTTCAGAGGAAAGCTTTTTGAGGCAAGGAGAAGTTCTTTCAGAAGTCAGAACTGGCCATGAATAGCTCGGTACATGACATGAGAGAAGGCCCAGATCCTACAGTGTGCTGCAATATAGAAAAACTGCAAGGAAAACTGATCCCCCAGACCAAACCCCTATTGTGAACAGTGCCAGATCTTAGTGATGTTTGAACCCAGGCTTGATTCAGATTTTGTCGTAGGCCCCATTCCTGGGGAAGAATAGGCCAAACCAAAGCAGTGAGACCTGGATAGAAAGTCTGTCATTTGGGCCCTATCTCTTAACATCTTAAATATCAACAAAATCATAAGATAAAAATAATATACTAACAATATCTCAACCCACTATCAAAACCCCTCAGCAAGAGAAGTTCCCTACAAATCGTTACTTTTCCTTCTCTTCTCAGCATCTCTTGCATCAATAACCCTTCTTTAATAGACAGAACCCGTGGTGTTATGCTATCAAACATGGAAGCCTAACTTCTCTCTCTTTGCAGCCTACAGAGTTGGGGGCAGGTCCCACCTCTCCCTCGTACCCTCCATCCCTGCCCACTGGGAGCCAGCTCTATGCTGCTGCAGAAGAATCAGGCACCCGGGGGAAAGAAGAGAGATTAAAATTTTGAGAACAGCTGCAAGTGAAACAGTGAGCACCACAGGGATGAGTGCAAAGAAGCTGCCAGCGCTCAGTTCTGCTCTCCATCACGTCCTGTACAACTCTGCTCACCTCAGAGGTGCTCAGCTAACAGAAATGACCACATGTCTACCCCCTGTACAGAATAACCTCGAACAACCTAACCAAAGAAAACAATATTTCTTTAGATAAGAAGGCAGGGGAACAAGCCAGTGAAGAATGGGGAAAAAATAAAACATGTATAAAACAAGCATCAGCTTTGACATTGCAAGCTGTGGGTTAATAAGAGCTTTTCATAGTTTTTTTCTCTGTCCTCAGCACGTCTAGAAACACCATTTTTAATAGCAGGCTTTCTATAACATTAGCTAGCTCTCCTGTCTGTAACTAGTTTATTGCAGCTATGATAATAATTGATTTACTTGTAAACCCGAATATGAAGTCTGCTCACTCATCTACTTTGTTCTCCTTGCCAGGCTCTTGCTTTTGAAAACAGCGTGCATTTACAGCGGTGGCTGCCTGCGGCATCCATCGCCTCGCTGTCTGGCCCTTAGCACTGCCGAGGTCGGGAAGTGCAGGCTGGCTCCCGCGGAGGGGCTGAGGATGTCTGGTTACGGACCCTCCAGCCATTAACCCCACCTGCGTCTGGCCCTGGCTGAAAGGAGAATATCAGAATCAGAGAGAGAAGCGGAGAGGCCAGTAGAGGGGGGAAAATGCCTTTACCTTGTGTTCTAGCTTCCCACAGTGCTCACGCATCACGCTTGTAGGGTACTGAACAGAGGAGCACGGCTTCCGATACCCCTCTGGATCAGATAGGTAAGATGCTGCCCAAGGCACCTGGAGGCCAAAGACGGACAATATATTACGCAGGAGACACCTGAGAGGGATAACTTGCTACCAAGGACACACAAAGGCTATCCCTTGAGAAACTAATTCCCACAAATCTGATTGGCATAGACAGTATTCAACCAAAAGTTTGACACCTGGATATCAGTCTTTGTATCTCATCAGGAAACTGGACCTGCTTTCTGCAAGCACCCATGTCTCTGCCTTCAATACACAGGTACAGTCTTGTGTGGAGAAAGCGGATGGCAGCTGTGCTGCCGGGCTGTGCGGTGAGGCACTAACATGTTGCAAATGAGCTTCACGTGCCATGAGACTGCACAGCTCGCATTAGGAAGGACTGCTAGGGCCACATTTTCATACAAGACCCCTAAACTGAGGCGATTTCTTTCTGCATGAGGGAACTCAGCACGCATAGAGATAGTTAAGAGGGACAAACTAGGGGCCCATTGTCAGCTGGAATTGCAAATAAGAGAATAGGTGCTTTAATTTAACTACCAGTGCTTGAAAACCAAAATCAAAGTCTCTGTGGATGAAAGACATGGCACCCGGCAGAGGTGGACATAAAAATCTTTCTAACTTTCTAAGTCAAGATGTCCCTTTAGAGCTGAAACAGGTACAGAAATCACTGCCACTATATCAGACAAATCTTTCTTCTTGAAGATATGAGGTATCCGGCTAAGCAGGCCTAAGTAGCAGTATTTGTCTTAAATAAGTGCATGTATTGAGTGTATCTCAGAAAAACGCACCTGATTTTTTTTCATACCACCACCAGTAATAATAACGGTTAACAACTCAGAAACAGTTTTGCACATTCTAAGGAGCTTCATAAGCACTAATGAATTAAGGGTTTCCTAATAAGTAGTGCAGAATAAATGAAAATCAAAGAGAGACTTTAAGAAGCCTAATAAGCTATAGAAATTAATAGGAGCTAAATGAGAAACAATTCATTTTTATTAAAAAACTGAAAAACAATAATGTAATATGGTCCATGTGAAATGAGTTCAGGGTGTCTCTTTCCAGAACTGGACAGACATACCCACATCACAGAACCTGCCACAAAAGAGGTCCTTTTCCTGCTAATTTGAGACAGATATAGATGGTGATTGTGGCCAAGGCTGTCTCATGGCGAGAAGCAGATCTCAAAGGCAAGGACAACACCACGGTGGGAAAAAAGTGCAAGATGATAGTCAGAATATAAGTATCCAGGTATGTTAGCCTAACTTCTTTCTCTGGTGCATGGAGATACTTGAAACTGTAATAAACAAATAAAATCCTGCTGCTTCATAAGGGGAAATCTGTGGTTGAAGAATTCTTTTAAGGTGCCATTAAAACTGAGACATCAAATGTATGCTTATACTGAAGCACGCAAGCAGCTACTTAATGAGCTATAGGCCTTTTATATCTTCACTGTGCTTTTTAGCAGTGTTAGAAATTAAGTCCCTGGCCAGGCTTTGTTCACTAGCGACATTATCTTTGATTCAGGCATCAGTATATTTCAGTGTTGCGTCTTAGGACTCAAACCGGCAAATTACCCACTTCGTTGGAGAAGTGCTGAGCGCCCTCAGCTGTCTGCAAAGGAGGTTGTGAAAATTTCACAAGTCTGTGTTTACCAGCTTGAATAGCCTCTGGAAAAATTCTCCTCTTCTTTTCTTTCTTGCAAACCAGATTCTTCCTAGTACTCACCAGTGTCTCAGTGACAGCGCAATGACAGGCTGTGGACTTCCAGCATGCCTGGCAGAGGGCAAGTGCTGTATATTTGGCCACTGGGTAGGGCAGAGATACCCACGCACCCACGCTGCTCCTGGAAGGCAGGGCAGATATGTCAAGCTGCCAGGGCCGTCACTGAGATCTTGGGTACCCCAGTGTGGTCTACAAGGCAGATGCACATCTAAATCCAAGTGATGATCATCATTTGATCCCATTGGGTCCTTCTTTCTCTACAATTGATTTATTGCATTGGGATTCAAGGTTCCCAAACACTTAGGCTGAAGCTTCACGCAGAGTTTATGTTGGCATAAACCAGTATGAATCATTCCTTCTTTCTCTCTGCCCAAAACCACTTCTTCACAGTCATCTACAAAAGTTTGTGTGAGCATGCAGTGAGCCAGCACGAGGGAAACTGATCTGGGTAAAAATGGATCCAGGTTAAATTATCTGATCTGGTTCTCTCTAATCTGGCCATTGATATACCTCTACTAGCACTTCTTTCAATGGCAGTGCTATCTTATGCAGGCTTAAACACTGTACAAAACTACAGCCTCAGATATTTCTGATATTTCAGCCATAGTCTGAAATCTAGCTGGCTCATGAGGTGATTTGCAGCACTTAAGACCTTTTTATTACATGTTCTGCAACAGCCACTACAATCCCCCCTTTGAAGATGGGCTCCTCAAGGTGGGTTTTGCCCCACGGGGCTTGCAGTTTAACAGTTCACATGCTTTCCCGATGTGTCAAGGCCCAGTAAGATTACTGCATCGCGGATAGTCTAGAAAACGCCACAAAACAAAAAAACCCACCTGCACACTGAGAGAAAAAAATGGTGAGTTGCAAGGCTTGACAATGAGAGTTTACAACTGAAATGCAAGTGGCTTCCCAGTAGAAATGGTGAATATGGGTGAAAATTCAGCACATCAAGTCTCCTTGCAGGAGGTGCGTTCCTAGGTACACCTGGGGAGTACTGCTGAGTGCTCACGGCTTCTAGAGGTCAAAAGATGCCCCAGAAAAACCGTAAGGGAGACCGTGGGTGTGACCTGGGGGTCTCTCTTTGGAAACTCTGCATTGTTGTTACCTCCATGTCATTGTAATTGTTCTCTTAGTGGTTTGTAGCACCAGACACGGTCTTTGCATCATCCTATCAAAAATGTCAGTGCAGCACACTTCACTATGATCGTACACTGTGTGAACAAGGGAAACAGAGATGTGTGCATTTACAGCCCATCAGAAGTGGTATTTTCACAGTTGGTAGACAAGCAGCTTGTAAAATCACAGAGGGTCCTTGAACCAAATATCATAGACATTTGTGATAAAAACAAAATGTGGGGCATTTACATATAAAAATATTAATAGGGGATTTTAAAGAGCATTTAAATGACCAGTTCCAACTAAAATTCATGAAGAACTGAGTGCCAAAATCCCTTTGGCTGCAGGCTTTAGTTGAGAGGTACGCCTTTTAAAATGATGTCAAGCATATGTTGTGTTTCCACCCACATACTGTGGCTTCGACCATCTCTTTACTAGTCAGGAAGAAATGTTTCCTTTATCTGTGTGTTAAAATTTGTGATGGGAGCCTGGGTCTTCTCTCACCGTGGCCTGCATGATAATACAGAACCATAGACACTGTTCTCTTCTGATGCTGGACAAGGGTGCACTTCAGGATAAAGAAAAGAATGTTATTTACTAGACATTTTTTCTCTTTCCACTTTGCCACAGTGTTTCAGCATAGAGGCTGCCTCAGCTCCGTTCTGGCTTGATTTCCTGTTACAGCTATAAAGAAGCACTGCAGATCTCCCTATCCACCGAAGCGTTAAGGATTCGCTCCAGTCCAGGGGGGTACGTTGCACTTGACAAACCACCACTCTCGCCTGGACAAGGAGCCCTGTCAGCCCTCCTTGTCTGTCCAAGACTTCTCCATCTGGCCTGGAATTCCCATGATTTTTTCTCTTCTCTCCCTGGGTCTCTGATTCCTTGTCAGTAAGTCCCTAAAATAGTCCCACTTTTACTTTTGACCATCCTTAGGCAAAAGCAAAGCTTTCTCCCCTGCTCCCAGCCCTTGGTCATGATCACTTGTTGATCCGCCCGTGTTTTCCTGACATGACTGTATTTGGCAGTAGTGCCACGTTCCCAGAGCTTCAGACATTTTCTCAGTCTGCTGCCTTCTTGGTCCAAATTTCACACTCAGAGAGAGCAAAAGAAAAGGGCAGAGATGCCTGTGTTTTAAAACATTTATGGTATCCTGGAGCTCCTGACCTGTTCTGCTGCTGATGATCTAGAAAGAGAATTGGTGCCATCTATTGGAATGCGAAAATAAGGACAGAATTTTCAATTCAGCTTTTACCTTTTCTGCACATTTACCCATTTTTTCCTCCTTCTCCTTTATCATCAAGGGTATAAAGACAGAAAGGGCAACATCTGCTGGCATGGCAGCTGTTGAGTGAAATGTGCTGCTCCCTGAATTGAAACCATATCTGTTGAGTGGCCAACAAAGGAGTAGCCTGAACAAAGATCCTATAATACTGTCAACTGCAGTTATTCCAGAGTCACAAGCCAGTTCATTTCTTCTGAACTACCAGAGACAGGAATCAAAAAACCACCAATCTTGTGGCCACTGTTTTGCTCTTATTCTCAGCAAAAGTCTAAAGTAACAGGCAGAAAATTACCTTGTCATCAGACTTCCAAATGCAGGGCCATGTATTTTGAGGAAGTAATATGGAGTACTTTTCACAGATGCTGCTCTTGCTGGATTGAATATAAATGGGGATGCTTTTGCCAGTTTGACTCTAATCACCAGTGCTGAATTTATTACGAAAAAAGATTAGAGAAAATATTTTTGACTGGTGACAGAATGAGTTTATTTCAAGAAGGAATTCACAGCTGATAGTGAGGAATTCCAGGAACTGGGCACAAAAGCAATCAAACTGCAACCCATTTCAGGGGGGAAAAAGCTGAAGAGGAAAGCCATGATGTTACATTTTCTTTACACATCAGCAGGCTTCAAATTAGATCATCAAAAAGGTGCACCAGAGGCACTATTTTCACTTTGTATCATTGCATCGGGATGTTATATAATTGCAGTTGTAAAAGAAGTTATCCGTTTGGCTGTATGTGGGAGGGAAAGTGATGTATGACACATCGTTTATTTAACTGTGCAGAATGGGCCAAGAGCAATTAGTTAGATGCATTCCTTGGCACTACCATTTTGTTTCCCATATCCTATAGATATCAGCAAGGTTATCAGACCAAAACTGAGATCTGGGGTCTTTTTTTTTTCTTTTTCTATTTTGCTTCTGTCTTCTCTTAGCCCCCTGCACTTAGCGTTTGAAGATACCCCCTTTGAAGGCAGTAAAAATATCAATAGAAATAGGTTCAAGATTGGACTGATAATCAAAAATCCATGGTGATCCAGGACTGGACATACTAGCAAAGCATATATCTGCATTTCATGCTCTTTCTAGTTATTTTTCCTGCCCACCACTTTTTACTGTAACTTTTACCAGCTGGCTCTGAGCCCTCTCCAGGCCATGGTAGCACTTAATTGTTGTAGGAAATTAATGCATTTCATTATCTTACTTCTCTCTAGGTTATGGTGACATTTATCACGCAATACTGCTGACTGCAAAAGTTGGATGCACTTTCTAACACCCCCTCTCCCTCAGTTAATCTGCTGGAAGCCTGCAAAGAACATATCTTTATGGTGTTTTGAAATTATCTGTCAATTGGAAATTAAGCTTAACCAGCAAATCTGAAGTCACAGCAAACACTCTAGCATTTAGTTTGGCCAGAAGCCCAGGCATTACTCAAGGGCAGTAGTCCTTCCATGGAACTGCGGACAGCTCTGTAGATAGAATAAACCAAAGCCTCTTTAGGAAGCTGGGTTCCTGAGAGGAAGCAATCCAGGCTGGTGCAGTGTATATTCATAGTGTCCCGTGAGAGAAGTCAGTCTTTGGTCTACGTCTGTGCAGTATCTATGGGATCCTGGCCAATATCAGGAGTTTCCAGCAGCTACCACAGCATCGCTCAGAAACAAGACAGCAACCCTGAGACTAGGAAGAGACTGGAAGAGCAGAGCCAATACAAGAGAGTCAGAGGCAGCATGAGTTCCACGTAATACAAGACAGACAGACAGATGGATAAAGCTTAAGCCCTTTGTATATATATGTAGAGATATTTACAGAGAGATGTTCTTTGTACCTAGGCTTTCTGAAGCCTTTCTGAAGGCCTTTGTCCCAGCTTTGTTTGATTTTCTGAGTTCAGGCCCTGGACAACTGAAAAAACAGCATCCGAGCTGTTAGCCCAGGGAGATGTGAAGATAATTCAGCATAACCCTTTGTCATTTTAGACTAAGCTAAGCTGCATTATCTCACATTTGCTAGGGGATAAGAGTGTACACAAAGACTGTTTCCGTGGCTCAGCTGCCGCAAGGGAATTTCTTAAGTAACTTGACTGTGAATCTGAACCTTCAGCCCCGGAGCTGACTGATGTCTGTTTTCGCAAACAAATGTTATGGTGTGGCTTGGGGAAAACTAGACAATTTTATACCTCTCTAAGCCTTGCCTCCAAATATTTACCCTCTCTACACAGAGCACTGGCACTGATAGATGAGCTTAGTGGTAACTCAGCCTCGCAGGTCAGACCGCTCACCAGAGAGCAAAAATTTCTTTCCTTCATGAAGCTAACATGTTCCACTCCTCCATGTTGCCTATGACCTGCGGAACAGAAGAAACAAATTGTGATGAAAGACTGAAGTGAAAAAAAAAAAAAAAAGATCTGAATAAGTTAGGTTAGCCCAAACAATTGTTTTCTTGGCAGCGTACCCACTATGCTGATGCGCGACAACACGGTTTTCTGCAAACACTTTAGTGCTCCTTAGACAGAAGCATTTTTTCCTTTTATGTAAAGAAAATTTGGACTGCTTGAATTTATTTTTTCCTCCAAACCTCTTTGGTTATTTCCCTCCCTTCATTATTTACAAGGGCTTTAATTTTCATTTGGCTCTTGAAAAGCTGAACGGTTCGCTCCAGCTAAAAGCAGCTATTTCACCTCCGATTCTCAAGGAGCCCTTCTCCGTTTTAGGAGCGCAAGCACCGTCTTCATATTTGGACGTCCTCGGAGAACTGCAAGACACGGATCTCCGTGGCAGGGTGGCACCCTTCTAAATGCTAAACCGCTTCCCCCAAAACCGTGGATATTTCCTCTCTAGATAAGACCTGTTCCCCCAAAAATGGATGCTGGGTACAAAAGCAGAGCTGAGACTACTGTGGGAACAAACAGCTACCAGAAGCATGCCACCCTCGCTGCCTCCCGAAGGCCCGCACAGCCCCGTCCACCGCACGGGGGGACACCGCCACCGCCGCCACCGCCGCCGCGCAGGCCTCGGCCTCCCCGCGGCCCCCGCCGGCCTCCTCAGAAGGCCCCCGCGCCGCCCGCCCGGGCCCGGCCGCAGCACGGCGGATTTTCCGCAGGAAATCCCCGCAGAGGTAGGCGGTGACGGCGGGGTCACGGCAGTCAGCTGAGCCGAGCCGCCGCCGCCACCGCCGCCGCCGGGGCTCGCCGTCGGCCGGCCATGGGCGCGCCGTGAGCGGGGTGAGCGGGCGCCGCTGTCCGGCACGGGGGCGGAGGTAGCCGCGGGGCCCCCTGCATCCCCGTATTAAAGCTTTTAGCTTCTCTCCGAAACGCTGCGGGGTTGGGAAGCTCCGGGGGGGCCCTGGCGAAATCGCCGCCGGCGGGGTAGGCCCCAAGCTCGGCGGGTCGCAGCGGGACGCAGCGGGGGCGGTCGGGGTGGCCCGCGGCCGGTCCCGTCTCGTCCCGTCCCGTCCCGCCGGCCCTTCCTGCAGCCCCCTGGCACGGGAGCCCCCTTCCGCGCCCTTTCGTTGGCGGACGAAGGGGCTCGCACGGAAAGGTGACTCCCTCTGAGGTTTGTCTGGGGAATCAAGTGCTTCCTTCGCGCCGCCCTGCGAGGGGTTAACGGGACAGTGAGGGTCCTGCAGCTATCCCGGTGTTGTAGTGGGGTCAGGGGGGTTGGCTGGTACCTCCGCGCCGCGACAAGGTGTAGGGCTCGCTCGTCCGGATAAAACGAAGCTTTGATTTTTATTTTTAGTTTTTGATATTTTCTTTTTTTTTTTCCCAGCAGTTCTCTGGCGAGAAAACGAATCTTCCTCTTCTCTCACCTTGTTGCAGCCACTTTGGGGATGTCCAGCAAGCTACAAAGCCGTCCTGCTGAAAATGGGGAGCATCCCCGGGGGAAGATGGAAAACGGCACGGACGGCGTGGCTCCCCCCACCCTCAGTACGTACACGCCGGAAGAGATGGTGCAACAGATGAAAGAACTCATCACTGAGAACAACGAGTTAAAAGGTGAATGTGACTGCTTCCTTCTTGAAGCCCTTGTTGGCTGTATATAATATGACATCAGGACATAACGAAAGATGCCGAAAAATAAAATGTATAAAAGATTTTCAAGCTACTGGATTTGAGTTTGTTGCTCTGAAAAGGAAATCAGAAATATTTTAATCGACTATTTGTAAAAATCTCATAAGCATTCAGCAGTAGACTGACATATCTTTGTTAGACACTCATGGCTTCCCAGCCAGGGGGAGCTGACTTTACTGAAAATTATTGGTTGTATTTTTTTCAGTGCTCTCAATCAAGTCTCAATCAAATATTCCAGAAGAACATTTTTAGATATAATTGAGACTTTCAGTTTGATTGCATCCCTTTTAATGAAGTTGTTTACCAGCCTAAAATCTACATTTTCCGTACCAAACCTCACACTCCTACAGCAAGAATAACTGCACCCCAAGCTCAGTAGTTTCATTTGGATTGATCTTGTAATTAACACACGCAGCAAGATAACAAGACCTATACTTCTTGGCTTAGCTATAAGTCACAGAGTGAGAGAGTGCAGATATGTGATTTCAGCAATGGATTTAATGCTATTTATTACAGTGTTAGGGAACTATAATAAATTAAGTTTTGGTTCCCTGTTTAAGACAAATAAGAAGGAGGTCTCCGTTTCATACCTAAGTATTGCTAAACTATTAGCTGCTGAAGAATGCTGAGCCCAGTGTTGAGGAAATCTGCTGTTTCATTGGTAGAGTATTAATGTGAATCAATGTATTGTCTCTAACTACCATTTAGAAGCCATGAGGTTACGTAACCAAGCAATGAAGGACCGATACGAGGAACTTTCCGTCTGGCGAGAGAAGCAGAAAGAAGAACGTGAATTTTACGAGTCAAAGTTTAAAGAAGCCGAGCAGTGCTTGCTAGCCAAATGCATTGAGAATGAACAGCTACAGAAACAACTTCAGAGCTTAAAAGAAAGAGAAGAAGGAGCTGAAATGGTAAATAAAGAACTGTTTGGATTGACAGGCTTTTAAACTGAAAGTCTGGAGCATTTATATCCCTTTGTCACACTGGGAGGTTTGGAGTTTTGTTCCCATGTTCCATTTTTATCCTTATGCTCTAACAATAAGTGTTGGCCTAAGTTATTTTATGAAGCAAGTCTTCTCAAAGTACAGTAACAGAAAATTGGGCTATACTTGAGATAATTAACACAGAAATGATAGTACATTTCTTGCCAACTTTTAATTCTTTACCTTGTTTGTGTCTTCGGTGTCTCTTGACTTCATCCCTTCCTTCCCTTGTTAGAGTCTCCATCTTGCACCCTAGTTTAATTGCTTTTGTATTTGAGTTTCCAAAATTCTAGAGATAAGATGAAATGTAAGCAAAAAAATGACTGGCCCTCTCTTTTTATTGCATTTGTCCTCTCCTGAAAGCCCTTTTGCTGAGGCCAGACTACATTTGTTCTTTAGTCGCACCATTTGAGTCTGACTGAGCTGTCTCTTTCTACCTTACCTGTGGCCCTGTAACAAGTGATTTCTAACTTTGCAGGTAATTGCTTAGTAGCCAGGGAACATCAGTTTGCATATAGTACAGGAGACATCTATGAACAAAGCCAATTAAAACAAAACCTGCTTTGTGCCCCAGATAGTCATGTGAAGAGTTGTTTAGCAAGAGGTTTCATGTGGAGTCAAACTGATGAAGATTGTTATGCAGGGCCTGGCGGTCCCATGTGGATTCTCTGTTGCCTAATAAAGGATAAGTGTGTTAGTTTTCTTCTCAATAGTCACTAATAGTTTCTCCTCTCCTCTCCTGACTTATGGAACTCTGTGGGAAGTCTTTCATTGAGTAAGTTGAAAATGGCCAATGAATTCAGAAGTTAGAAGGGGAAGAAAGATGCATATCGGTCATGTGATTGTGTGAATACTACTTTGTTAGGAAACCGAACCAAAAGTCATGTTTCAGATTTTCAAGCACACTCAGAATGTCTTAAATCAGGAAAAGATGTGAAGGGGAAGTAGGAGCTTTATTCTGCCTTTAGCTGTTTTAGAGTTTCTTGTACTTTGGATCCTTGAAGCATTTGTTGTTGGTTGAGTGATCCAATTTGCTGGAGTAACCTAACATCCAGATAAGTAAAAATAAGTCTCTCTTAATTGTCTCATCTGCAAGAGCTACAGTGACAACTGTGGCTTAGAGACACTCTTATTTCCCTTCATGATTTTGAAGCTGACTGTTATTTAAGCCAACACTGCTTTCTCTTGTGAATGCTTCTGTCTAGTTTAATTATTTTATTATTTTTAGAGAAAGAAAATGAAACAGTGTTCTCTAACAATCAGAGACTAATTTAAAATTAGTCTCATTTCTCTCACTTTTGTGTTTTACTGTTAACTGAGACAGATTATATTCCATTGCTACCATTTAGTGATGCTTTTGTTTCACTCAAGGCAAATCACAGGTGTGTTGTGTTGCTTGCCTTAGTGATAAAACAGCACTTATAGAAGGGTTTATCTCAGACGCATGCTTTTGTGAGCAAGGATTGCTGCAAAGCTCTCTCTTCTTCCCTGGAGCTGACTCCTGTTGCATACTCTTACAGCCTGAGCACAAAATCAGAGATAGCAGCAAGTCAGGTGGATAGGGGAGTATTGCAGGGTGAGAGACACTGCCAGCACAGCAAGGGTTTGGAGGTTTGGCATGAATGATAGATTAGAATGTAATTTAGACTCTGAGAATTGCCCATAATTTACACTGATGGTATGTGGCGTAATAAAGGCAGTAGCAGGAGCTGGAAGCCTGAGATTACAAAATGAGGAAGAAACAATTTACAGGAAAGACTTGTAATGGGGAGAGGCATATAAGGGAGAGAAAAAAAAGTTATGTAGAGGCTGAAGTTAGGGATTTCAGGATCCTGGGGAAAGGGAAGAGGCAGAAGGTAAACTAGAGAGTCGTGATTGGAAGGTAAGACTTAAGCTGGGGGAGAAGTTCTGAGGGAAAGAGACTTTGTGGAAGGTCAAAGATGTAGGGAGAGATTTCTACATGGAGACAGAGTACATGGAAGGCTGAAAGTGGGGCATGGGGAAAATCTCCCTGCTCATTGATCTTTTCTACCGAGAATCTTAGGTAGATTTGGGAGAAGAGGAATAAGGATGGTGGCAGGGAAGACATGACACACAAATTCTGGACCAAAGAAGAAAGCATGGGATGGCCTGGGACCCCATGTGGTGATGAGAGGCATAGATTCAGGCAAAGATTTACATCCTAATTATCTGTGTATTCAGAGGGTTAGGCCCATGTTCTGCAGAAGCATGACCCTCATTGTTTGATAACTTGTTTTCACCGTTTAGACTCCTTGCTCTCCAGTGGACCAAAGCATAGTTCAGGGGTCTATGCACTGGATTTTCCAGGCGAACTTCAAGAGAGAAGAAGGGATGTGGGACACCGTTGCTATGTGTCAGCCTCTCTGCTCCTTGGCTGGTGTTTCCTTTTTGTTGACTAACACAGGGTTTCGTTTGTCCCAGGAGGGTTGCCTGACTCCTGAGAAGGAAGCGACACAGCTGAAATCCCAGGTGCAGCGGCTCCAGGCTGAGAAGGCAGATCTGCTTGCCATCATTTCAGAATTACAAGTCAAGCTGAACAACTCAGTAGAGGACTCTTTTGTGGAGATTAGGATGAATGTAAGTGAGAGGAATAAAAAGAACATGGTGAGCAGCAGCTGGAAACTTTGGTTCCAGCTTGGTCCTCCTGTTTTCGCTAGCTCAATTTTGTTCGTGTACTTGGCTAGCTGGTGAGAAAGTCAGGCCTGCGGGTAACTGAGGTGAAGAATTAGCTATTTACTCAGTGATATTTTTACAAAGTTTGAGGTATTTAGTAATCTGTCTTCCTTTAGTAGAAAAGGTGAATCCACATCCATAGTAATGAAAAGTGTTTATGCCTCTTTGAGAGGGAACAGCAAACTCTACCAGCAGCAGCAGTAGTACAAGAAACCGGTATGCTGGATTTGGGAGAAGGGTTGCCTCTCACATCACCTGACATGGAGCACGTGCATGTTGCACGATGTAGTGGTAAAGGACTTGAGAATCTCATTTTCTTCTTCCACTGTCATGCCAAGAGCAAATCAATTTCACAGCTAGCCTCCATTGTGCAGAAAATATTCTCTGGAAAAAAAAGATTTGGTCCAGCAGGTGACTGCTGACTAATTGAATACGTATGTATCTTTTACCAGTAAGAGTCTTAATCTTAGTTGCAGTTCCTGTGAATATCAGTACTAAATTTTATTAAGGGGCAACACCTATGTGTAGAGGGGGTCAGTTTCTTTTGGGAATGGGGCTTGCTTTTCTCCTAGCAGAAACACAAAGACGTCGTCAAGCGAAACTAAGTCCAGAGTGTTTAGTTGCTACTTTTTCTACTGTTCTTGTATCTAAGAAATCTTCACAGGCAAAATGTGATAAGTGAAAAAGTGGGTCTCCAGTATCTCCATAATGGTGGGTCCCTCTCTGGAAAGGACAATTACAACAAGAGTTTAAAACAATGTAATTAAAACTCGTTTGTTAAGGTTTTGGAGTTGTCAAAGAAAACTCCAGACTGCAGGAAGGCTTCAAGAATGTGTTCTCATTTTTTGCTACAAAGATTCTCCTTTGAGCTACAAAGATCAGGGAGAAGGCACTGAGTTTTATACTGGTAAAGAGAAGAGGTTCTCTTTGAGAGTCAGGAGATTATTTTTTAGGCTTATATTCAAAACCATCTGCAGTGATGTTGGCTGTTATTGCTTGATGCCCCATCATCTTTGGGGAGAGTGGCTGCATAAGTTGTAGATGAAAAGAGGCCAAATCTGTCTGTTGTTCCTCTTGTCTAATTGGTCCTGGCAAGATACCAGGCAAGGCGTGTGAAATAATTCAGAATTTCCAAATGTGAAGTGATCTGTAGAACTTTTATGTTTTATTTATTTTAATTTCCATCATAGTAATTTTGCCTGTTTTTCTTCCTGACTTAACTCAAGTAAATAAAACTATGTGCTCCGCTTGGTTGAAATACCAAGCTAATAGTGTTTTTTCCTTTCCTAGGAAGGAGAAGTAAATAGAACTGCAAAAGAAAATCAAGATAACAGTGGTGAAATGATCAGTAACGCTGCTATCTACACGTATGTAGGTTCTTGTGTGATTCGTACTTCTGTAATGTGTTTTGTTTTTAAAGTGAGGAGAGTTTTTCCTATGAGGAATGAGCTAGTCCATCTATTAAGGTCATTTTTCTATGACCTTGCATCCTTCCACTGCAGTAATTCTACCTTCCTACCATGTTGGGAAGACCCTCAGCTCTCCGGCATTTTTCCTTCCTATTTTCACATGGCCCCCTAGCTGACAAGAGGGAGTATAAATATACTCTGGCCGTTTGGGCAGGTGCTTATGTACACACTGACTTGTCAACTGGCTGCTATTTTAGAAGCTTTTAAGGGAGGCCAAACGGAAAAGAGGAAGGCTGAATACTCCCTCCTTTCTGGTCACTGAGGAGTCTGCTAGAATATCTGTCCTCAACCCAATTATGATGATGTTTGTAAGAATCAGAGGTCTCATGTTTTAAACCTGAACCCCATCCGTCCTATTTGTGTGTGGTTAGTGTGAAGTGTATTATGGTGGGGCAGACAGAGTGCAATCACATACTCCTTGTTTTTCAAATTACTAGGCTTAAAATGTCAGCGATCGGTTTAAGGTACCTCTCAAAATTTGATCTTTATGTCAGCTCCAGGGGATAAGGGACTTTCTCGCCCTCGGCTGAACCTTTACTCTTCATGGACATAGACAGCTGATACTATTAACGTTTCCATTTTGGATAGTGCCTATTTTAACAGCTAGGTGGTTGTGATTGAACTCTCTTATTGGCTCTTATTTACTTTGTGGCCTTTGCTTTTGGAAGGGAAGCAGATACAAAATGCTAATGGAATAGCAGGCTAGAAAGCCGTGCTTTATGTAAAGGTTTTTCCTCGAACCCCTGTCACAGTACTGCAAGGGAGATCAGTATTCCAGCAAAATAACGTAGAAAACTTGTCTGTCAGCCTGCAGTTAAGAAGTTACAGTTCAGTTAAGAAGCAAACAAACAATTATGGTTGGGGTTAAAACAGAGAGACACAAATGACAGTGAGACCACAAAGCAGGCTGCAAGCATTCAGATTGTTGCTTGCGGTTGGCTGTGAGAACATTCTGATTAGGAGGAGATATTGTATGTAAGCCTTTCTTCCCCCTAGATGAGTATCTATGCCATCTTCGTCCAGCGTTGAAACTTTAGACTGGTGCTGTTAACAGGTTCAGAGAAACATGATTCACTCAGGACCAGTTTATTTCTGTAAGAGCAGAAGCATGCAGTAAAAATCCCCTGATAAAGGTATTTACTTAAAATATCCTGGCTGAACACTGTCTTTGGTATTGAATTTTGTTCACTAAAGATTTCTAGCTCTCAGCAGCACATACAGGAGTATAGCTTACTTTCTATTCTGAACTACAGAAATGAAGTTTTAAACATGCTGCTTTCCAGCTGAGCTTCTGAAATGCACAGAAACGCACCTATATCTTACCATATATTTTAACCTTCTGTTTGGGTGGACATAAACATGGAAAGGAATGGAATACAGTATTTTATCATGGGGGAATTCATTTTTCTTATTTTTCAGGGAGATTGGTGTTTGTTTTGGATCATTTCTACATTAGCGTGATATGATTTTCAAAAGAGCTTTAGAATATGATGGAGGTGAAATGTTGAAGGGATTTTGTCTAAAAAAGAAAGCAATTTTCAGTGCTCATTTTTGATGGAACATGCCGCCTTTTCCTGGAAAGGAGTGAGACAGAGATAAGAAATCTTGCCTGTTTCATTGGAAAGAAGTTATTCTGGGAACAGAGAGCAACACTTTGAAGAAGGGGCTGCAAAGTAGGTCAAGAATAAATGCACGAGGTTTAGTGTTGTCTACAATGCTTTTATTTTCCTTGCTTGACGGAAAAGACTGAGCACTGTGCAAAGGAATGACTGCATTTGCGCACACCGGGGCTTTTTGAGGAATGTGGCTACCAGCCTATGGGCAGGCCTAGGTTCTTGAGATCCACCTGTTTGCTCATTGTTGGTTTTCAGCACTGTGCGAAACTATGGCCTCTCAGACTGGGTCCCAGCACTAGGGGTAAGGAGGTGCTGCAGCAAAATCATAGCTGTTGTTACTCACAGCTGGTTTGGTTTGAAGCAGGAGCAAACCTGCAGATGAAGCGAAGAATTTAGAGTCTGAAGAGCTAACTGTGAGCCAGCTGCTCTGCTGCCTTCGAAATGAAACTCAGAAGAGGGAAAACCTTGAGAAGGAGTTGCAGAATCACAAGGAGAGGTAGGAAATAGATGCACTATAACAACTTGAGCTGCTTGCTTTCAGGGCTGCTGCAGTTACCGAGTCTGTGACTGATCAGAGACAAGCTGAAATAGCAGTGTGATCTGTTTGGGGAATTTCCTGAGTGCTCATTAGTAATAACTTTTTTATCGTAGTCCTGACAGGGATAAATCACAGGTTCTCTTCTGCTGGCAAGAGAGCGTCCATATCTTCTTATTACTTCCTGTTAGCTGTACAGATCAGGACAAACTGCCTTTTTCCTCTCGGGTTTGAACGTTCCCCAAATGAAGCCAGAATGATACGCTGATTAGTTGAGGATGTTCTGTCTGTTGGCTCCAACATAATTTTTCTGCTTCTGTATGAATCACCCATGTGTGGGGCCTTAAGCAAATCACTCCCTATAAAACAGGGATTACAATCATCTTTGTGCCATTGGCAGACTGAATTTAGTGATTATGTGAGGCACTTAGACATTTCTAAGGAGCTTTTCCAAAACAAATTTAATTCTAAACTTACCTAAGAGAGTTTTTCCACCGAGATTTACATGAAGGTCTATTTGAGTTCAGTTATATTGGTGTAAATCAGCATGACTGTTCAGGCCTGGAAACTGCCTAAGCAGTAGCTGTCCCCACATCCCCAGTCTGCAGAGACAGAGTAAGACTTTCAGCACATCACCTGCTGTAAAAAGTTGGTCTCCCAGTAGTTGCTTCTACATGGTCTTCCTAGAAGAGGTAATGAGCCATAGCTAAATAATTCTTAGAAATCTCAGCCTTTGAAAATATCAAAGGAAAATAGAGGTAATATTAACCACGGTTCAGTGAACAGACTGATCCATTTCCAGAGGTTAAGCAGTTTTAGATTTTACCAAAGATTGATCACTGTGGACAAAAGCACTACAGTCGATTGTCACTGTCCTCCTTCCCTGCTACCACAGACTTGCACATGTGTTTTAATTAAACCCACATGCTGGCTGCCTGGTGTTCTTCAGGAGCCCCACTGCTCAAGTAGGCTTTCCTGCACGTTTGTGCTTTCAGTTCTGCGTCTCGTTCATGACTGTGATGTTAGAATGAGAGTATATAACCGGTATGAAACCCGTGAAGAGTCTTAATCTCGCTCAGATGTGGGCCAAATCCATCGCTATTGGATCCTTCTGTTTTCTAGGCTGTCAAAGCTGAAGAAGGAAGAAGGCAACCGTACGGAGAGTGCAACTCAAACTGAGAAGGAAGAAGAGGAGAGTTCAGAGGTTGTAAGTACCTGTTGTCCTGGGCTTAGATGTAAAAAATTAGAGTTGGTCTGTTGAGGCCAATAATCTCAGGGCCTAGATTTCTGCTTGTACGCAGGGAGCAAAGGGCAATTGTCCCACATGTGGCCTGGAAGTGAATTTTGAACTCTCCAATCCAGTTCTGAGATCTGGTTCAAAATTACACCAACTACCAAAAAAAGGTAAGGTTGATAGCCAAGAATTAGGGATGCATGGTATAATTCCAGGTATGCCTCTTTGCCATGACTGTGCCAACAAAACAGAGAGGGATGTAGTCATTTTCAGGTCCACAAAGTCTTATAAACTGAGTGAATTTTCTCACTGCTGGCTAGGTCAGCTTTTGGGTCAGAATCCAATGGCAGCATGCTGTAAAACAGACCTTAGATGTAGAGCTCCTATGGCACCTGGTGTTATTTTTTTCATAGTTTTGGTGAGACGCATTTTAATGGTGGAGCATAACTATCTTCGACTGAGATGCAGTTGCAGGCAGACTTAGTCCTATTATTTTCAATCAAGGCTTTGAATGGATGCTGAGGCTGGGATTCAACTCCAGATTCAGATTAGTTTATGTGCCTACAACTGTAGGCATCTCTGTGTGAGTTAAGTGTCATAACAGGCAGTGGAGGTCCATTCAGGCTCAATGCAGCTGTATAATACAGGCACCTAAGAATGCCTGTATTTGATGCACCGTGGGTTACCTGAGATGCTGCATGAGGCTAGCAAATATGAGATGGGATCTACTGAATATTCACCCCGGCCCTTCTAAAGTCCAGGGTGAATATTCGAGAGCAGGGTTGTCCTAGTTAAACAAGACCTTCCTGTACCAGTTTGTGGTCAGGCTAACAGATGTCCTTTCCAGGGAAGGAGAATGACGTCTCAGTTATTTCTTTCCAGTATTTCTGTCTCACCTTTGCCTGAGCTACAGCTTAAGCCAGATGTTCTTCATCTAAGTTGCTGATATTGGGGCCAGCATAATAGCGTCCTTGTGACGGTGCTCATTGTTACTATTTATTATGCCTTTGGATATCTTCAGAGGGCTGTTGCCAACTGAGCTGCTGTTGTCTCTCTCTGCTGTAAGCTGTAGTTCTTTAATGAAACAATGTGTGGGTGCAGCATGGACCATCTGAGGACTCTGCAGGTGAGGCCCTGGGAGGCAAGGAACACGCTCTCAATCCTGCTTTGGCTCTGGCTGGAGAATAAGGAGTGGCTGAGGGAGAAGAGGCTAGAGCACATCCTGTGTCACAGAGGCAGCTGGACACTAACTTCTCTGCTATCCTAAGAAGAATTGTCTTAAAGTACAACTGCAGTTATTGCTTTGCCATCCCTTGGAGGCTGACTGCAAGCCTCCCAGAAACAGATCTAGGAAGCTGTGGTTTAGGTACTGCTCCTTTCCTGGGCAAGTTAAGAAGTGGGTGTTAGAGTGACAGTGAGAGAAACAGTCTGTACTGTATGATGGAATTTTTTGAGAGTCAGGTTAGCCTTGTCTTCAGTGAGGCTGGCAAACTTGCTTTCCAGAAGCGAGGAGTGATTGTATCCTGATTAAGGAAAATATCTTGGATTCTGGCAGCTTTCACTAGGGACTAAGAAACCACAGCGTGACTTTTTGAATGTTTCTAAAAGCCTCCTTTACTTTATTAGGAGTCAGACTCTTACCACTGATATATGGTTACATTTGTTGACATATTTTCTATTCAGGCAGTTTCTGCGGATGTATGGTTTTCTGAAAATTGAAATACCATCACCTTACAGAAATCGGTGTTTTCATCCATGAGTGTGATTTGTTTCATTGGATTGCTGCATTATGCAGTTTTGTGGCTTATTTTGTAGCTGTGATGGTAAAAGAACAATCTCTTTCTGCTCTTGAGATAGAACTGGCATTGTGCAATGGGCTTTGTGTTTACACTGTTGTGTTCAGTCTCCTTTGCTTGGTACAACCGGTAAATGATAGCGACTCGGGTGGATTGCCAAGGGTGTCATCAGCATCTGCTGTCATAGCTGATTGTGTTCTGCTTGCCTCTTAGTCACACTGGCTTTGTTCCATGCTTCTGGTGTGAGCTGAAAGCCAGAAGTGTCACAAGTCATCATGGGTGAACCACTTCTATCGCTTCAGTTTTCTTACGAAGAGGCACACTTTTCCTTTGAGAAAAGCAGAACTTCTCTTCGAGGATATACAACAGCAGCATGCTTTTGATGTACCTGTTGTCTTTTTAGCCACAGCTCATTCCTAAGCTGAGTGTAATGGGCTGGAGACTTTCCATGCGTTTGAGAAGATCAGACGTTATCAGTGAAAATTACTGTACTAGGGAAAATTAAACTGATGCTAGCATGATTATGAGATTCAAGCCTTTCTTTAGGAAAGCTCCCGGAGGTACCTCTAGAGTCTACAGACCAGCAAAAATCCAAAGTTTCAAGTCTTCTAAAAAGTACGGATATATTTTAAGGATTGGGACTCTGAGGTGTCCTTCATGTCTTGGGTTGGAAGAAAACATAGCTGCTGTTTCTTTCCTCCTCCTGCTTTTTACCTGTCTTTAGGGTCTTTCAGTCTGTGTATTGAACAAGCAGATAGTTATGAGTACACTATGATGTAAGTAATTATTGATTTAAACAAGGTCAGTACAGAATATACATCATTCAATATCTTGCCCATATTAGGTCAGAGATGGTCCTGGTTTAGTTAACATTTGACCATCAGAAGTGAATCACCCTGAAGACTTGCACCAATGTTTGAGGTGTTTGCCAGACAACAGAAAATTAGAACTAATTGGATGTTTTGTCTAATGCTCTTCCTATGGTCTAAAGCCCAAATGAGAGGGCAGAGACTCACAACAAAGTTGACTACAGTTTTACTAGAAATCACTTTCTTCTTGGTTTGCAAAGTTGATTCATGAATGAGTGGTAATGCAGTTACCTTTGGGGTTGATTTTTCTCCTTCAAAAAGTCATAGCTGAAGACTCCTGCTCTTGTGCTGCTCTTGCATGCAGTCTGGGAGAGACTCCTGGGTGTAGGGAGGTTTGTTGGGGAGGTTTCATATGTAATTGAAATAATTCACAACAAATAAAAATTCCTGTTTCTCTGCTTTCTGACTGAAACAAGAGTGAAGGAATCTAGAATGGAAGGGGTAATTCCAGTGCAAGATGTAGAAAGGAAGGAAGGTGAAAGAGGTTGAGGTTTTAATCTGCCTTCTCTATATCTAAGTTGCTTTTTCAGTTCAATATCTGCTGTCACGCCTCACTGATGCTAGCAGGTTGTAAGCCTACCGAAGGAGAACTCACTGGTTTATGTCTCTTTGACAGACTATAACTGTTGTTTAACTGTTCAGAGGGGTGGCAGTAATCACTAAGTTGGTTTGCTTTGCCCGTATGTGTTTTAAACTGTGAACTCCGAGAAAGAAAATGCAGGTGTGTTTCCCATCTGCTGTCTTTAAGTCACCCAGATTTTATGGAAGTGTTAAGTCAAAACAGGGTTCTGCCATATTTCAGAATAACTGGTAATTGTGAAACCTTGCGGAAGGGGTCTTACTGTTGAGTATAAAGTGTAATGGTGCAGAGTGACTCAGGCTGTTTTCTCTAGAGCAAGAAGGTACTTCCTGTGGTTAGATCTCTTAGCTGGCCTGCAGCTTTCCTATCCTGAATTGTCCATATATAATTTTCCTCATTTTTTTCTCTGCAAGGTTGGCAGTGAAGTAGAAACCCTGAATTTGCAAGTGTGTGCTCTGTTTAAAGAGCTTCAGGAGGCCCATGAGAAGTTAAAAGAAGCAGAACTGATTCAGAAGAAGCTTCAAGAAAAGTAAGATTCAAAAAACCAAAAGTTCTGCTGTGACACCCCGTATACATTTGTGTGACAACTCCCGCCATGGGAAACTCACTGTCTCTGCAAATATCAACTTAAATATCAGTTTCATAGAAATGCTGTAAAAGATTGCTCTTCCTTTGCAAGTAGAGAATCAAGTGCAGAAATCAAGTAATTCTGACAAAATCTGAGCTGTCAACCTAGTTCTAGAAATAGAATTCCAAAGCCTTTAATTTTAATATTTTGGTTTTAACCCTTTCTGACGTAAAGGCAAGCTTTTCTTATTTTCCTCTTCACATAATCAGTCCACATTTTAGTCTTAGGAGAAAAAGCTAAAGAACCCAGTTATGACCATTTTCACATGAACTCTCTCAGTGTTTTTGCAAGTGAATCCTGTAGGTTATAAAAAGTGGATACAAGAGCCTTACATCAGTTTTCTGTCAAATTCCAGTTGCTTAAGATTCATAATAATAAGAAACAAAGTGTTGGGTTCAGCATCTTCGTATTCTAAAGGCTCTATACGTACTTATTTTGTCTTTCCTTGTTCTTATCAAAATAAGCCTTTACAATGAACCACACAAAGATTCATTTTGTGTGCTGCCTGCTGTGCCAGAAAAGGTGAACACGAGAGGTCAACCATCTTTTTCCCCTGTTCTGTCAGGTGCCAAGTACTTGAAAGGAAAAGCTCTGCGGCTGCATCAGAATTGGATGAGAAGCAGCAGCTAGTATACACCATCAGGAAGCTGGAACTTCAGGTGGAGAGCATGCAGTCAGAGTTCAAGCTGGAACAAGCCAAGACACAGGAAGAAAGGTGAGTATGACTTTGTTTTGTACGTCAAGGAGATACCTATTGCCTCTGAGAAAAGGAAATCAAAGGAATCCTGGCCAAAAGGGAGCTGAATGTGGAATGTGAGTTTTGTGTTCTGCACCCTTTGAGGAAACCATGTTTGTTTGTTTGTAGAATCTGAACTCGAAACCTGCATTTACCTCAACATCTGTGACGTTTTGAATCTGGAGTCTCCACATTAGATCCAAACTGAGTCCTTTTGCCCAGTGAACCCCTCACTTAGAGAAATTTGAGCTGTAAGCTCTGACTTCCTAGAATCACAGAATGGTTGAGGCTGGAAGGGACCTCTGGAGATCATCTAGTCCAACACTCCTACTCAGCTAGGGTCACCTAGAGCACGTTGCCCAGGACTGCATCCAGACGGCTTCTGAATATCTCCAAGGACAGAGACTCCACAACCTCTCCACAACCTTTTGGGCAACCTGCCTCAGTGCTCAGTCACCCTCACAGTAAAGAAATTTTTCTTCCTGTTCAGATGGACTTGTATCTTCCTTTTGTCATAATGTCTAAGGCAGAGGCAGAAGCATTTGGAGTCAGGTTAAATATACAAGTAGAGGGAGCAGAAAAGTGACAACAATTATCCCATTGACTAGCAAGGGTAAATGTGTCCACAGGTTGGCACGGTAAGGACAAGTCAGGTGGTGACTGTAATGAGCAAGTGACAGTAATTAGGAGCCTACAGCCCTTAGACTACATTTGCGGTTAGGAGAGGTAAGCACGGAGTGAAGCTGAGATAAAGAGACTGTCTATTTGCTCTGGCTCCCTCTCTCCCTTTCCTGTGCAATCCGTGTAAAGACTGAAAATGTCAGTCCAAGCTGCAGCAAGAGGCTGAACTGTTTGAAGGGCCTGTCTTTGGCTGCTTGATAAGATGCTCATTATCTTTGGAAGCTGTCCGTTTCCTTTCATGATGAATTCTCCCTCACTTGACGTCTCCAAGTCAAGACTTGGATGTCTTCCTAACAGAGGTGTTAAAATTTGAACAGCATTTATACTAAGCTCACAGAATTTGTGGGCTTGGTATAAAAATATTGGATGAGGGATTCTTTAATCTGACATGCGGAAGATCGGTAAGAACATTTGTTTGGACACAGTCCATGGAACAGCACACAACTGCTTGGAAGAGAGATTGTGAGAGATGGAGCACAATTTTCTTCTCATCAGAGATGTAGATTCATTTGTAAGAACCTAGGTTGTTTTTCTCTAATGTCTAATCAATTATTTAGATTTCTGGCTACAATTCTAATCCTTAAACTCCAGGGTAATTGTAATTTTAGGAAGGAATGAAAGAAATCTTCACTGAGACAAGCAGGAGTCTGGCAAAAGAGATGATGTTTAAAAGGAGCACCAAATCTTTCAAAGAATTTTGAAGCGTTTCAAACTTTCACCTCTGTTCTCTTCATAAACAGGGCAAAATGTAGTAGCTTGCAGGATGCATACAACAAACTCCGTTCTGAACTCACTGAGGCAATGAAAACGATCGATGAAATGAAACTCAAAGAGGTAAACCCATTACAAAAAAAATCACAATAAATTAGCAGTAGAGGGGGAAGGGATGGGATAATGTATCTAGGAACAACTTCAAGCATGGCATAACTGTCATTTCTTCTACGTAACATAGCCTGCAACATAGCATGCTCTGAAAAACAGAGATCAGCACTGCAACTTCAGAATTGCTCTGAAAAACACAGATCCTGTGCTGTCAATTATGGAAAACTTTATCTACACATCAGCACAGCCATGCTGTTTTCTAGATAGGGTCTAATCTACAGTGCGGTATGGAGTCCAGCCTGTAGACAGCAGTGATATACAAAGGCATATAGGCGTTCCTGTATTGTAATTTGTAAATTGGGGAAGGTAGACCCCTAAATATTTGTGTAATCTTAAAATTATAGAATGCCTACCACGGTGAGGTCCTATTTGTAACTGCGGCTCCATTTAAGTGCCAAATTCTCCTGTATAACTTTGGAAAGGGGGGAAACACCCTCTGCAGTGTCTGTTAGGGAGTTATGTTTTGCTTGATATAATGTAGTTTAAAAGTTCAAAACTAATCTATACATTAAAATATTGTTCACCACTGCTATTTTAGTCTCAGTTCCTTTGATGACCGGGGAGCCGATAGCTTTTCCAGTGGCAGGAGGACTAAGCAGCAAATTGTTCCCCTTCAGGAAATGTCATATTTCGGGATCATCTCATAATCACAGTTCTTCCTTGCAGCTGGACAGAGTTGATAAAGCTGTGCTGGAAGAACTGACTGCAAAGGTAGAGCTGGCAGAACAAGCCCTCGCTGCAAAACAGTTCAAAATGGATGAAATGAAGCAGATAATTGCAAAGCAAGAGGAAGACCTTGAAACCATGGCTGTACTCCGTGCTCAGGTGTGAGCTCTTCTTCAGGAACAGGATGGTGCCCTTGACCGCTCTTCAGAAACTAGAAGGAGCTATCTACCAGCTCGCTCACTGAATATTTTATATCTGTTAGCTGAAGTCCAAGGCATAATTCCCTTATGCAGTCTGCCTTGCAAATGGCTGTAGAGCCTGTGTCACCATATCTTACAGTTCTGTGGAAGGAACTGTATATGCTGGAGCCTGGCACAACAAATAAAAGCAGGAAATAGATGCATTTGCGTATTTAAAACCACTGTTTTAGGAATTACTGCATATGTTTTATGAAGGATTTTAGTCAAACCTGAGACAATGTGTGTAAGCAGTAACTAAAAAGGGCCTGAAAAGGACCATTTAAGACACACAACCAGTATCTTGGCCTGGTTGCAGTGTCTGTGCCACCTCCTCACTGTCCATCTGTACACCAGAAGGCGACAGCACTGGCCCAGACCAGAGCATTGGAACTCGGAAGCTGCTGAATCTTCACCTTGTATGTAGTGCAGGTCCTCACTTTCACTGCAACCTCTAGATGGTGCTGGAGTGTATTAAGCAGATGCAGGACATAATACGGGTTGGCTATTTTAGCATATAATACATGGGTATGGTTCAATCTCAGTTACAGGTTCTCAACATGATTTAATTTTTCTGATCAGATGGAGGTTTATTGTTCTGATTTCCATGCCGAGAGGGCAGCAAGAGAGAAGATCCATGAGGAGAAGGAGCAGTTGGCTGTCCAGCTGGCATACCTGCTAAAAGAGCAGCGGAACCTCGATGATCTGAGCCGGTGAGATGCTCTGCCTGGCTGAGCTGCCTTAAGATTGTCTTGTTACCCTGTGTGCTAGAGTTGACCAGAATATTCCTGCTAGCATCTCCCTAGAAAAACAGACTGGCTTCAATACATTTATTTTGAGGTTCATTTGAATTTTAAAAGAGAAAAAACTGAGTTGACTGACTTCTGTATTTTAATTTTGTGATAGAATATCTGTTAGGCACGTTAGTCCTTGGTTGCTCTAGCAAGAGTTCACTTTGTATGACTCATACTTGATAAATTCTCCCTGCTAATTCACTTGAGGCATTTCTTAAGGTTCTGCCCTCAATTTTAGTGGTGGATCTACAGCTAAGCTTGCTACATGTGTCCCAGGGAGATCTGCTTCTGGCTCAAGGTGGTAGTGATATGTGGGCAAATGTAGCGCCAAGTTCTGTGATATCCTGGGCATTTGTCTTTTTAGTACTTTTAGTGGTAAAAGAGAAAAAAAGTAATATTAACTGTGTGTCCTCCACACATCCTGTGGAAGCCATGGGTACATAGTGCAACTGAAGAGTGTCCAGAACTTGAAGAATCAATCTTTACTGTTTGGGTTAACTGTGCACTGAACTTTTTTCCTGTATAACTTGCCTTTCCACTGTAATCAATTTGCAATGAGCTCTGAATAGCCCAAGTCCTTGGAATTTTCCAGAGGACTGTGCCCCAGATCCCTGGGTGGGTAGCTGCCTAAATCCCACTGGTGCCAGTTTGGATCTGACTTCAGCAGCACACTGGCATCTACATATCTTGCCAGGCAGCAGCGTAATTTCTCCGCCCTGTTTCTGCACAGCAGTTGTGGACTAAATGCATTGCTGGTTGACACAATCTACTTACAAATCTAATTAGTTTTGATTCTTTGACCTTTTCTGGAGACAAAAGGAAAGATACCTTCTCCTCAATCTTTTTCTGAGTCCTTTTAAGTAACTACCCCGTTCACTTCTTTATTCTCCTCAGAAACTCTTTGGCGGAGATGCAGAGTCGCCATGGAGCCAGGGCAGCAGGAAATCGGGAACATTCACCTCACCTTGTCCAAAGAGGTACAGCCAGCGCCTTCCCTAGTTCAAAGGGCCAGATCCCGCTGTGTTCAACTTAAAATAGCTTTGCTTAGCTGCAAGTAAATCTCAGTTGCTAGAATAGCCAAGGAGAAGTTGGGGTAGTTGCAGGGGGCGTGATTCTCTGGCAGTTATGAGCAAGCCAGGCTTATTTCAGCCATTACACCAAAAAAGTGAAAAATCAAGTAAAATAACAGGTAATCTTTTATCCTCTCTGCTTGCAGGAACTGGTAGTCAAGACTGGTCACAGCAGCGGAATATCTCAATGTATTCATGTCCCAAATGTGAAGAAATTCTACCTGATTTGGACACACTGCAGATTCATGTTATGGACTGCATTAATTGAGTGGTGCCCTCCAATTCTTCATGTACTGGAATTTCACCTGCCAAACAAATACACTTTTTTTCTTCCTGCTAGAATCACAGTCAATTCTACTTCTAGTGAAGCATTTTTCTAGCATTTTCTCATTAATTCAATGGGAAAAAGAGTTAGACTCCCATCCTGCCTTGTACTCACTAGTCTTGTTTTAATCTGCTTTAGGAAAAGAATTTTTATAGGCTAACAAAACAGATGCATTAAGGAACTCCCCGTGTGATTGCTGCAATGAAATATTTAAATACCATCCCCACGACATGCTCTGCCCTCATGCCTGATGTGCAAGTGATGACCTACAGTAGTGGGCTGAATTACTGAAGTGTCGGAAGGGAGATGGGTTACTGATCAGTTAAAGTACCGAAGCGCGTACATACTTCACCTTTCATATACTATTAATCAGGAAGGTAATTCATTAAAAATACTGTTCGAGAAGCCTTCAGTAAAATGGGATAGTGTTGTATTCACTGAAATGAACCCTGTTCTTTCTCCAGATGGCAGTTTTATTGCTGCCCTTGTGACTATGCTAATCTGATGTTAAATTTTTGATGGCCTATGTAACTTCTTGCTTTAGCCAGATGTGGGCAAGGTTTAAGACGGATCATTTAGGTCTGTTATATGTAGCTACTGGTGTACTCAAGTCACTTGGTTTTATAGAACTGTTCATTTTAAAGTGTAGTCTTTATTCTTCTTTATTATAATAAATTCATTTGAACCTGTACAGTATCATGCTAGAAAGAGCTGAGATGGATGTAACCTAATTTAAAAAGAGGAATATAATGAACTTTCATGTCTGAAAATAAATCTATTACAAGTATAAAATTATCTCTACCTGTGAATAATTTAGAGGCTTAAACTGGATTGCAAATACCTGTGGCTCAAAGGCTGGTGTAGAAAGAACTGCAGTGTATTAGTTCTATTCATGTCCTCACGCGTCTGTATTCTAACTTGCTGTTACACAGGGGAGGAAAATACGCCACTTTAACAACATATGAACCAGCATGAAAGGCAGGAAACAACTCGAGGAAATTTATGGGATCTATGAAAATGAAGAGTTTGGTTTCTTTTGCAAACAGCTAACATTTGCACTGTTGGAAACTGACAGAGAAGGGAAGCCAAAGAGATGCAAGAAAACCTTTGAGCTGCCAGAATGGTGTCTCCTTACGGCATCAGCTTGCCGCTCAGGAAAAGGGAGTGTTGGTTGCTGTGGCACTGCCTAGCTGGAAAGAACCCTCCAAATGGCTCTGGTCTGATCTGCCAAATATGAGGTGAGGAAACCCCTCCCTCCCCCAATTCAAAACTGGATTTCTGGAAGCGAGTATGCCAGGACAACACCCTTTAAACTCACTATAGCCCAAGAGTTAAATCTGTGCTATCTTGTGCTGTGCTAGGTCTGTGCTGGGTCACAGAAGGGCACTGGCAAGGTTTGTTTGTGCCCAATCTATTTCATTCTCCTTCCAGAATTGTGGGCAGGCTGTTTATTTATTAAAGGGACATAAATTCTAACCAAAACATAGCAAATCCAGGTAAAAAACCAATGTCACATTAATTATTCACCAGGCAAGCCTTTCCTTTAAGTAGTCCGAAGTGGGAGTTACTGAGCAGAACAAGAAACATATCTGTATGTGTTTCCTGGACTGAAGAAAACATTTTTTTCAATATATTTTTGTGGGAGAAGACAAACATTTTACATGTCATACTGTCCACAAATTCTCAGCTGCCACTATGAGGGAAAAATAATCCTTTTTTTCTCTTTGCAATTGAAGTAAGGAATAGTTTTTATTTTGGTGGTTGTCATTGTTATTTTAATTACCTATTGTAGACTCTGGATTCTTGTTTTCTGTTAGTTATAACTCAAGTTACCTCCCAGCTTCATCCATAATTTCAGGTAATGCAAGTGCTGACTGAAATCTGCAGTGAAGAGATGTTCATAGGCTTTGTTGCAACCTTCATCAATTACTAGCACTCTCAGTAGATGCAATCTGTTATTGACTTTTAAATAGTTCGTCATGACAGCAGGATTTATGGGTTTTTTTCCTTTAATCCAATTGTATTACTGGAGCTTTGTGAATGTAATGGATTTGGTGATGATCGAAATTTGATGGGAGTGCTACTAGGCTAAAATCAGAGTAACAGAACGATAATAGAGCTGACCTCATCTGAGGAGCATTAACCTTAATAAAAACACAGCATATCAATGTGAAAGGCCAAAGCAGGAATTACTTAGGCATTTGTCAAGCCAAAAAACAATCCTTTTAAGAGGCTTCAGTAAAAGAAGGGATCTAAGCACAGGAATACTAACAGGAGGCAGAAACAGGCATTAGCTGAAGTAGGTCTTCATAGAAAGGTAAGATACTAGATCTAATGTTGCAAATGTGAGGGATGAAGAACTGCAAAGAATAAAACCAAAATACACTGAAACCTGTTTATGCAATAGGAAAGCTTGTTTTTCTTCTATTACAATTGTTAACTGCAGTCCATTTAACAGAGGACAAATGAGTGGTTACTGTCTGTCATGACAGGTGACCATGGCTACCAGATGTTCATTAGCACAGGCCTTAGAGTACATCATATTTGCTTTCCTTAAGATGGGAGTTAAGATAAAATGTATTTGCCCTTTAAAGACACAGGATGCTACATGCCCATAAAATACTACCTGTGCACAGAGCCCTGTTTTTAATGAGACACATTCCTGGTATACCAAGATGTCCCATGATCAGTAATCTATTTCCATCTGGAACTGGAAACAAAAGCATTTCATTTCATTTCTGATGTAAAACACAGACTGGGTCCAGGAACAGTCGTCTAGGTTGGGCTTTAGACTTCTGTGCAGGAAGCTCAAAAGGGGTAACTCTGGATTTGCAGATCTCTGATCTCAGATGTGGGCAAGCCGTCACTGCTCCATTTGAAGATGGAGACTGGAGGGACTTAGTGATGCTCCGTGCTTAGCCTTGGTCACACGGGCAATTAGCAGCCAGAGGAAGGGAGAAAACAAACCCCATCTCTTCTGATGCCCAGGACAGAAAAATGTGAGAAACGGTATTGGGCCAAACAGGTAAGCTAGCCCTCTACATTTAGAAAAAAACCCTAAAACCTAACTCATGCATCACCAGCAGCCTGCTTTTAAGATGCAGGCAATTTGGGAAACGCTTGCAATAGGAAAGCCAGGAATCTCCAAGCGTACTGCTGTCTGCCTGCTGATTCCCGCCAAAGCAAGATGAGGCGCAAGGTGTTCCTCTACTTCCATCGCAGACGAGCGGCCGCACGTAGGAGCCTGCCTTGGGCCCTCAGTGCTCACGTGTCCTTCTGTTGCACCCTGTAGTTTCCTGTTGCTCAGGCTCCTCAGTTCCTGCTTGGAAGAGACATATATTTGCATGAACACTGAATTAACCACCAAGGAACCCCGAACAAATATCCAACTTCGGGCTAGGCTACGGTTACCTTCCCTGGGGAAAGGAGTGCCCGGCAGCAGCCAGCAGAGCTTTTCAGGTATTCGGCAGAACATTTCGCTCTTTGCTTCGGATATTTGTATGCATCTTGATTTTTCTTTTTTTTTTTTTTGTGCCATCTACTGAACGTTTTCTTGGTTCCTTCAGCTACCATGGAGTTTCTCTCCTTAATTCATCTTTTATAATCCGGTACTAGTATGCTTTTAAAAACCAGAGACATCATCCCTTTTTTTAAATATAGTCTTACGAGGTAGATTTAGTGCAAGACAGTTGGAATTTCAGCTCAAACCTTTCTCTTGGTTTTGGGGGCAATTTCTAGATGACTTCTGGCTACAATTCGGGCAAGGGGGTGCAGCCTACAACAATGAACTCACACATATCTGGAAATATTCACTTATTGCAGAACCGTGTTTGCTCACACTGAAGAAACACCGAACCAGGCCGCAGAATCCTGTCAGCTGCGCAGGGCAAAAATACATAGGTTTCAATTTGTTAAATGAACGCAGGTGCTGTTTCACACGCACGGCTTCCCTTAGCGTTTCGGTGTCCGCGGCAGTAACCCCTGGAGGACACCCTGACAGGGGGAAGCAGCCCGACCGGCAGCCAAGGACGCCCGGCCATGGCGCGATAGGAGGTTGGGGCTGCACAACGCCGCCCGCGGCGTCGCAGAGGCGAACGACAGCGGCATGATGTCGTCATCCTCCCACCCGTGACGTCACTCAGCCTTCCTACGAGGTCAGCGCCTCCTTCCCGGGCCCGAGAACCCCGGCGGGAAACCGCCCGCCCGCAACCAAGATGGCGCCGGGCGGCGTCTCGGCTTGCCAGGACTAAGGATGGCGCGGGCGCCGCTCCGCCGGGCGGGGCAGTGCGCATGCGCGGGGGGCGGGGTCAGCTTGGATTTTTGGCGGGTGCCGGGGAGCGCGGGGCCGGCGGTGAGTGCGAGCGGCCCCCCCCCCCCCCCCCGCGGGGGGCCCTGAGGGGGAGCAGGGACCCGCTGGGCTTGGGGGTGGAGGGGATCAGGGATCCCCCGGGCAGGGGATCGCCGAGGGGATGGGGGAAGGGATCAGGGATCCCCCGGGCGGGGGGTGTGGAGGAGGGGATCCCCTGGGAGGGTGGGGGAAGGGGTCAGGGATCCCCCGAGAGGGTGGGGGGGATCCCCTGGGGGGTGGGGGAAGGGGTCAGGGATCCCCTAGGTGGATGGGGGGGATCCCCTGGGGGGTGGTGGAAGGGATCAGGGATCCCCCGAGAGGGTGGGGGGGATCCCCTGGGGGGTGGGGGAAGGGATCAGGGATCCCCTAGGCGGGGGGGGGGGATCCCCTGGGGGGTGGGGGAAGGGATCAGGGATCCCCCGAGAGGGTGGGGGGGATCCCCTGGGAGGGTGGGGGAAGGGATCAGGGATCCCCTAGGCGGGTGGGGGGGGATCCCCTGGGGGGTGGGGGAAGGGATCAGGGATCCCCCGAGAGGGTGGGGGGGATCCCCTGGGGGGTGGGGGAAGGGATCAGGGATCCCCCGAGAGGGTGGGGGGGGATCCCCTGGGGGGTGGGGGAAGGGATCAGGGATCCCCTAGGCGGGTGGGGGGGGAATCCCCTGGGAGGGTGGGGGAAGGGATCAGGGATCCCCTAGGCGGGTGGGGGGGATCCCCTGGGGGGGGTGGTGGAAGGGATCAGGGATCCCCTAGGTGGATGGGGGGGATCCCCTGGGGAGTGGTGGAAGGGATCAGGGATCCTCCGAGAGGGTGGGGGGGATCCCCTGGGGGGTGGTGGAAGGGATCAGGGATCCCCTAGGCGGGTGGGGGGGATCCCCTGGGGGGTGGAGGAAGGGATCAGGGATCCCCTAGGCGGGTGGGGGGGGATCCCCTGGGAGGGTGGGGGAAGGTATCAGGGATCCCCCGAGAGGGTGGGGGGGATCCCCTGGGAGGGTGGGGGAAGGGATCAGGGATCCCCTAGGCGGGTGGGGGGGATCCCCTGGGGGGTGGTGGAAGGTATCAGGGATCCCCCGAGAGGGTGGGGGGGATCCCCTGGAGGGTGAGGGAAAGGATCAGGGATCCCCCGGGTGGGGGGTGTGGAGGAGGGGATCCCCTGGGGGGTGGTGGAAGGGATCAGGGATCCCCCGGGTGGGGGGTGTGGAGGAGGGGATCCCCTGGGGGGTGTGGCAAGGGATCAGGGATCCCCTAGGCAGCTGGGGGGTGGTGTTGGGGAAGGGATGCCAGCAGGGGAACAGCAGAAGGGATCCCCTGGGGGGTGGGAGGGCTCAGGGATCCCCTTGGACCCCCAAAGGGGATCCCCTGGGGGAAGAGTGGAAGGGATCAGGGACTCCCTGAGAGCCCCAAAGGGGATCTGTTGGGTTCGAAGATGGAAAGGGTCAGGGATCCCCTGGGTTTGAGGATGGGAAGGATCAAGGATTGCCTGGAGGAGGGGGTGGAAGGGATCAGGTTCCCCTGGGAGCCTGGGAGGGCATCCCCTGGGAACAGAGGGGGAGATCCTGGTTGGGGAGTAAGGGAGGGCTTGGAGATCCACTGGGAAGGAGACGGGATGCGGGTGATCAGGGTTCCCCTGGGTGGGGGCAGGCTGCTGCGTTGGAGGGGGGAGCAGGGATTTCCAGGCAGGAAGAAGAACGCTAGGGATCCCCTGGCCAAGGGGAGCTGCGGTGGATCGCCGGGATCAGGGGGCAGAATCAGGGATCCCCTGGGAGCAGGGCTGGAGAGTCCTTTTCTTTGCTGAAAATAAATAATCTGGAGTAATAAACAAGAGAAAAATATGAAAGGTGTAATGCACGAGCTGAACAAAAACCCCTGCAGCAGGAAAGGCAGCAAGCCCCGTGGTTAGCGTTCAGGTTTGTGAGCAGCGAGAGAGGGCGCAAACCTCGCGGTTGCAGAGCGACGGCCTTATAGGAGAGCAAATCCAGCTCCCTTTGCCCTTGCCCACCTGTGCCAGCTAGTGCCTGGGTGAAGGTGAGGAAGACGCTGCTCCAGGAGGCCTCTCCGGAGCTGCACTCCAAGAGCGGCCGTCCCCTCGGGTGCAGCTCTGCCGTACCCTGAGCTCATCTAACCAAAGGGCACGGTCCTGCCTCCTGGCTGCCCTTCCCTGGTGAGTCAGTTCAGAAAGCCAAAAATGACAAAAAATGAAGAGCTTTTTTTTTTTAAGGCTACTTTCCTACTGGTTTAACTTCCTGAGCAGCTCTTGGTGGACTTATGTGACTCGGCTGTGTCCTGGAACAGTCAAAAGGCGCTGCTCCCTGCCGGGTGCTAGCTGTTGCATGAGGAGCTATGGACTAACATAATTCACAAGGACAAAATCCCTGCTCTGGCCAGTTGTATGACATGACCTGGGAACTTTTTGTGTTAATCAAGGATCTAGCCAGATTTAAAACTGGTAGCATGAAGATTTAGCTCTTCTAAAACTCTTAGTTTGCGTATTTTGCTGCAGCTGTGGATAGTGTAAATAAAAGGTTGTTTCCAACATCCAGCCTCTCTTCTGGGTCTTGTGAAAATTCATTGAAAGAAAGCTTTGCTGGAGATCTAGTTTCACATCTCTTACTATCATTTTACTTTTCCAGTGCTGTGGTCATTTCTTAACACTCAGGAATTGGTTGAAAGGTCTGTAGGTTATCTTAAGTCTGTGCATGTCACAAACATGCATATGGCAGGCGGGGCATCCATGCTATGAAGACGTGCCTCACATTACGAACTCTACATAGCATCAATTTATTTTGCTCTCGCGCTTCTTGTTCACTCTTCTGCTCTCTGATTCAGAGTTGGTTCTTGCAGTATCTCAAATCTATTACAGTCTGCCAGGGACAGAAACCCTTTCTGTTTTTCTTAGATGTATTTGGGGCTCGCTCTTTGGCACAGCACACAGATTAGCTCCTTCCATGTGGTCCCTGCTGTAAAGATTCAAAGAGATACGGTTTGTTATTAAGTAACATTTTTTTACCCAGTGCTGATACTGATGTTAGGTTCTCCTCAAGAGCCACTAAAGAATGGTTGTATAGGGACAGACCGTGGGTCCATCCAGCCATCTGGTCTCCAGCAGGGATGAGAATTAGTAAGAACAGTGGCATAGCTGTAACATTATGAAGAGAAGAAGAGCAGGGTAGGCACGTATTTATGTATACCCCCTCTGGTCTCCCAGCCTTAAACTGTTTGCAGGTTGGTAGCTGGATGTATATCTCATGTCACACAGTAAAATCTCATGCGAACCATCACCTGGATTTCTCTTCTCGTTATCCAGTCTTCCCTTTATCCTTTACGTCTATCTGTGTGGATTATTTTTCACTGGCATATGTACATATCTGCTACTTTTAGGCTGGGGAATGAAAGAGCTGTAACAAATGTAGAATGTACGTTTTTAAGAATAAGAACCGTGTTGGAAGAAGGAGCCAAGGTTTTGCTGTCTCCCAACATTTTCGAATGAAAACTGAGCCCTTTTTGGATGGCTTGCTTTAGTTAAATGCAAATTATGATTACGGTGCAGGACTGGTGAGGTTGAAATGTTTGTTATCTGGAACATGATAGGCATTTCTTAAAATTTCTAGCAGTGATGGGGCTTATTTCTAAAAGTAATGCCCTTGTGCTGCAGTGAGTCCAGCAGAGATTGACTTCAGATGTAGAAAGTGTACATGGGGAGTTTAAGTTTAGCAGAGTTCTCATCTGCAGCTGTAAGCAAAAACAAGCTAGTAGCTTACAAATCACCAAATAAGGAGCCTGACCTCCTGGATCCTTACTTGATCTCTATATCCATTTTAACAATGTTGATTTTGTTCTCCCTTTAACAGAGAATATTTTTCCTTGGGGGACTCTTGAAGAAATTCTGGTGAAATCATGGATGGTAAGTTCTTTTACTTTCCTACTGTTGGCTGCTGACCAATAGATTAGTTAGTTTCTAAGTTCACATATTCATAAAACTTGACCAAGTTTTTAGCAGTGGAAATTATGCTGTACTGTTTTCACTCACAGAAGCCTTTGAGGTTGCCCCTTACCTTCATCAGTGTCATCTCCTTCTGAGGCTGCTCTGACGCTTGCCTGGTTTTGTATTTTCTTCAGCAGCAAAGGCTGAACATTGCTTGCTGTGCTCTGAATTTCAGTTCTGCTCTATCTGTTCCATTCCTCTCTGTGCTTGATTTTTTTTCCGTTATCTATCCGTTTACTCTGTTTGCTGCTCTGGTCTTTTCCTTGAGCAAAGCGTATCTGAGGACACACTTCCTTGCCTGCCTTGCGTCTTTCTCTTCAGTTTCTGTTGGTGAAAGCCACGTGGTGTCTCTGCAGAGATCCTGGCTATTGCTTTACAGGTCGCCACGCTTTTCATTGTAACAGAAGCTGTTGTACAAACAGCTGCCTGGGAGGAAGAGCCAGCACTAAGTGTCCTACAAGCTTTCTGCTGACCACCAGCCTGGATCAGAAGCTGAGAGTGTCTGAAACCACTTTTCCGTTTGGCCAGATAGCAGGAAGCTCCTTTATCTTCCTTTAGCCAGTTGAAGCCGTTTTTTCAAAAAGTCCTTGCTGCTCTATTTTAGTTTTGGTTTTTATTAGCTGGTTAATATAGTATCTTGGCTGTTTTATTCCATGGCAGCTTTTCTCTAGCAGAACAGAAGTAACTCTGAGTTTAATTTTGACCTCAGCTGATGATGACTTGGATCTGTTAGCCTCCCTCCTGGAAGAAAGTGAGGCAGCCGAGGAGGAGAATTGTCCTGAGGAGGAAGACGCCCCAGAGGACGAGGGAGGAGAACCAGATGAATATGACAAGCTCTTCGATGCAGAGGATGATGCATCCTACACTGAGGAAACTGATGCTGAGGATAGCGTGGTCGATGAGCAGAAGGAGAATTTGGCTGCGTTGTTTGGAGATGTGGATGACCTACTGGAAGAAGAGGAGGAGGAAGAAACTGTCCCCACTTCAGCTCCTAGTCAGGCGAAAGAGAAAACCAACCAAGAATTGCAAGGTTTCTGTAAAAGCCTATTTTGTCTGATTTGTTCTATGTATCATTTCTAGAGAACAATTGAGCAGAAGGTAGGGCCTAGAGCTACTCAGTTTAGATCAGCTGATGCTCTGATGGGGAATATATTGACTTTCCTTGTGAAAAATATTGGATAGAGCAGTTTACATCCAGTTTTCACTGCTCACTTGGCAAAACTTGCTATCCGTATCATGCCAAAAGGCAGACAGAGGATTGAGTAAGCCAGGGAGACTGAACTTGCTCTAGTGAGCAGGATGGAGATCGCTACCTATGTACCTGTACCTTGTCTGTTGAATAGCAGTGTTGCTTCTGTCTTCAGGGCTGTCGTTCTGGCATCTTTTACTAGCACAACTCTCCCTTCCCCTTTCAATGATCTTAAACCACTTGTGGTTTATCAGAACTGTGTCCTGGGGATCTTTGTCCCTGCCCTTGACTGAAAGGGATTCTTAGGGGTCAAGTCAGAGCTGTTGGCTTTGCTGCCTAGACAGGAAGATCAGAGGGATTTCTGGACATTCAAGGCTTTAGTGGTTCCCCAAACTCGTTTTGCATTGCTCTCACAGTACCTCAGTTTTTCTAGTTTCTAGAACTCCTCTTTTGGCCATTTCTGTTACAGGAACATAGTTCATTTTTAATCAGCAATAACAGTGTGATGCCTCCGATGTGCTTAGGAGGTGGGGTTTGTAAGCCGAAGCTTCATGAGAGATTACTGTCAGGTGATATGGGGGTGGGGGAAGACCTCCTGGTATCATGGCCTAGCAAAGTGATGTGGTTGTTCCCAGACACGGAGAACCACCAGACATGGCTTTATGCTTCCCGCATCCCAACTCCAAAGCCCTTTATAAAGCAATGGCATAAATGTTGACTGACCTGCACCTCAAGGCAAGTGTTCCTCCTATCTTGTATCCAACAGCCGCTTTTACTCAGACTCAAACTGTGAACCTGTTTCAGGGAGAGGCAATATTGATGAGATTCCAGGTTCAGCTTTGTTCTGTCAAACATCTCTGCGGCTGCACAGGAGGTTCTGCCATGCCAGCAGAGCCTTCCTGGGTGCCCAGACCACACAGAGAATACATTTCATTGTACTGGAATCACTTCTTTATGCTAAAGAGTGCAATCATCAATCATTTAAATTGTCTTATGCTCAGTAGCAAAGATGAATACAACATGGCAAGCAATGTGCTATGAAGAAGTAAAATATTTATATGAGAGAAATCAGCTCCTGGCTATTTTGGAAAGTGTCTCTTCACTGAGCTATCTAGAATCAAAACTTGGTCTGTATTCTGGCTCTAGTTCTCTTCTAAATTCCTATGATGTAGAGAAACTGCCAAACTTCTAGGGATCTCATAAATCCCTGTTTGCGATGACTTCCTGCTGTCTTCTTTATTCTTCTTCTTTATTCCCCTTTCTTTCCTAGCTGAACTGAGAAAACTGCAAGAACAGATGAAGACATTACAGGAGCAGTTGCAAAAGACTGCTATTGGGCAGCCATCCAATTCAGAGCTTGAGAAGAAAACCCCTGGTAATGAGACTAATTAAATGATTTTCTAATTTGCTTGGCTCCCCACGTGCAGTTTATAGGCAGGACTCCGGATAATCCTAAAGTGGGCATTGAGTAGTAAGGAGGGATGGTAGTCTGGTGTATTCTCTTGCAGACTTTCTGTTTCCTGCGGCTACGGACTGCTGTGACAATGCACTAAATCAGTGAGCTGCAGTTTTGGTGTCTGTATTGTGGGTTGACACTACATGGGACATCTTTTGTGAATAAAGAGCTCCAAGCTTTTCTGCTGGAAGTGTCCCTTCTTACTGGCAGATGTTGGTACTCTTAGAATCTAATACAGCTATGTTTGTTATTGCAACACAGTGGGTGTGGAAGTAATGAAGCCAGGTGAGAAAAATCGCAAAACTGAAAAGCAGGGGATGTTCCTGCTTTCCGCAGCCTGTAGTTTCAGGGACATCCAGAGTTTTGAGTCATCACAGGGAAGAGCCATTGAGGCTTTTCCAGCTGTTGTATTTCAAACGCTGGCAAATCTGTGGAAGGGTTTCCATGTGGGACCGTGACTTGGACTTGTTATTCAAGGAACTATTTAGTTTGGAGCAATTCTTAGTGTTTGAGTCCAGATACTGAGTTCTCATAAAATACTTTTGCTTTTGTCGGCCAGGTAAATCGCTCTGTCATCCCTTAAAGGAAAGGAAAGTTCAGAAGCTACAGGAGTCACCGTGTTTCTCTGCCCAGCTGGGCAGTCCTTTACCAGCAGCCAAGCGAAGAATCCAGAAATCAAAAACGTTCCCAGCAGGTACCGTTCTCAGTCTTCCTTTCACTAAACACTTGCTGAGTTTTTGTCCAAAAGTGTATATAGTTCACAGCAGCAGTGTAGACACATCCAGACAAGTTTTACATGAGCCAGTGCAGCAGTAGCAATCTGGTCACAGCAGAGCAGAGCTCATTGCAGAGTTGATTATTGTGTTCTTTGCAGTAGGTGCTATGCTCTATACCGCTGTGGCAAAGTTGGTTGCTGACAGCACTGTAGTTTGCATCTATTTATGCTGCAGTTTAGCTTACTCGGAAAATGAGAGCTACTCTGGGAAGCTCATCTCTGGGTAGAACTTATTGCTTGAGTTACAGGCAACTAATCTGGAGCTGTGAGTTCCTAGCTGACTAGGAGAACTTAATGCTTAACTGTATTAGACTCCTGTGCCTGGTTAGGTGTAAGTTAGTGTTATTTTTTATTTGGAAATTTTCTTTCATTATCAAAACTTTTTCCCCGTTTTCTCCTGCTAAAGAGACCAAGACTCCTCCTCCACAGCAAGTTCTCAGTTTGGCGTTCCAGCCTCTCAAGTCTGCCCCAGGGAACACACCCAGTAAAGTGACAAGAGAAAAGACTCCTCACGTGCCCGCTTGCTCCAACACAACAGCTCAGCCAGTGTCTGTGGAAACCTTTTCTGGACTGAGATTAAGGTCAGCAGCCTGGCACTGAACTCTGTCTGGGGACCACCCTCAGAGAGTGAGAGAGAGAGTGCAATCAGTCCAACATCATCCTGTGATACTGGTTACACAAGTGGTGAGCGGAGGACTGGATTTCTGTTTAGCTATATTTGCACATTGTTTAACTGTGTCAAATTAGTTGATCATGACCAGGGGATGTAGCATAAAGCCATGGAGTTGACTGGGTGGTCAGTAAATAGGTAACAGTGACTTGGCTTATTACCATGTTTCTGTGTGCTTTTTTCTGTGCACATTAGAGCAAAACGTACCCTTGGGAGCCGCTTGAAATTCCTCATACCTGACGTGGCCGCAAGAGGTCTCTGAGTGCTTATGGTGTCTGTCATCTTAAGAAACCATGCTGGATTTCAAACCCTTGCTCAGACAGTCACAGTATTCAGTCCTTTCTGAAATGAACAGAGTTAATGCAGGCTCAGGGTGAAGCTGTGCAGGTATTTGGAAAAAGAACAAAATGTATGATCAATAGCTTTCTGATATTTGTACAGTGTCCTGAACTGAGGGCTTTTATTTCAAGTTATCTCAGGGTGAATTAAGCTGCAGAGGCATTTTGCAGTGAGACATAATCTCCTCAGGAGAATGCTGTGGTCCTCAGGCACAGAGCAGTAAGGGATGCTGCAAGGAGTATCTTATAGTGGTGGAGGATGGATAGATGCCAGTTGCCAGCTATAGCTTGAGGAACTTAAAGGCATTTTTGCTGTGCTAGATGTTGTTCATTGGCTCTGTCCATTTATGCCAAGGGATGTCTTCTCTCTTACACACTTTCACTTGATGTAGAAAACCCCGGGTTTCGTCAGCTGAAATGGACAGGAAAATGGCTAACCGGAAGCTAATCAGACTGTCTCAAATAAAGAGCAAACTTGCTTCAGAAAATCTGGAGGAAACAGACTGGGTAACGTTTGGAGTCATAGTAAAGAAGGTCACTCCTCAGAGCTCAAATAATGTAAGTAACTTCCTTGTATCCCTTGCTCAGAACCAGTGAATTGCTGGTCTGCTTTCCTGAGAAACTGATTAGATTTTTAGCTTCATCAGCCAACTCCATCTAATTAATGAAAAGCTATTCTTTTAAATATCTTGGCTCATCTGGGTTCATGCAGTGATGCTGGCTTCAGTCTTCAGTTTAAGTTGTTAGCTGATCGGGTGCTACTGTCCTGGGCATTACTATAAGAAGTTTGACCACGGCATAAATCTCTAAATCTATGAATCCACTGTTACACGTTAAACGCCAGTGTAAGAGAAAGGACTGTGATCCTCAATCTCTTTCGAGACAGTGAAAGATCTCTTGTTCTAAATGTGCCAACAAATTCTGCTTCCCTCATTTCCCTAGAAGTCATTCTGCCCTAGAAGTTGTACATGTCCTATAGAAAGTAATTTATTAAACAGAGATCTGGAAATGCCTTGGTTTCATTTGTTCAGTGGGGTTAAAACCTGTATTCGGTAAGCAGGAGTGCTGCCTGGCTGTTAATATCAGCAAGACTGGTGACAGCAGCAGTATCTATTACAACTCCTACAGCTGCTTTTGCTGGTGCTGTTAGTGTGCTGTTTTGGCCTATAAGAAGCTCAGAGCTGGCTGAAGGTGTGGCATGGCTGTACATATTGTACGTAACCCCACTGGGGTTACCATGTGCTTTTCTAAAGCAGGAGACTCCAGGAATAAAAAAAAAAAAAAAACTCTTTTAAAGCAACAGCAAAAGGGGATGTAATCAGTGTCCCCTTATCAAGAGCTAAAAGGAAAGTGGATGTCTGTTACAGGGCAGAACCTTCAGTATTTGGCGGCTGAATGACCTACGGGATCTCAATCAATGTGTCTCACTGTTCTTGTTTGGTGATGTCCACAAAGAGCACTGGAAGACCGATCAAGGCACAGTCATTGGGCTGCTCAATGCTAATCTTATGAAACCTAAAGAGGGCTCAGATGAGGTGAGAGGATTTTTCACTTGCGCATCAGCCGTGGATAAAAATCCATGCCTGAACTTTTTCATATCTGCTTGAGATTTAGCTTTATAACACACGTTAAGGCTGAAATTGTAGCAATCGGCCAAACTAGTTTAAATTTCACTCAAATATTCATGTAGTGTATATTTGCTCCTGGCCTTTTGAAAGGCTGAACTTCAAGAAGTCCCATTATGCGGCTAAAACTAGCATTTATTGAAGTGGTTAACCTCTCAGTAGCCATCAGCTGTTCTGCAGGTGAAGAGAATGCATTTTCACTGCCGTTTTTTCAGCCACTTCAGTGCAATACCTCGTTCAGCTAAAAGGTCTCTCAACTTTGAGAGCTGAAAAAGGTAGGGAAGCTCATTTCTCTTTTCCTGTTTAAGTATGAGATGTGATTGGAAAAGGGTTCCTGGTTCTAAAATCATGACTTAGAAGAGAAAAAGCAATGTTTGATTTATTAAACAAAGGATGTGTTATGTATCTTAACTTAATAACTAGTACTTCAGTTGTTGAATGAATTGTTTTAAATGCAGAACATGAAGCATTGCTTTTCCTTATGTATCAAAACATTTAAGATGGCTTCATTTTGCCAATAAATTAATTTTTTTAGTATCTTTTAAGTTGCACTGGAATGGAAACGTTTTTTACTGACTCCTATCAAGAGGAATTTTAGTCTAGTAAATGACGATGTACTGTTTTGTATTTTAAATCCTCCAAATGGAAAAATAAAGAATCTCTGTCTATTAAGCGATGTAATTGCTTAAATTAACAGGAATAAGCAGTAGAAAGTTCTATTGGTAAGTAGAAAGGCATACCAGATTTAATTTAAGGGCTGTACTTAGTTGTCACTGACAAGAATGGCTCTTTTTAACTAAAAAGTACAAATTCAGAGCTACGTTAAAACTGTTTGCTCAAACTATTTCTTACCTACATCTGAAGATGAAGCGGTTGCTGTACCACAGGAGTCATTTCTGACTGGACACAGACAGACGGAGAGGAACAGGAGCTCTAGTCTCCTCTTCCCATCCCCAGTCACGTTGCTGAGGAGTCAGAGCCAAACCATCATTCACAGCACAGCTAGATCTGCCTTTGCTGATCCTTGTTTTTCTGAGGCTCTGGGTATAGAAATGCAATGCGCTTTTCTTCATTTCTTTGTAAACAAATCTTCTGCCAAAAATTTCTCTCTTTTTTCTTTTTAGCAGAGCCTCTTCCCAACCTGAGCAGGACATGTGGCTTTCTTAAACTAGGCCTTTGCATTTTAAATTGCTGTTAAATCAGAGCCCTGTGTTTTTTCTGGTAGTTATCCTTGGGCACAGCTTTTGCAGATGAGTGGCTTTTGGGCAGGCTCCTTCTCCGGAGCTGTGTGGCTGTGTCCACTCTGAGGAATGCATGGGACAGCACTGGTACGAGGCCTGCCGTGAGCCTCCTTGCCCTTGTTACTGGCCTAAGCCATCAGTCAGCCCCTGGAAACCTTTGAGTTAGTGACTTTTAGTGCCAGGATACCAACACTGAGGTTGGAAATGTGCCCAGGCTGAGAGAACTTTTGTCCTTTTGCTACCTTGTGGAGACTGCTGACTGCTGCTCCATTGCATGAGGGTTGGTGCTGTGAAGTTTGGCTAGAAGTTTCTTGAGATGCCTCTAGGCTCCCAGAGGGTCAAATACTAGTGCTTGGCCAGTGAGTGACTTTTGGTTGATACCAAACTGAACCAGAGCCAAGCAAGTGACGTCTGGAGAGAAGCCCATTCAGTCCTCATCAAGCCTTGTTCTTATTTCTTTCTAGGTGTGTTTGTCTGTTGACCATCCCCAGAAAATCCTTCTCATGGGTGAAGCCCTGGACATGGGGACCTGCAAAGCCAGGAAGAAGAAAGGTGATCCCTGTGCACAGATTGTGAACTTGGTCTGTATCTCAGTAGTTACAACATCCTTAATCTGGCTGCTGCTTTTGTACTGATGCTTTTACTCTTTGACTAGTTTCTGTGTCTTGACTTGTAACTAATTTAAGTGTATTGAAAAACTTAGAAGTGAAACCGAGTGGAGAGGTGTCTGTAGCTGCACTGTAGTTCCCTAAATGCAAAGGTGGGGCTACAGTGGAAGGAGATGGTCTTCATCCGTAACTGTCCCCCTCTCCACACCCTTTCTCATTCCTTTGTGCAAGTACCAGCTTCCATGCACTGCACTGGGGAACTCATCCAAGGTAAAGCAAATGGAATATTTTTCTTGGGGGAATGGTTGTGTTTTTTGGAGATGATTTTAACCACGCTGAGTTCCCGGGTCCAGTGTGCCCACAAGCTGCCAGAATATTGGTACTTGCATGTGGGGGACTGGAGAGGAGGTTGGCAGAGAGGTAGGAGCAAGCAGAGGAAAGATGGTGGGTTTCTTCTTTTGACGACAGCACTGCTTTGTTCTAGTAACTGTAACTATAGTTAAAAATAATTTATACTGTAAACGAGTATACTTGTTCAAAGTTCTCGTGGAACTCCATTGAAAGTATCCCTTCCTGACTATGGTGATATTATGATATGTGAAAGGAACTATATCTGAGTTGGAAGGGCTGTTGTTAGTAGGGCAGCAGTTGGAAGGAGGAGAGAAGATGAAGAAATGAAAAACTGGGGAGGAGCTAGAGCGTACCTGGAGTGGAAAGAGGACAGATACAAAAGCTACTTGTGGCAAAACAGGACTGTGATTGCAGATGCACTCCAGGAGGTGCCTGTGCACTGATTTCTCAATGTCAGGGAGATGTGCTGGCGTCACCTGGAACAAGCCATGGTGGTTGGAGGCTGTCTGGTAGAAAGACCTCCTGAAGGAATCGCCTGCCTGTTTGCTTAGTAACAGAAAATGTTTGATAATGAGTTTATCGTCATTATATGACTCTGGGGCAGATGAATACCTGACAAGAGAATTGAGTAATCTCTTTTTGTAAAGTACAAAGTTAAAGAACACGCTGAATGAATGCTTTTATGGTACTGCTGTCTCTGACAGACAGGCTCACTACCTTCAATTCCAAAGCCCTGTGGATTGATACTGAAACCTGTTTAATTTGAAGTGCATGAAATGCCTTACTCTGGCGCTAGTTTTCCTTTGTGATTATACCAGTAAGAAAATTATATACAGTTCAGAAGCATGAAGCACTTACCTGTGCTAGCAAGAATCTAGCAAGAGGACTTGGAACATCAGTTGACCTGAGCCCAGGAGTGGCCTTCAGACTCCTGGAATGGGAGGTCCTCAGTGCACAGGGCTTTACTTTTTTACGGTCATTAGCATGTGCAGTTTTAACTTTGCTTTTTCATTACTGGATTGCAGACATGTTTGCTGAGTTGGGTGGCTGCGGGATTGCTACAATGGAGATGTGACTTAAGTTTAGCTACAAAAAGAAAAACTTGGTTGAGGGGAATGAAGTAGATTGTAATTGCTAGAGCCCTGTAACAGGTCTCTCCCATTTCTTTTCACTCAGAATGACTGTGAGTACTGTCAGTATCATGTACAATCCCAGTACAAGAAGCTCAGCTCAAAGCGGGCGGATTTGCAGTCCACCTTCTCTGGAGGCCGTGTACCCAAAAAAGTTGCTCGGAAAAATCCTAGTTTGAAGGAGAGACTATGTCAGGATGGGTTTTACTACGGAGGCGTCTCTTCAGCAGCGTACGCAGCCTCAGTGTAAGATAAACTAATTATTTCCCTTGGGCCAAGGCACAGTTCTCTGCCTTCGAACAGTTTCCCTTCCTTACACAAATGAGCCTGAAGCTAGCTTTAAGTTCCATTCAGTTAGTGCTTACTTTGGCTTAAGTGCATTCATCAAAAAGGAATAAATGCCTCATGTTTGCTGTAATGCTCCAGGTCTCACAGGATAACAGAGCTGGTGTTTGATAGGAAAACTGCAACCACATCTTCTTGCCCTTGATCTAGTACTGGGATGTGGCAGCGGGTGTTCCTACCTCTAAATTAGCACTGTGTTGTGAAGCCAGATGGTATTCTGTTGCAGAACATGAAATGAACTTCATCAGGAGGTCCCAAGCATTTGCATCTCCAAGATAGTATTTTTCACTGCTGTTCCCTTACCATATTTTTTCATGGCTCATTGCATTTTAATCCTAGGCTCAGCATGTTCTCTTCCTTGACTGAAATGATAGAGTATCACTATATGTTAATAAAGAGCCAATAGTACATCCTGTGTATTATTAAGTGACCAAGGTCAGTAGATGTATGTGCATCTCATGCTAGCCTTGAGGGGTGAGGGCCTGCCTCCAAGAAGACAGCTGTGCAAAGACTTGAGAAACAGCTGGATCAAGCCCTGTGCCTGCATGCTGCTTTGATTCTCTTCCCTCTGCCAGCTGATAACCTGTGCAGCTCCAAAGTAATGAAGCAGTTCCAGCTCCCTCTGCAGCTTTGGAGCTAACTATAAGCAAGGCTTAGCTGTGACACGTTTAGTATTCTCTCAGTGCTTAGGAAATATGTATTTCAACCGAGGAAGAAATGAGAGACTCTAAACATTGTGCTGGGATTTGGATTTAGATCCCAGTCCTTCCCGAAGATGAATCACAGGAGAGAGAATCCAGGCTGGATTGAATAAAGGGCAACTGGGCACTTCAATGAAGCACTAGATTAGTGTTTAAGCTCCTGTTCCTGCTCTAAGCATGGAAAAACTGATGTTCTGATTTTATTTGTTTCCTCTTCCTAGTGCAGCAGCTGCAGTGCCGAAAAGGAAAGTTCAAACCACTCTCTCCAATCTGGTCGTGAGAGGAGTTGATGCAATTGTCCAGGAAACCAGGCAGAAAATTGGTATCTAACTACCCATGTAGTCTCTTCTCCCATCATATATTTTCAGCTTGGTGTGTAGCTGTGTCCCTGGAATCTGTCATTCACTGAACAAATCTGGCAATTGGTTTGCTGCAAAGCCATTTGCAGGCTGCTTTCTCAATTGACCTACACTCCTTTTCCCTCCTGAGAGATCACAGCTGCAAGGGAAATGTAACTAAGCAACTGCATACCTCCATGTATCATTTACCATTGGTGCCCCTAAATTAAGTCTCCTGTTCTGTCTTTGGACAGTGACAGAAGATCTTTGCCAGATTAATGGGAAATGGAAGATCTAAGAACTTTGAACCAGAGAATTTATTTTATTTGATTAAAATAAATGACTTCCATCAGTCTCGGAGGCTCCCAAGGAATACTAAGTATAAAGCAGAGACAGCTCTGCAGTGCCGGCGACCTCCTGAGTACTCAGCCTACTTCTAGTGCCTTTCTTTTGTGATCTTCAAACGCTCCTTCCATAGCCTCTGGGAAGTCACTGATCTTCGCTGCCTCCATTTCCTTTCTGCAAAACACTTACTATTATGGCCTCTTTACACTCAGTGGAGACCAAGCGATAGATTATTCAAACTATATGCTCCGGATGCTTCTCCAGTGTCTTAACTATATTTCAGTTCCTTCAGTTGTCTCCGTTTCTGGCAGCATAGTGTGTGTCCTGGCCCTAGCTTTTAGCTGGTCTTAATTCTCTAGGGATAAGATTTAATAGCTTTCAAGCATTCTGAAAAGGGGAATTGTAGAAGCGCCTCAGACTGTCAAGGCTAGTAGGGGACTGACTAGTTGATGGAATTACTGAACGGGAAGAAAGGTTTGTATGAGGTACTGTGTGAGGACAAGGCCTCAAACAACCTAATGTAACTAAGAAGTTGGCCCTGCTTTGAGGGTGCAACTTGACCAGATGACTTCCAGGGGTCCCTTCCAGCCTAAATTACCTCTGAAACCAGGCCTCTTTCCCTTCCTGGCTCTGAATCTGTTGGATTTCTTGCTCTTCCACTCTAGGTGTGGCAAAGAGACCCGCCCCATGTTCTGAGGAGTTCAAAGAACTGCTGGCACAGCCAACCTTTGGAGCACGAAACCTCTGCAAACACTGGACCAAAGCAGGTATGTCCTTTGTGCCCAATGGAAAGCCCACTCCTGATAACAACTCAGCTCCTTCTGAGCAAAAATTAGTTTTTTGTTTGTTTGTTTTTTCCCAGATGCTGAAAAGAAGCAAGGGGCCAATTTCCAGTCTGTCTCTGCTTCAGCGCTGCTCAGGCAACAGAAACAGAAACTGTTGGAGGCCAGAAAAAAGCGATCTGAAGAGATTCAGAGGAGGTAATACAAACTGGCTTTTATAGGAAGGGGCCCCTTATTGTGGACCTAAGCATAGCTGTGGAGGCATTTTGCTGTTTTTACATAAATATGCCAGTGTTTATTCAGTGCAGAAGCAAACACTCCGGTGCAGTGCCCAGGAGTGGGAAGGTGTAATGGGAGGAGGCTGGTTAGAGCAGGAAACTGAAGTCCTGGTTCTGTCCATCACTGGCTTGCAGTGACCCTCTGAACCTAAAGATTTGCCAAGCGCTTCTTGTTGACAAACTCAACAGAAACCCCGTATGGGCCGTCCTGGGTGAGACTGAGGTTGATGTAGCCAAGTAGCCTCAAAAGGAGCCAAAACAGAACCTGGAGGAGGAGAATAAGACTAGGCACAATCACAGTGATATTTCCTCCAAATACTCTTCCAGCTTCTGACAGTGTGTGGCTGAGGGACTTCCTAAGCTAAAGGTGCTGTCTGTTAGAGCATCTTTCAAGAGATTTTTTTTCTGTGAATCTGTCTTGACCTCTACAAGGACATATGTAAACTTAAGCATTTAAGTGACTCCTGTGACAAGGAGTTCCATTGCTTAATTACTTGTTCTGTGAAGAAGCTTGTCCTTTCACATGCTTTCAGCTCCCACCTCCTAGCTTTGTTTGATGATTCTCTGTGGTTTTTGTTTTGGAAAGAAATTGATTGTTCACTCCTCCTTCTACCTTCTCTGAGTCGCTCTGGATTTCAGCAGTCCAGTGAGTTTCTTACCAGCCTTGTTTTGCTCTCCTGAATGGCTGAATTGCTGCATGTTTTACTAGCAATAGAAGGCCAGTCAGTCAAAAATCACAATTTCTGCACCCCTTGGCATCCATATCTGTTTCTTAAACCTTTCTGTCTCTGTGACTTGTGTCCCTTTCTTTTTCTCTTCTTCAAAGGTTTCTCCAAAACACAAGTACAGCCGGCAGCCCCGCTCTTCCATCCTCCTCCAGGCAGTCCTCGCTCCATTCCCCAACTCCTGGAGCAGAGTTTCCCAAAGCTGCAAAAATGTCAACTCCTCAAAGGCCCAGGCTTGGCACAGGCTTCTCAGAAGGAGAAGATATCCTCTTCTTTGATGGGTCTCCACCTCCAGCACTAAAGCTAGACAGCTTAGCTGAAGCCAAAAAGGTAAGAGCTGTTTGAGTGGGTGGGTTTTAAGTGTCAGGAAGGGGGGTTTAAGGGAAGTTTGTGGTAACAGAGGAGTCTTTGATGAAACACAGGCTGCCTCAGTGCTGATTTTGGTGAAGTTCCTGATCCATGGAATCAGATTGAGCTGTATTGCACTACCTAATAAACCTGATTCCAGACAGTTGGTTGTACGGAGGTCCATGCTACTATCTTGTTTGTAATCAACCTTCAGAGCAGTGGAACAGCTGCTAAAGAAGGGCCTGCCTTGGCCATAGGAGCTGGTGTCTCTTGCTAATTCAAAGTCCACCCGAGCTGGTCACATGTTGATTCTTTTACAAGCACGAAAACTCTTGAATGCTGAGGAGGGGCAGGGGATTTCTGCTGGAAATTCCTGGAGTGCTAAGTGGTGCAAGATTTATTCTCTGGCTTTGCAAGTGCAGGGTACTGTGGATGTTTTTGTTGGCCAGGTAGGTGACAATGAACTTCATTGATTTAACTGTGTTATTTCTTGAATCTGAATAATTTTGGTCCCTAGCCAGAACAGACTGCGTTGTTCCTTGGCAGAGATCTGTCCTCCTGTCTATCAAAGAAATGTATCTTTTCCAGCAAGTCTAGTAGGAAGAAGGAGTCTTAATTTAATTTTCAGATGAAAGAACAGTTGTATGCAATTTCCTATTAGTTCCCAATTATTAGTGATTTATGTGGAAATCTCCATTGTTTATTTTTCCTCTGGTAAGCTCAAGTGATCTGTGAAGCAGTTAAAGCACAGCTGCAGAGATGCCAAACCTGATAATACCCCAGGAAGAGTCATTTTATGGATTGGGAAGTGATCAGAGGTTGGGTGATGTGCTGAATTATCACATGTACAGAAGAGCTGTGAATGTTGTTGGGCTTCTCTTTGCCCAACTCCATGTTCAGGCCAGTGGATCTTGCCTCTTCCGGTTGGCAGAATTCCTCTGCTTCTTCTGGAACTAGCTATATGGGAGGCAGACTGGTCAGCTGCACATTCACTACTTTTTCCTGTTTTCTAGCTGGCTGCAATACACCGACTACGAGCAAAAGGACAGATTCTTGCTAAAACTGACCCAAACAGTGTCAAGCGGAAAAGATCTGATCTTGGCGATGTCCTAGAAATTGCTGAAAGAGTTGAAAAAAACGTTGCTCAGCCACAGGGTACGTAGTGTTAGTCTCTAGAATGTAAAAGATCTGTTTATGTCCTGCTGAACAGAGCAACAGTTACCAATTGATGTGCTGTGCCAAAGAGAGGCCAAACTGGTTCTATTTAGAACTTAAAGGGTTTATTGCAGAGTGGTCCTGGCTCAAAAGCTAAATGATGTCTAACCCTATGAAGGGAGACTGTGAGATGTAGTCTTCGATAAGCTCCTGGTCCTCATCTCTGATCTCTTTGCTCCATTTGAGCACTTGCAGCACGTGGGTAACTTAACCAAGGGAACAATTTCTGGGAAACCAAGAACTAATCACACCTGAAAATGTATCTGAATTTTCCTGTGGAACATGAGTTTCCCCACAGATGTACCGTATGACCTTGGATGAATTGCTTAATATTCTTCAAGCTTTTCTATATCAGTAAGATACGAAACACTGATCGCTCTCCCATGAGTGGCGTGAAACTTCCTAGTGTAGTGCTTCAAGAGAAGGCTTGATGTTATTAGTAAAACGCTTTTATTTTCCTGAACCTATCTTTGAATTTGCCTTTGTGTTCTTCTGATCTGTTAAAAACTGTTGTTTGACCTGAACATCTGCCTGAAAGACCTGAGATTTCCAAAGCCTCCTGGGGTTATTATGCTTACAAGTCACAACCTTGTTTTGAGATTGCCCTCTGTTGAACTAATGCCTTTTATTTCCCTAGATATGGATGAACTGGAGCCTGCCCAGAAGAAACAACGAGAGCAGCTGGCCTATCTGGAGTCAGAGGAGTTCCAGAAAATCCTGAATGCCAAGTCCAAGCACACAGGTGTCTTGAAAGAGGTATGGCCTCAATCCAGCCATGACTGAGGGCTCAGAATCAGGGAGCTGCCTGGACTTCTCGTAGTGATTTCAGCGAGAAGCAGGCACCCAAACACATACGACAGGCACCAAATCATCTTGAAGAGGAGGGTCAAGGGTTTCCACGCACACCGGGTACAGTGCCTGCAGATCGATATTATTACCATAGACACAGTAAGGTCAGGTGGCCTATTTTGTCCCTCATTTCTTGTCATTTTGGCCACATAAAGACAGCTGGCACCTCAGTCTGGGACTTACGTTAAGTTGCAGAGCCTGTGAAATCCAGCAATTGCACTGATGAGCTAAGAGGTAGCGTTTCTTCTATCAGGGTCATTGCTGAACGTGCTCCCAGGAGATACAGCACCTCCAGCAGCTCTTTTCTTTTGGACGCAATGTCTTAGTATGAAGTCCTGGTTGTTTTAAGGTCTTCTGAGGCATAACATTTTGGCTAAGAACCAAGCCTATTCACTACACCTGCCTACCTGCCCTCTCCCTGCACTGTCTTGGAGGTGCATGCTCATTTCAGTGGCATGTATTGTTGTTAAACTCTTCCAGTGACTCACTTCAGATGAGATGAGATGAGAGATGGCTGTTTTTCAGTGGCGGTCGAACACAGGCACTATATGCGTTTTTTGAAAAAAGAGATGTTTGGTGTTTCTCTGGCTCCCAGATTGCAGGCTGCATCAGGCAGGCCCAGTGATTTGCCCAGAGGCTAGATAATGCGGTGACTTCTCCCATCTTTGTTTCCGCACAACCCTTCTCCTATGCCCTGACAGGCCGAGGCTGAGCTGCAGGAGCAATACTTCCAGCCACTTGTGAAAAAGGAAGAAATGGAAGAGAAGATGAGGAACATTAAAGAAGTGAAATGTCGAGTCGTAACATGTAAAACGGTGAGTGAAGGGGAGCATTGACACAGCAGAGAGAGGTCAGGGTAACAGCAGGGGAGTGGGACATGGATTGTAGAAACGATGTTGGACCACCCTGCAGACTCCCATCAGTCAGTCTCTTGGCCATAGTTTGGTGCCAGGATCAAATGGAGACCGTTTCATTCTGTGTGACTGCTGCTGAGAGCAGCCCATGCACCGAGCAGCTTTGGAAGCACTGAGGCATTGGCAAGGCAGACTTTAGTGCTGGGCTGAACATTTCAACTTGATGTTTGTGTCAGTGGCCAGTGGACCCTAAACATTGCTGTCCTGGCATCCATTCATCACAATTCCTTCCCCTGAATTGCTTTGTACCAGGACTCTCCGTCATGATAAATGAAGCCCAGTGCCTCAAAAACATAACACTGGGACTCCTTTGTCTGCCATTCCGGGGACTGCTGTCAGAGAGAGGAATTTTTATTACTATTTTTATTATTATGCTTTATTACTATCTCAAACATGCTGAGGGGAAGGGAAGAATTACCTCCCATCTCTAGCGTTTCAGTCCCTGCTATACTTTTCCTCTTGCAGCCTTTCCTATCTGTCTGGGGCAGCACAGAGGGCCACTGTGTGCCCCACATGGTGCTGGGAGCAGGGCCACAGTTTGTGGCAAAGAGAGGAGGGCAGCATTAGAAGGAGCAGTGGCAAAACCCAGGACAGTGATCTCTCAGCCTGGTGGGCACCTTGGGATGGGAGAAGAGAAAGGGGCTTCCTTCTGGACGCTCAGCTCTCACCAGCCCACAGAACTGTTCTTACATGCTGGTGAAACACTCACAGCTCTCTCTCTCTCCTTTCTGACAGTGTAATTACACCTATTTCAAGCCTCTGGAGACGTGTGTGCAGGATAACCATGACTACCACTGGCATGATGGCCTCAAGCGATTTTTCAAATGTCCTTGTGGCAACCGAGCTATTTCCCTTGACAGGCTCCCAAAAAAGTCCTGCAGGTAGGCAGTGAGCCTCGCTAGGCTGGGGCTTTTGCTCTGTCCACTCATAAGTAAATTACTGGGAGTCATATTAGCATGGGCTAAGACTTGAATGCTAGCCCTTGCTGCTAAGCCATGTGGGAAAGGTGGAGGGCTAGTTTTGGGCCCCCTCCACAAATGGACACCACAATGGTCCTTACCTTCCATCTTCATCTTTCAGTACCTGTGGCCTCTTCAAATGGGAGCGAGATGGGATGCTGAAGGTAAGCACAAGCCAGCAGTTTCTGAGCGCCTCAACACTCTGGCTGCTTCTCTTGCTGCTTTTGTCCCAGGCTTTAGGTCAGTGCTCTTGTGAGCTACAAGCAAAATCAAGCACCTTTGCAGCTTCTCAGATACCTACTGGTGACTTGCTGTCACGCTGTGTACATCGTGGGATACAATGAGATACACTTGGCAAACCTTCCCTGCTGTGTTTTCGTGGAGTTTCTCTCCCTGCTTTTTTTTCTCGAAGCTTCGTTTTAATTAACCCCTGGGGAATTTGCTTTTGATCAGATTTGTAAGAACCTGGAATGTCAAGATTTATAGAGCTTCTGTCAATGTTGTATCAGATGATTTAGCCCTACTGCAACTTCTTCAACTTCTGTCATAAAACTGTTGGGAAGCTATCTTGCCACACATTTTATTTCCTTTTTTCCATGGTTCATCTTTCTAGGAGAAGAAAGGTCCGAAGATTGGTGGAGAAACGCTTTTACCAAGAGGGGAAGAACAGCCAAAATTCCTCAACAGCCTTAAATGACCTGCGGTTGAATTTTTCACAACACAGGGAAGCATTTTTGTGTCTAAACCGCACATTTGTTTACTGCAAAGCCAAGAGGATTCTGGTTTTAGGGGTGAATGAGCAGAGAAAAGGACATCCACAAAGTCTCCACCACACCACTGCATCGATACTCAATTTTGATCTTTTTAAAATTGACTGAATAAGGCTGCATATGAAATACATGTTTGTGCCTGTTCTTAGTAACAACTTGTTTATGAAATTTAGCCTAAGAAAGAGACAGCTAGTATGGAATTTGCACCAAGAAATCCCTAGGGATCCCACAATGTATGTTGAATGACTGGCCTAGAGTGACCCCACCAAAATTTTAGGTGACAAACTATCATGAACTGAGAGGACTGCAGACTCTGCAAACACTTGTGAAGTTATTAACACGGTGCATAATGCCAGCCCATCATGCTGTACCAGTTCAACTATGTCAGTGCTAGGAGGAGTTCCCTTGCTGCAGCGGCATTCAGCGGTGGGCAGTTGCAAAGGTGTACGAGGGGCATGTACCCACACAGCATTGTTCATTGTCTGTGAAATTGCTCACTTAGACCCTTCAGAACAGATTTCAGGTTGTTGCTGAGTTGCCTCAGTGAGTTATGTGTTTAATAACACTCAAGCGGTTTTGGCATTGCAAACTAGCAGTGTGTATGCTGCAGATTAATCATAGTTCTTTTAAAAGCCCTCTCCCTACCACAGAGCCTGGACTGACTTCTCCATACCATCTACACTGCAGTATCTTTACAGCTAGAAACCTGCAGCTCCATCTTTGAAAAAGGTGTTTTAATGAATCTAGTATTGTGTGTAAGTGATTTTAAAGAGCTGAAAGATTACATTTGATAGCTTTTTCTAACGTTTTAAACTTTTCAGAAACCCCACTTGATCATCACCCTGTCAGCCTTAAATGCTGGCACAGCAGCCTAGGAGACAGTAGCTATCTCAGATCAAGCCGGATGTGGTCTCCGAGATGTGGCTCAGGAGAAGGGCTATCCTCATACAGGCATTTCTATGAAAGCACATCACTGTAGAGATGCTGGCTGCCATTCGTCCAGGTTTTCCTGGACCTGAGCCTTCTGCTACCCCTAGCTCATGCCTAGCAGGATCATAGGGTCTTTTAGGTATCTAAAACCACTACCTCTATGATTTGGTGAAACTGCCGCAAGTTCTATCCCATGTCTCGGTGTCTTTGTAGATAGATACCTTTCGCCTTTTCTTTGTTTACACAGAGGCTGGAAATAAATAAGTTCCTTGATTTGGGGCAACTGGACAGATACACCTCTGTATGCTGCAGCCTTCGTCTCCAACTGGTGCTACTGCTGAGCAGGTTTGCTCAGTATTTTCGTTTTGTTTCCGTCTCATGTCAGTACCATTTGATGGGGCAGGAGTCATTGTTTGGTGACTGTACATATATAACTGTGATATCTTGCTTGGAACTATTCCACGTAGATTCCTCATCCATAATAGTTTTAAATACAGCACACAATAAAACACTGCCTGGATTTGCATGGTATTGGTTTTCTGAAGAAGAGGATGAGTTGCTTGCTTCAGCTCGGCAACCAGCAGTGGCCGCCACGGCCCGTCTTCCCCCGGCGTCTCCTCCTGGCACGCGCACCATCCCCACGGCCTGCGGGGCGGCAGCGCAGGTGGACGTGGAGGGCTGGGCAGCCCACGGGGAAACTGCAGGCAGGTGCCGAACGCTGCTGAAACCCTAAAAGGGCTCCTTCCCCTCAAGGCCAGGGGAATGGCCCCCACGCAGCCACGTGCACCATGAGGGCCTCTTCCTTGGTCGGATTTTCAGCCAAAGTTATGCAGAACAAAACTTGGCGAGATCTCTAAGGCTCTTCAGCCCACCTGTCAAGTTATATTTTTGGGCTGGTTCAGTGCAATTTGACATCTCCGGTGCTGCTACTAGATGGGAGCGTCCCGCCAGCTCTGGGCCCAGACTGAGTTTGGTGCAAACGTTGACTCTGACCTGGTCCGACCTCACATTCTGATAAAAATTTGCGGATGTGTCTTTGGTAAAGGAAGTTGCCTTTCAGCATGACGGGCGCGTGCAGAAGGATGGAAAACCCCTTGTGCCTCTTAGGACGTGGTTTCTCCACAATAATTATTTTCCCTCCTAAATTTGCACCTTACTTGCAGTTTGATTTCTCCCAGGCATTCTTCGCTTGGAGTGTGTTCATCCCTTTTATTGGCCTGTTTTTGCTGCCATATCCACATGCCACGCGCCTTCTCCTCCGGCACAGCTAGTTCATGCTGTATTTTTCTGTTCTGTCCTCATCGCTTTTGAGCCAAGGGAGGAGGAACCGTAGCTTCGGGCATCCCCTTCCCTGTGCTGCTGGCACGGGTGCAGTCGCAGTTTTGCCCCGCGAACAGCGATCGCACCCTCCAGCTCCCCGCGGCAGCTCGGGGAGGGGAGATGGATGTGTCTGGGCTGGTTACACCGGGTACAGAGGGGGTTGGCAAGGCACAGGGAACGGGATAGACGTGAGCTTGAACATAAGTTTGTTCCTGCATACTTGAAAATAAGTATGTCCCCTGCATTCCCGGCAGGGGAGCATTCGCTCGGTGAAAGCCTGGTTCGTACCCTCGGCTCCAGATAATTTGGTGCCTGTTGTCCATACAGCTTCTGGGGCACAGGGAAGCCAACGGATGGCTCCTCTCAGGCTGGTATCTGGGCTCAGGTACCCTGAAATCCCGCTGCTTAAACGATATCAGTAACAGAATATCTTGCACAATTGTGTCACCAAGTCCACAAATAGCCTAGGACAAAAGCTGCCCTGTGGGGCTGGCGCAAAATCCCCACCCTCACCCGACCACAGCTCAGATCCCAGAGGGACACAACACCGGCAAGAGCAAGAAGGAGCATCCAAGCAGAAGGGTTGCCTAGTGCTGATCACTTAACAGAGGGCTAAATGACACTAATGAGGATAGAATTAGCAGGTTCTGTCTTCCCTTCCCAGGAGATCATGTGATGAAGGTGGAGGAGACAAGGCTGGGGCTGGATGGGAGCTTATTGGGGATTCACGCTGGCAAACCATGGGCACCTGGTGTTCTTGTGGCTCAATGTCATCCAACACACCAGCAACGTGGGAAGTAACTACTTACTTAGGGTCTCAATTAATTACCTTATTAAATGAAGCCTTCGATAACTCTCTGTCCTACGCCAAGATTTCTAGGACATGCATGTTAAACCTGCCTAATGCTGTTAGACTGGTTTGATTCAGGCCTGTGGATATCCTGTTGCTAAACTGCTTGAGCAGCCTCGTTAGGTTCAGTGAGTTATGTTCTTCTCATGTAAAGCCCTCCTGAAGCCTCACTGCTCTTCAACTGCTGCTCCTAAGGGACAACAGTTGTTGAGTGTGGAAAGAGCAAATGGTCTTTTAGCCTAGAAATTGCTTGGGAACAACGGTAGGAGCTGGAGCTGCAGGAGTCACGAACACAATGAGTCTTGTTTTCTCCTGCTCTTTTTTGCTGATACTGTTTTTGAGACATCCTTTTTGGAGTCCTTTTCTCAAAATCCCAGTATCCTAATGTAAACCAGAGGATCCGTGGAACTGAATCTCTAAGAAAAAAAAAAAAATCTACTACAAAATCACTACTTCAAAATCACAAGAAGGGTCAGTATGGTTATCACCACCTGCAAATTAGTGTAATCTTCAAGGCCAAAAATGGAACTGAGGCCTACAGACACAAATGGACGCAGTGTAATCTTTGCCCTCCAGCCTAAATTGGTCCACGTGATGTGCAGGAAGAATGAATATTGTGCTGAGCTATCCTCTAGTTAGCATCTCCTCGCTACACCAGTAATCCTGTAGGTAGAAGGGGACAGCAAGTCTTTGGAGCTGCAGATGCTGTGGCACCATCCTCGCAGCTCTGCATCCAGAGCTGCTGAGTGGGGAACCCCCAGAGGGCAGGACAGTGCACGTTAAAATGGGAAATGGGAAGTTAGTTCTGCTGACTTCCACTTGGCTGGAGAACTAGGGCTTTAATTTCAAGTGAGTAACTCACTGTAAGCTTTTGGGTAGCTGTATTTTCATGGAAAAATACTGACGATGTTTGCAAATTTAGTGAATTTTGAAAAATTTTTAATGGAAACATTTAATTTTTAAATCTTACATTAAAAAAGTAAGATGAAGCTTTGAGATGAAGTGTTTAGGAGAGAGACAGAAGGAAGGATGGAAGGAAAGAAGGAAGGAAGGAAAAGAAAGGAAGGAGGAAACAAAAAGAAAAAAAAGAAAAGAAAAAAAAAGAAAAAAGAAAAAGAAAAGGAAAAAAAAGAAAAGGAAAAAATAAAAAGAAAAAAGAGAGAAAGGAAGAGAAAAGGAAAAGGAAAAAAGGAAAAGGAAAAACAAAAAAGAAAAAAAAAGAATGAAAACTCTGTGTTGGGAAAAAGATGGACTAAAAACAACAGAAAAAAACATTTTAGCTGTTCTGGAAAGAACGTTTAGGACATTACCTTGATGGAAAAAACATCCTCAGCATTGATTCATGCCAATTATCTCTTCCGCTCAACTCACTGGCAATGCTCCTGAAGAGTGAGAATTTTCCCTTCGAGTGTCAGGCCGGCTGGACGCCAAGGGAAAGCAGCGTCTCCCTCCCAGGCTCTCCCGCGGCGAGCTCAACAGGTGCCACGCACAGGAGCGCCTTCCCACCTTGTCACCCTTCGCCCTGGCAGGAGAGAAACCAGAGGGCAGATCGGTGATACACCCATTGCTTTGGAGGAAAACAGCACCATTTCCCCCAAAAATCTTCCTTATCTCTTTGTTCTTCTTGCATGACACCTTTGAAGTATGATCAGAAGGGCAAACACCCAAAGGAAAAGTAGAATAATGATAAAATCGGGGCCAGGTCTCTGTTTGTGCCAAGTCAGTGAAGTCTTTTGCTCACCATCGCAGAGCACAAGATGGTAAAGAGATACAGAGAAGACCAGGCCACCAGCCCACAGTGGTTGCTCCAGAGTCCCACCACCGACATGGGCTGTCTAAAGACATCCTGCTCTTTCCCTCCAAGGTTGTATCTCATTCGGCCTTAAGGCTGCTGAGTGCTCTGTGGCCAAGTAGCTCTTCAGCAGTTTGTTTTCTGCTTTCTTTGGTAAAAACTCCTAAATTTATTTCTTTGGTACTATTCAACCCTTGCTCTAAAGAGGAGACATTATCTATTTGCTTCTGGGCACTGTTGCAAGCTGTGTTCTTGCATGAGGGTTTTGCAAACGTTGATCTATCTGATGCCAGGAAAGGAAGCAGAACAGGCAGCATTCATCATTAGGAACCGAGGCGAAAGAAGGCCATACTGAACATTTTGGCTGCCCCAGGTGGTTTGGGGACTTCCTAGGCCCTGTTTCTTCAGTGTGTTCACAAGCCTTTGCACACAGCCAAAGCCCAGCTATATCTGGGGGCTACAGCTCTGGGTGAACTTTGAGCTGTAAAGAAACATCTCAAATGCTTGGTGTGGCCAAAGACTGAGGCTTTGCACCCACAAATCATTGGAGGTTTCTGGCACTTTGTGTTTGTGACGTAGCCACAATCTCCACTAGGTGCAGGATCAGACATTGCCTCACTTTGCACTTAGCATGGCACTCCCTCCTCAAGAGGGAGATGAGAAAAAAAAATCAAGAAGTGAAGCACATCTCCAATCGTAGTCCTTTGATTGCCTAAAATAACTAACCACAGCAAATCCCTGTTTTTATAGGTTAGGTTTTCTTTGAAGTATGTATGTCAGCTGTTAAACCTCAGCGCAGTTATTTTGTATTAGCATAAAATAAATTTGCAATGCTGTCTTTCGTTAGGTTACCAATACAGAGGTCAACGAAGCACATAATCCTGGCTGCTTAGGCAGGGCCTGCACTCTCCGATCACAGAAAGTGATACTCAGGCATGTTTTCCATCCCAGTCTTTGGAGGTTGTTCTAAAGATTAATTTTTTCAGCTTGCACGAGCTTTGCTCGCATCTGCCAAATGCTCTTCATTTAAAAAAAAAATAAAACAAAGCAAAATGCTTAGGCGTCAGGAAAGATAGTGACTAGGATACAGTGTTTCCAGCTTATCACCGGACAGGAGCTGACCTGTTTGGCTTAATACTTGTAAAAAACAGCAGTGAACTTAGGGGCTGTCCCTTCAAAGTCAAAGCTCCAATAGAGAAATATATGCAATACTTAATGAAATGTTAAGCTACAAAATCCAACCAGCAAAAATAAATCTGAAGCAAGCTAAAAGGCTCATTTTCAGGACTAACATGGAATTCAGTCAACGTTTGCTGCCAGATGTGGCCTTGCTACTTGCTGTAAGCAAAAACACACTACAGATGAGCACTGAATAAAATGTGCGCCCCTATTTTTGCAAGTAAAAGTTACAGTCACCTAAAAACAGCTGAAATAAGTTCACACTAACTGCTTTGATTTGCAGTAATAGGGATCGAGTTGTGCTGACAAAATCCATTTTGGCCGCTGAGAGCTTAAAATGGTGTGAGCAGAGCTCGAGGAGGAACTGTGAGGGCTCTTCAAGGTCTTTCCATGGAAGCCAAGGGACTGCCTAGAGGGCAAGGTCACTTATCCACCACAGGCAGCTAGACAGCAAGCAGCAGGCTTATCAAAGGCCAAAAAAGGCCAAAAACACCTCCGAGTCACCCTCGAATACCTGATCTTTTATTCTGACTAGCACCCCTGCTCGGCCCTGTAGCTTCATATACATGGTTTCATCTGTGACACTCGGAATAAGAAAAAAACCCCACAAAATGGTCATACAGGAGATTCTTACAAACAGAAAAGGGAACTGAGCACCTATATTGTAACAAAGGGCTAATGTAACAGATCAGAGCCAGCAGGATAAGATCACGATTCAAGATTACCACAATGTCCAAAGGAGAAGTCATATTAAATTTGCTGCGTGCCACTTCTACCGTTTCTTTCTCAAGGTCTTCTTGGACAGTGTTCTTGACATCAATGTAGTAGCACTCTGAGCTGGCAAAGTGACAACTTATACTCTGCAGGCGGAAATGGGGTATCACTACCACACTGATTACAAAATAACCAAAGGCAAAAAGCTCATGCAGCGCTGGTTGTGGACACCCCACCCCTTCTTTACAGATCAAGGCAAAACGTGTCTTCCTCCTTCCAGAGGACTCCAGCACACCTGAGAGCATCCACTTGGAAAGAACATTCTTGCTCACGTGCGTGCTCTTCTTCCTTCCCTCCTCTCCTAAACACCTGCCTGCCATGGACTTTACTCATATCACCTGTACTCCTCTATCTGCACGCACCAGAATCATGTAGGATGTTTCCAGATGCTGTGGAAATGAGAAAGAAGAGCAAAGCTTGCTTTCTTACAGAAAATTTCCTGTGATTTTTAAAAAAGTCAGGTCTGTTGCAGTGCCTGGATTTCACTTCAGCGCTGAGCAGCATGAGTAACATCACCGATCAACAGTGTAAGCAAGCGCTACTTCGTCCCCATGAACTCTCAGATTATTGGCATCTGAACTGTCAGTCATGGAAATGAGAATCAAAGCAGATCTGAGTGTTTGGTAAGGAGTCTTCTTCTCTTCCTCCACATAGTCAAATCAACCCACTTATTTTGTAATCAGTTCTTGGTTAAACAGAGCTTAAGGATGCTTGTTTAATCAGCTAAAAATATTGATAGCTGTATCTTGAGATGGTTTCCTACCTTCCGGAAACCTGACGTCTTGTTTATTCCGGAGCCATGAATGAGCAGGGGATGGAAGAACCATGTCTCCCTTCTCCATGAGCAGGTGAACCCTAGGACTGTTCTCATCATAATCTAGCACTCCATGACAAAATTTGATCGCTGGGCTCTGGAAACAGGGCAGAGTTGAAATAATTCAGTAAAACTAGAGCAACTCTAGATTCTCTGTGTAGGAGGAGAGACACAAAGCTGGCTAAAAATCCATCTGATATCAGATGGAGCAGAACAGAACATCATACGGCCTTCAAGAACGATTAGTTTGGCCTGCTTAGCTTGGAGATTTATTTCATATAGACATTAAAAATAGATATGTTCACAAATATTTGAAAGAGTCTTCCACTACCATCCCCCTCCCTTTTTTTTAACCTGTGGCAGAGTACAGTATCTGAACAACTCTTCATCTTCCTGGAAGTCCTGTACTTTATTGACCATTTTTTCAGACTGAACATTTTGGGACCTCAGCATCTCGTCTTTCATGATCATAGCTCCCAGTAGATTTACCTCCTTGTTACAGATCCTTACGAATTCCTTCCTGGAAAGCAGGTGGGAATCAGAGAAGACGGAGCACAGTTTAGCAATCTTCTGCCAGCTCACTCTCCTCAAACACCCTGTTTCCACAAAGGGAGGTATTCAGCAACAGCACACGCTTCCCATGCTGGCCGAGCCCCAAGACTACAGCTTCCAAGAGCTCCCTAAGGGTGCTGCTGCACATAAACACCATGAGCAGCTTAGGCAAGAGGCCTGTACCTGAAGCGTTCAATGTCTTCATCAGAAACTAGCTTCTTGATGACAAGATAACCGTTTTCTTCATAGAACTGCCTTTGCTCTGTGGTTAGAACATCGTTGTCCAGGGTGTAGCTGAGATACGAACAGGAGAAACACATTAGTGCCACTGGGCAGAGCGAGCGCCAAGGGGGCGGGAAAGAGGAGACCTGAAAGGAAAAGCGTGGAGCGCTGGGCATTAACTGTTGACGGGGAGAGGCAGAAGGCTCCAGCCGGTGTCATCAAGGGGTGAATCAGTGAGAAGTCCTCCCAACAGGACGATGACAAGGCACCAAGGACATCTGCACGTGCACCTCAGCTCCTAGGACACGCCGCGTGTACACGGCCCGCAGGATGGCCTCAGCCCGCCAGAGCCTGCACGGTGTGCTAGCGACTGCGCGCTGCTTCTGCGTGGAGCCGCGAGCTACTTCTGAGATAGCGTTCAAAGCAGCCCCTTCCTACGACTGAAGGCTACACAAGGCCTGGTAATCAGCATGTGATTTATGTTATGCAGTGCGGAAAAAAAAAGAATTAACATTAAGTAGGATTTGAAATTAAAAGTTCAAAAGTTAATTTTTATTTTTTGTATGAATGAGCATGCAATTTACCAGAACATCTTTGGCTGAGTAACAGCACTAGCTTGTGCTGGAGTAGGAACAGCTGTCTAGGATATAGATTAAGGAACATGCATTCAGGCTCAATTAAAAATATAACTGCAAACCTGTCCCAACGCTTCACAGGGTAATCCTGAAAACAGGAGACCGTATGGGCTTGTCTTCTACCTCAGCTCATTCTGACAAGTTTAAATAAACACAACTGTGTTCTGCTCTGCAGAGAGAGCACAATCTCCTCCACAGAACAATTAAGCCCCATTGCTAGTGAAGCCCAATGAATTTGTGCCTGCTACTGAAGCTTCACCCAGAGGCAAGAGCAAAAAGGTGTTCCTTTTCAAGATGGGAGCGCAGAGGTAGCGCATGCATGCAAATGCAGCAAGTACTGGCGAGTTAGAGGAAAGAAAAGTTGGGCAAGAAGAAGGGCAGCTGAGGAGAGAAATTTAAGAAGGAAAAAGCTCAGGGGAAAAAGAGCGGAGGAAGAAGGCGAGAGAGGCATGTGCAGAGTGCAAGCAGTCCTCGAGCACAGGGCGATGGCAGTCTAGCTGGAAACCACTGCAGCAGGTCCTAGAGCGAGGCATTCTCCAATATCCCAAGTCCAACAAGATGCAAATTCTTTACACCATTTTTGAGGTCCCCAGTTCAGTAGAAAGGGGCCTCATCGCCATTCAGGTTCTCTAGACGTCCAGAGAGCTGGTCTTACCCCTGAAACCTCCGGAAAAATCTTCTTTGCTCTTTTCTTCAGATGTCAAAGAGCTGATCGAGATAGAGGCATTGGCTGAACCCCAATGCCCCTAGACCATGCAGCCCTGCTCTGCATGCCTCTGCCTCCCAGAAGTGAAGGACAGAAAGCAAGTCCACGAAGCATCGGATCCCATTTGAACTCCTTCTACCCAGCCTATGCAGCACCTCTTGCTCTTGCTGGTTTTGTTTTTGCCACCTCCATGACGTTCAAAGGACAAGTCTGCGCTTATTTGGACCCTGCATGCACTAACTCTACTTAAAACATAAGGAATACAGGCTGGGAAGGAGCTGCCGCCTCTGTCATTTAATTTTTGTGAAGACACAGAACATTTAAACCTCTCCCTTCCCCTCACACACACCCTTTTGGGAACAAATTATTCATGGAACAGGCATGCCTTTCAACAGAGCAGGCAGTTTAATACCCGGGGAACACTTACTTACAAGCAAGCCAATGCTTTTGTATACATTGAAGCATACACACAGGAAGGTTGGAGATTTCCACAACTTCATTTATTGTTTGTAGGATCCCAAGAAATATTGTCATATTAAAAAAAGAATGCCTAGGCTTTAATACAGATTTTTTCAGTTTTCCAAATCAGTCTGTGTTCTTCTGGTTCCTGTGTTCTTCAGGAGAAACGCCTTGAACAAAAATCTTTGAAGCAGCCAGGCCCAGATTATCCCAAGAGGTGTCAATACAACTCTTTCCTGGAAGCCACAAGAGCTTCTGTAATACCAACAAAAGAGCTGTATCAGGTCATCTTTCCTACCGAATCACTCTTCCCATATCAATCTCTTCTTCTTCTCTTTGGATATTTGATAAAATAGAAGCTCTAGAACAGGAAAGCCAGGTAAGAAGAAAGAGCAAAAACTGCCCATGCCTAGCTCTTTCTGGGGCAATGATTTCCAACCATTTTGCAATGCACTTCTCTCTGCAGATTCTCAAGGGATGGTGCGGGGTGCTGCATATCAAATTTATATTATTATTAGATATCGATAACCCTGCATAGTGACCTGTTGTTGTCCTCTTAAGAACAGAAGCCACAGAAGCCTTGTGCTCTACAGCTTGCAGAGCAACAACCAGTTCTCTACCAACACTGTCTGCATCTTCCCACGAGCGAGATAACTTTGTCCCACAACTAAGCAGCAGCCCTGTAGTTCAAGATCTGTATGAATCTTCAGCACTGCAGCACAGACAGTGTTCAGGAGCCACTCCAACTGCAAAAGAGCAAGTTACAGTCAAATCTAAGAAAGTGCTTTCACATTTTTCCTTTAAAAATAAATCCAGGCATCTATATACAACCTCCTTACCCCAGCCATCTGAGAAAGAAACAGGTATCAACCTGGAAAAGTCAAACACTCAAATAACTCAGAAAGTAAACTTCCTTGTGTGTATGTTTGCATTTTGAGGTAAAATTGACTTCCAAAGTTCAAATGCTGCTTTTCCTCTGAGGCTGCCAAAACAGTGCCCAACTGAATTCACAGTTGAAGAGAAGTCACAAGCAAGGATGAACGTTTTGCAAAGGCAATTGCAAACGCATTTTTTTCTCAGTTGCCTTTCAGTTAATGAAAGATGAGGTTGGGCATACTGAGTGCAGCATTCCCCTCTACCATTTTTACATCAAGCATGTAAGAAAAATCACCAGGACCCTGCCTGCCACATTCCGTATTCTGGAAGAAGATAATACCTTGCTCGATCCAGATCACAACATGGCCAATGTGGAGTCCTCTGCTGCTTTGTGCTCACCCCCCCTCCTCTCTTTCCATCCCAGATCAGAAAGGATACAAAAGCACGGGCTATACCCAGCTGTGGGGAAGAGTCCTGTAGGCTGGTGTCCACCTGAGCAATGAGGGTTGGCTTTTCCATCATCCTTTTGACAGTGAGTAGACATGACCAACAGGCCAGCTCGTAGCCCAGCACCTATAACGTCCCCACAGAGCTGGGGGTGGAGCTCCACCATGGAGCTTGGGGTGGAGCATCAAGACAACGCTCCCCAGGTGCCATTTGCTACTTTTCGCCTTCAGTGTGCGTGCCCTGACAGCCTGTGCATGCTCAGTATCCTCTGAAGAAATTGCTGCTTGTGGTTCTCATCGCCCTGGCTGGGCAACGGTGCAAAGGGAGCGAAGGAGTAGGAAGGTTGGGAAATGGGTGGGCCTGTTGCTAGAAGCTGGGAAGTACATGGGGAAGTTCAGTGCATGCTTCAAAATGCCCTCTTCTCTGTGCTGTTTTCCCTCGCATTTGCCAGCGGCTGTAGGGATTGCTGTAAGTGTGTGGCTGTAAACAGCGTGAGCAGTTAGTTTACAGCTATCACCAAGTGTGCAGAATGCAATGCCTGGCACTATCAAGCACAGACCACATCTGTGCTGGCACACATATTTTGCTAAATTGAACAGCGTTATCACGCCTGGTCTCTAAGAATGCCCTGCCAGGAAAATAGCCTTGAGGGGAAATCCTGGGGTAGGGAGAGGAGGAGAAGTGAAGCTAATGTGAAAATGGGAGTCCCAAGTAAAGGCTGCAAAAATGAGCCCTTTCAAGCTGTGACATGCTTTAAAAAGATATGTTCAGTCTACACTGTCCTTGGCACACTCTCATCCACCTCAATTAAACCGTGTGCATGCCATCTGACACTTTTGAGAAGAAAAATATGAAGAGAATGGAAATGGATCCATAGCTAAGAATTGCAGCACGGATTAAAAGATGAGTTTTGGCATCTTTGCATACAGCCCTTGTTGCCATAGTGCCTCAGAGCCTCCCCATTCCCACAAGGCGAACCTCAGGCCCGCTGCGTCCCTGTTCAGATTAGCTCGTGCCATTGCTGTGACAATGTATGTGTTAATCCTTACTGTGCCTTCAAGAGCTGTGCTGGGAAGCAGACACTGCTGAAAGGTGTGTGGTGGGGCTTCTTCTGATGGAACGTGCTATTCTTCATCTTTCCCCATTCCTGAGGCTGACTCCGCAGACTAGGGGTCAAGGCACTCACTACGAGAGGGAAGATAAAAATACAGCTCTTGCTGCAAGGATTGCAAGTGTTTGGGACACAGCGCTCAGTATGAAATGCCTTATAGCAACTATGAGGTCTCAGGAGGTGGCAGCAGTGATGGCTCCCTCAATGCCTTCTCCGACTCATCAGCTTCCTCCTCAGTCACCGCGTTCACCCACCCAGGCCCATCTTCTCCCCGGGCCTCCAAACCAGGCAGCTGACACCTCGTGATCCCACAGGGCGGACTTCTTGCCCACTTCTGCCATCTGAAAAATTAGAATCCGCTCAACTAGATATATAGGTTGGTCCCTTCACTTGGATGAGACTTTGAGGATAGAAAAGGAAAGTTGGGGTTGTTGCCCTTCTGTCTCCTCTGTTTATAGAAAAGTGGAAGCCACAGGATGAACTTGGTGACCTTCCCTTGGCAGACTCCTCAATTTTTATGTGAGCTTTTCGTGCAATCAGAAGAAAAAACTCCCGTCTGTTGGAAATTTCTTGATACTTTGGGATCAAAAAAAAACATTGAGTGATGTACAAAAATGACCAAAATTAAAGCACTGTTGAATGCCTGACTACTATGGCCCTGAATTCTTACGTGACAGTCTGCATCATTCTTTAGGTCTTGTTTATACCTAATCTCTTGCAGCTGCCAGATTCTAGTAATTTGGGTGAATGTATTTAAGCAGGCAGTGTATTCCTCTGAGGAAATCTGGGTTTTGAGGAAGCAGGGCAATGCAGAGCGGCAAACCTGGCAGAAGTGCCAGCTGGTGCCCTCTTCCTTGCTGCCCAAGTCCTCAACCAAAAGCAAGAGGGGAAGGAAACAAGGTGAAATATTCATGAAAACCTGGTTACCTTGGCGTTACTAAGCGGAGGGCAGCTGGTGACTTTGTTAATTATTGCTCATCCTCTCCTTGTCCCTTTCCAGCAGCCGACAGGGTTATTCAAAGAATAAAAGGGAGTTTGGACCAGAAAGGTGATAAAATCCTGCAGCTCCGCTGTGGCTAGAGCTCCCTCTGCAGTCACTCGAGTTACATGACTAAATCAGACCCACCACAAACACAGCTTTTCTCTGAGAAATCCCACTGAGGTCAACCTTTCCTGTTGTCCTGTAGCAGGCCCAGAGAGCAATACTGGACCATGAGGGTTTGTACCACCTCCATCGTAACAGCAGAGCTCTATATCCACATCTCCGGAGCAGAGGCAGCGATCTGCAAGTGAGAGAGCACCAGTCTTCTTAGGTGAGGCTTATCTGGGGGGGGAAAAAAAAAGGTTGGAAATCACTTCTTGGAAGTAAACACAGGCAAATTAAACAGACTGTTTACTAGTAATAGCCTCGCTAAAAATGCTCTCTTCCTTCAGAGAAAGCTTCTCCCTTGCTAACTAGATGGTGTCCTGAAGAGGCATAGCAAGCTGTCATTGGAGATGCTGCACTGTATTGCCAGGAAATCAAACCCGAAAAGTTACGTGACTCTTGTGGCTTGCTTTCTTTTTCCCTAAAAGCCTCGTGGAGAAGGAGATGAATTTCCATTAGTTCCCTACTTTTGGGGCATAGGCTTTGGAAACCTGGCTCCACTGTCATTGAAAAATCCCTCCTGACTGGCAGTGGTGGGAACAGGACCAAGATAGTGTTTCCCAGGGAGACCCCCCTTACGTAGGTGGTCACACCTGCACTTACTACTCAAGCACCCTTCGGACTGTAGTCCCTGCTCACATATCCTTTGAATAAGAGCTTGTAGATCCTTGCTATCCTGGGACACAGTCCCCACTGCCTTCCTGCACCCATGGGCATGGGACTTTGCTGAGAAGGAGCCAAGAAGCCCTGCTGGACCTGGCTGTGCCCAGAATCATCTCAGAGAGAAGGGAACAGTCTCCTGGGCATTGCTGCATCAGCCTTGCACAGAGTCGAGCCTGAGCTTGCCTAAGCTTAGGCCCTCAGGCTCTAGAGTATCCTTGACCTGTTGTGTGCTCACTCCTACTACAGTGAGTCTCTCGACAGGTGGAATAAGAGTTTTAGAAGGGTTGAATTTAGAAGTTCTGCGAGGTCTTTGCTGGATTTGTTCTTCTGCCAGCTGAAAGAGGAAATTTAAGCCTGAATTAAGCCAGGCAGAGAATGCAAATTTTTTAAAATAATGCTAATGTTCTTCCTTTCCTTCTCTCCCACAGATGTAGTAAGAGAAACTCAAAAAGTCTGGAAACTCAAAAAGTCTGGAAAATCTAACAGACACCTGTAGCTCTCCTGTGGTCACAGCTCCCACTGCAGTCAACCCAGCTACATACATAACACCAAACAGGAAAGTCTCCCCACAAATGCAGTGTAATAAATGTCATGAGATACCCAAGATCCTCACATGGATTCCCTGGAAGGCAGCAGCTAGGGTGTGATCCACAGCTCATGAAAGTCAGCAAAGAATTTTCCAGCTCACTGAAAATAGCCACTCGGGCACGTGCAGCAAGCCAAAGAGCAGGCCCAGGTCTAGCAAGACATCCTAGCAAGTCTTCCTGAGTGGGATCAGCACAGAGGGTATATACAGCCTGTAGGAAGACATGCAGGTATAGGCATTTCCAAAAGCACTAGACTGAGCAGGGGTGAGAGGGGCTGGTCTTAAAGGCTCCCCCTTGTCCGACCCATGGTGTCACTGTCAGGGCTCCCAAGAAGAGTCCGTCTATCTCTACCCAGGATTCACAGCCCAGAAACCTCTGCCCCCACCACCAAGGTTTTAGGAGCAAACCAGTGAAAGTGCTCAAAACATCCCTGCTTCAAGAGAAAAAGAAACACAAAAAACCCACAGCTGCTGCAGGACAAACAGGAAGAAGTGCAAAAATCTCCTCTGCATTACATTGGCAGGTAAAAAAGGACTTCAGGAGCTTAACAACTGCTTGTTACCAAATGCATGAGCAGTCTTTGGCACACAGCCTGGATCAGACATCCCTGCCCTCCCTCACTGAGCGACACAACTTTGCTCCTTCGTGCATTTTGCTCTTGAGCCCAGCAACCCATTTGCAACAAGCTGCAACAGCTTTGCCTTGCAGCCTCTTGTCCACGCAATGCCCTGGGGGAGCAGTGCTGGAGTCTGTGGGGTAGAGGACACAACTGCACCTGCACCCCTCCTCTCACCCAAGTCGTCTCCTGAGTCACAGGAGAGAGGAGCAAAAGGAGCCACGACAGCATGGCGATGGAGCCAGGCCTTTTGGACGTGCCCTCTGGAAACTGGCCAAAGCCTCTCCGGTGAGAAAGGCAGGGGAGCACTTTGCTTCTGGATCTGGATGAGACTGGGCCTCAAATGGGACAGAGCAGCCTGCCATCCCATCTGCCATCCCATCAGCATGCAGGGATTCTGGAGCTGGCCCAGCAGTCCCCGGAGGGTTTGGGGACCAGCAGCGCTCTATCACCAGTTGGCTTTGAAAACGCTTCTGTTTTGGCACCTTCTGCAAGGCTGGTGGTGGTGGGGGAATGGGACAGACTGCAAGTTTACACTAGGGTATTCTACTGCGCACCCATCCCCATACCTGTTGAACTGTAGAAAGAACACAGCACAGACTCCGTTAGGTGGCTTTGCACTAATTTAATCTGGATTTCAAAAGTCGATTCTGACAGCAAAAAATTGCCGCAGCAGAGAGAATCGTTTCAGTGCACATGGCTCGACCTGGCCGTCGGAGCATCCGGAGGAGCGCTGAACCTTCACCCACCCAGCAACCGCCAAAGGCACCTTTTCCCAAGCACGCCAGTCTCACGGGAGGCCTCCCTCATTTCAAATAGCCTTAAATATCAAAGGCTGATGGGAGGCTGGTTTGCAGGCCCAGTCGTTCCCCAACCCTATCAACCACACGTTCCGCTACTGCAGTGCTGCTCACTAAGACAGCATACCACACCAGCTCCGGCTTGAGGAACTGTGTCCATGGATCGTGTTCTAGACCATGAAGCCCATTTGTCTACCCATCATGTAGTTGCTTGCACTCTTGCTTCTTCTGCTCCCAGTAGCACCACCTTCATCAGCTGCACTAGTGGCTTTCCCCATGAGATCGTTCTAAAGGCTTGCATGAAATTCTGATTCATTGTATTTCCTTTGTGTAGAAAAGGAAGTTGGAAACCCTAAAATCCAGAAACTTGCGTAAAATCTTGTATTAATATAGCATCAGTCCAAAAGTATGCCAAAAGAGAGACCTTCAATAAAGAAGAATGAAAACATCAAAAAGTGAACGTGATCTTTCAAGACCATAATTCTTTGATTGCTTAAAATAACTAACTACAGCAAATCTCTGTTTTTGTAGGTTAGATTTTCCTTGAAGTATGCCAGCTGTTAAACCTCAGCGCAGTTATTTTGTATTAGCATAAAATAAATTTGCAATGCTGTCTTTCGTTAGGTTACCAATACAGAGGTCAACGAAGCACATAATCCTGACTGCTTAGGCAGGGCCTGCACTCTCCGATCACAGAAGGTGATACTCAGGCACATGTTTTCCATCCCAGTCTTTGGAGGTTGTTCTAAAGATTCACTCTTTCCCCTTGCACGAGCCGTGCTCGGAAGCTCCAAATATCCTTCAGAAACAAAACAAAAGTAAGGAAAAGTGTAATGAGCCAGCGAAGATGATGACTAGGATACAGCTGGAAACACAAAGAGCATTCTCAGCTTAGCTAGGTACTCAACAAAATGCATCAAAACACTTACTGAATCTCCTTTCAAATTCTAGATATCATGAACAAAAATACAGCTAACACTAGAACAAGATACAGCCCACACCCTAAGAAGTCAGGTCATTTGTGGGTTTGACAAGGCTTGCAACAGGCCAAACGTTCAATTCTGAAAGATGGCAGAAAAGGAACATGTACAGCACAGACAGTATTACCCTGGCAGAGGTCGTCTAACCTGCTTGTATGCACAATGTCTCCCTTGCAAACCTTTGAGTGCTACCGGATTTCCTCTGGTTGGAAAAGCTCACTGACCCACTACATATTTCATATTTCTTTATATGAGGAAGCAATATCTCTTGAGCAGCAGAAACGAGCAGCAAGCAATGGATATGAATACAAGCACTTAGCTCAACACCAGGCACTGAGCAGACGTTGCTGCAGATTGTAAAGAAAAGAAAAACACAACCATTTGCTTCATGGAAGTAAGCCTTGGGCAAGTTCCTGTCTCAGTTTCCCTGCGTGAGGATTACTTAGTTCACATCAGTAGTGTTATGAAGGTAAAACATAAGAAATAGGCACTCCTCTTTGGAAGAGAGCACCAACTCTAATTAAAGAAGGTTTAGGCTACGTGGGAAGACACAAGAAGGCGTGTACGGGCACACACTCACTGTTGCTCACGAGACGGAGTGAGCCTTGTAATGCAGCACTCCAGGCTGCACTGTGCGCCTAAGTAATTCCAGTCAAGAACGCTTTAGCTTTACAGATAATACCTATGATCAGGCTTGTAAAATACAGCTGGGCACCCAACCCTACCTAGGCACCCTGTGGAAAAAAAGAAAAAAAACCTAGCCCCTTCCCCCCATCCCAAAAAACCCTGGATATTTAGTGATTTTAAAAGGTACTCATTGTCTATTACATCTAGAACTTACTGTCTTGATTCTGGATGTGTATATGTTTGGGAAATGCTGTGGATTAAGACATTCAGAAGATTAGGAAACATTCAATCCCAGTACAAGGTTTATCATTTTTTCAGTGGCTGAACTCCCGGAGAGTTTATATTTATTTTCTGTTGTACACAATACTTTCAATTATTCAGCATGAAGTGGTTGTCCCTATTTTTGGGGGTGGGGGGTAGATGTACATCTCTGCTCACTTTCCTGCTGCTGCTTCAAATCTAAGCAATAGCTATGCGATTATATTTAATCCCACCCCTCCCCCCCCCCCAAAAAAAAAACAGCCAACCTGTCCTGTCAGGTGGGGTATTGCTAGTTGTTTTAAAAAGAAAACACATTTGCTGTTAGGAGGCGAAACCTAAGACCTATGCACATGCTGGCTATGGATGAGCACTGAATTGATTGTGCTTTTTTTTTTCTTGCAAATTCAAGGAAAAGAGATCACCACATCTTCCTACCTACATCACAGAGCCCAAATACAACTGCAAAGAGCTCTGGTTCAGTTGCAACCCCTCAACAAACGTGGAACAAGGACACGCAATGGAGGGTAACACCCGCATAAACTTCACCCTATTCCTGCTGCACTGCATTAGCCCTCTCCATATAATCTGCTACCCAGTGTGGCAAGTCTGGGTTCCTTGTCTGGAAGTCTCAACTGCCTTGAGCGGTCTATAGAAGTGAAGATGAGCAGCCTCACAGCAGAGCCATCAGTACAGCAGAGTCCAGGGCTCCTTCTGACTCACACTACAGCTTCAGTTACAGTCACCCACAGACCTGCTAACACATTCTGCACTAACTCAGGTTGCACCAAAAGAGATCAAGGAACATTCATAAAATCCATGTTGATGAGCAGAGCTACAGGAGGAACTTCTAGAGCTCTTTCCACAGAGGCCAAGGGGCTGCCTAGAGGGCAAGGTCACTTATCCACCACAGGCAGCTAGACAGCAAGCAGCAGGCTTATCAGCAAAAAGGCCAAAAATGCCTCCGAGTCACCCTCAGATACCTGATCTTCTATTCTGACTAGCACCCCTGCTCGGCCCTGTAGCTTCATATACATGGTTTCATCTGTGACACTCGGAATAAGAAAAAAACCCCACAAAATGGTCATACAGGAGATTCTTACAAACAGAAAAGGGAACTGAGCACCTATATTGCAACAAAGGGCGCGTGTCAAAATCTTACCTTGAGGTCCACAGAAGATATGTTAAATTTGCTGCGTGCCACTTCTACCGTTTCTTTCTCAAGGTCTTCTTGGACAGTGTTCTTGACATCAATGTAGTAGCACTCTGAGCTGGCAAAGTGACAACTTATACTCTGCAGGCGGAAATGGGGTATCACTACCACACTGATTACAAAATAACCAATGGCAAAAAGCTCATGCAGCGCTGGTTGTGGACACCCCACCCCTTCTTTACAGATCAAGGCAAAACGTGTCTTCCTCCTTCCAGAGGACTCCAGCACACCTGAGAGCATCCACTTGGAAAGAACATTCTTGCTCACGTGCGTGCTCTTCTTCCTTCCCTCCTCTCCTAAACACCTGCCTGCCACGCAAGCTGCAAAGCATGCTGGATTATAACCTAGTCTGGAGAGCTCCAAGACACTCAGTGCTGATTTACCCCAAAGGCAGACTACCGCTGGAAGTTAGCGCAGTAAGAGGGCCTCCTGTCGTTCTACGGGATACGGGTAGGACAACGACGACAGGTTAGGACTATTGGTCTGCTTGTCAGGAGAGAGGCAGCGGATCAGACTCAATAGCAGTTGGGCGCTCTGCTCTCAGGATCAGGAGCAGGAAGTTCCACAGCTGCTACTGGGACTGAGAGAAAGTGTTGCACAAGAGTCAGTGCAGGCAAAAAAACCCGTAGAATAATCTGTGCTGCAGTGCACGAGGGGGAACATCTGCATTGCTGCTAGCAAAGGGATGGAGGCTACCATTCCCTTAGCCCTTGCTTCGATGAATCCACTTCTGGCAAAGAATCAGGCCTTGAAAGGAGAGCACCTTTGCTTGTTTCTGTTCTGCATAGTGATGCAGAACCAGTAGCTGATGTGCATAAATAATTATTATTTATTGAATGATGGTGGCTCCTGGTATCAAGAGATGATGTGTCAAGAGGGCAGGAGGAAGTTAGAGAATATTTGGGACAGAGCGAAGGGAACTACTGGCGAAGCAAAAACAGCCAGCCAGGCTTCAAACATAGATTCAACATCTAATTGCTATTGCTGCTCTATTTCTCTCCACACAGAGATATTAAAAAAAAAAAAAAAAAAAAAAAGATAACAGAAGTGTATTAGAGACCTAAAAAACACATTAAAAAGTTCATCCAGATATTCATAAGTTTGGGAAGAGAGGGGAGGTAGTGTTACTCTGATCAGCTTAAAAAGGCAAACAAAAGTATTGATAGCTGTATTCAGGGCTAGTTTCCTACCTTTCGGAAACCTGACGTCTTGTTTACTCCAGAGCCATGAATGAGCAGAGGATGGAAGAACACCGTGTCTCCCTTTTCCATGACAACGTGAACCCTGGGACTGTTCTCATCGTAATCAAGAATTCCATGAAACAATTTGTTTACTATGCCCTAGAAAAAAAGCAAAGTTGAAATCACTCAATGAAAATTACAGCAATTGCAGATTCTCACTGCGGGGGAGGGCAGAGATAGCTACTGATTTGCTTTCTCCTAGGTAGCATATTCTGCATGCTCAACTCTGCTTGAGCAGGGGGGTTGGGCTAGATGATCTCCAGAGGTCTCTTCCAACCTCAGCCATTCTGTGATTCTGTGCGATTTTCCACTGGTGAGAACAGAGAAGAGCACGAAGAAATCACAGAAGTGTTGACTGGAGGCCACCTCTGGGGTTTTGGCTCCTGCTCCAAGTATGACTATCATCAACGCTAGGCCAGGTCAGGAAACATCCATCCTTAAGAGGAAGTTACCACTTGATATTTAATTCCATCCAGTTGTTTACCTCCCAATTTCTCTTCTACGGGAAAATACACGTGCTTGCCAGGCAGGAACAAATTCCGAGGAGGAGAAACAGTCCTCAGACTTGGCAAGAATGGGGAAAGCAGTTGCATGGGTTTATATGGTTATGCTGCAGAGTGCCAGATAGTTCAGAGGTCTCAACCCCTTGCCCTGAACTACAGTGCACTGGCGGTTCAGCTCCAGAAGGGCACCCCCTCCAGCACCTCAAGCCAGAGCTACAACAGTATTCTTGAGAGTACGTAAACACTTCTCCCTCATTTACTAGGCTGCTACTTTCATCTGAACAAGAACAACTTCACTCCCATAAGTGGGAGAGGGAAGAAATCTGCTCAAGGCCAGGTGGGCCACTCTTAAGTCACACAGAGCAAGGCCAGCTAAACAACTCTCACATGAAGCAACAACCTGGTAGCTGCATAAACAGAAACCCCACCACTGAAAACCTCAGCTGTGACCTGCACATCATCCCTCCATCTTGGCATCTTCCAAGCCTCTGCAAAGCCCCCATGCAGATCTACCTCCCACTTTGGGTAGCCATGAGGCTTCAGGGACTCTTTGTGTGTCCCTGGCAGCACGACCAGACACCCGTTGTTCCTATCGGCCCTCTCCATGGCGGTCCAGGAGCACACGATGCGGTCCGCAGGCCGGAAAGGGAAGTAGTACAAGTCCTGATGCATGGGATGGCGAAAAGTCTGTTTATCTGTAACACAGATTCAAAATCTTCAGCCTCTTCAAATGTGACACAGCCTTTTCCTCCATATTAAGTCACTTCACTTGTTAATTCACTATTAACAAATGAACCTATTAGTGGATAGACACTGCTGAACATACGTGTGCTGGACCCTGCCACCGATTTTGAAGCCGAATGTCTACACCCTCCCGCTAAGACATACCAAGAGCACAGTCATGGATCTCAGGTCAGCAAAAGCAAGCGGACACAGCATACTCCAGGAGACTGTCTGACTGTGCACTTGCTCAAAAGACCTGTTTTCTTGGCCTTGGCCATCACCAATCATTTGCTGAGTTTCCACCTTTTACTTTGGCTGCTCTCCAGCTTAATGAACTTTAACCCAGCACTGTGTTACATAAATCTTTCACAGTATAAAGATTTTCAAATAACCACAGAGAGCAGTGCTGGAAAGCATATCAAGAAGTCATTTGATCCATCCCTGTGTTGTAAGTAGAATCAACGCTGACTGTGCTGTTCCCAACAGATGTTTATTAATCGTTCTTTTTTTTCCTTTTGTAATCTATATTTATCAGTCTGTAGCCTCCCCAGACAATCTACCTAGCACTCTGTTAGCCTCCTTCCTAGATCTTTTACTAATATCTAAACAGAAAAAATATTGCTGAGGTTATGCTTCTTACTTCTCTTCCCACTATGGAAATGGAAACACATCGTCCTTTTCTACATTAAAACAGTCAATATATTCAAAGACTTCTCTTGCCATTAAATTTTCTCCTCAGATTGATATAATCAGGATATTTCTACTTTCCTCAGGAGTCATATTATATAGATTTTGGCAGCTTAGAAAACTCTCCCGAGTTCTCTCCTAAAGTACTCCTCAGAAGGATTCCTGTGGAGGTCTTCCAAACACAGAACAGCTTCCCTCCTCTTGATCACTATTGTTTTGCTGTTCCTTTATAAACGTATTGTCTCCTATTGACTTTTCTCCCCCAAAATGGCACTTTTCTGGGGAGTTTTTAAGATGACAAGTAAAGATGACGTGAATAAACTCAGAGTTGTAATAACTCAACACAATATACTTATACTAAGAAGCTGGGCACCTGAGTGAGATGCTGTAATATGCTTAATTAGGTTCTCTTTCTCTTCCTCACATGACCCTTGTATGAATTATGATATCAATTTTCAGCAGTGGGAGCCAGAGCTAGATTTCAAAGTCCTTGTTCTGGCACCTATTCAAATATCTTCTTATCAAAGTGCTGAGCACCCAACACCTGTCAGTGAGGTTAGGAGTTACAGGCTAATTTTGACATGTCTGAACTCTTAGTCTGGAAAATAGCATATAAACTCTAAGCTATGGATGCTCCCTGTATTTAATGTCTTTTACTGAAGTCCACAGAAGCACTTTTTTTCAGCACATGTGAAAAGTCAAGCTTAAAAAGAGTGTGATGTCTTAAGCAGCGGACACTTATGCAAGTGCAACTGGCTGAATAAGGAGCTCCAGTGCCTACCTTTGAACACATGAGCAAACAAAGGTCCACAGAAAATTGAAAGATAAGAAATGTATCTCAGTAAGCCAAGGCTAAACCAAAAACAAACGATTACCAAAGTGGCCTCATACATTTTCAAAATTATTTGGTTTTGATTTGTCGCAAGTCAAACAGCTTTTCTGAAACAGCAAGCTCAGTTTTGGCCAGATAGCATACATACAGCAATTTCTGTATTTCCCTGTTATCCAAGTTCTCCTTACCAGAATCTGGAAGTTTATTTATCAGCATGGTGTGCATTGCCATTATGTTTGGCCCTGTGAAGCACTCAACGTATTTGAGGACCTACAGAGAAGAAAGCATTAGAAAAAATACTAGAAACATGAAAGACACAAGCAAAAAAGCTGAGAAAGTATTGGGACCCACTGGGGTCCTATTGGCTGAGGACTAGGGTACAGCAGGAGGAGGAGGAAGTTAAGAGGGAGGGAAGCAAGACATGACACGGGATCTGTCACGTCTTGCAAATTTGTATGGCAGTAGGAGGCCAAGACGGAAGACGGTGTGGCCACTGGGCTGAAGTAGAAAAGGTAAGGAGGGCTGTACTTCCACAAAGCTCAGCAGAGGCTTGGGGAAAGAGTAGATAGCGCTATTGGCTGCTCTCTAGCTATGGCTCTCTGCCATAACTTGAATATCAGCTACCAGCCTAGAGAGCAGATGCTTTACCCAGAGAAAAAAGTTCAGAAAATGCTGCTAATCCCTCCTACTAGCTTGGTACAGTTTGGGCAAGTCACATTCCCAAACGGCTCACCCACTGTAGGAGTGGGGGAACGCTGCTTTAAGTTTTCTGTCCTGACTACCATCCCATGTTCACACAGAAAACTCTTAAAAGATTGTTTGATACGCTTTTCTCGTATATATTCTTATGGGAGTGATATATGGGACAAAGGACAATGCTTTAGCAGAACTAAACAAACTTCTTCACATAGGCATTAAAACATAGATACGTTCACATATGTTCTTCCACCACTCTCTCCCTTTTGTTTTTTTACCTGCGGCAGAGAACAGTATCTGAACAACTCTTCATCTTCCTGGAAGTCCTGTACTTTATTGACCATTTTTTCAGACTGAACATTTTGGGACCTCAGCATCTCGTCTTTCATGATCATAGCTCCCAGTAGATTTACCTCCTTGTTACAGATCCTTACGAATTCCTTCCTGGAAAGCAGGTGGGAATCAGAGAAGACGGAGCACAGTTTAGCAATCTTCTGCCAGCTCACTCTCCTCAAACACCCTGTTTCCACAAAGGGAGGTATTCAGCAACAGCACACGCTTCCCATGCTGGCCGAGCCCCAAGACTACAGCTTCCAAGAGCTCCCTAAGGGTGCTGCTGCACATAAACACCATGAGCAGCTTAGGCAAGAGGCCTGTACCTGAAGCGTTCAATGTCTTCATCAGAAACTAGCTTCTTGATGACAAGATAACCGTTTTCTTCGTAGAACTGCCTTTGCTCTGTGGTTAGAACATCGTTGTCCAGGGTGTAGCTGAGATACGAACAGGAGAAACACATTAGTGCCACTGGGCAGAGCGAGCGCCAAGGGGGCGGGAAAGAGGAGACCTGAAAGGAAAAGCGTGGAGCGCTGGGCATTAACTGTTGACGGGGAGAGGCAGAAGGCTCCAGCCGGTGTCATCAAGGGGTGAATCAGTGAGAAGTCCTCCCAACAGGACGATGACAAGGCACCAAGGACATTTGCACGTGCACCTCAGCTCCTAGGACACGCCGCGTGTACACGGCCCGCAGGATGGCCTCAGCCCGCCAGAGCCTGCACGGTGTGCTAGCGACTGCGCGCTGCTTCTGCGTGGAGCCGCGAGCTACTTCTGAGATAGCGTTCAAAGCAGCCTCTTTCTACCCTTTCGGGTAGGAAAAGCGAGCAAAAAAGCAGAGATCAGTCCTCAGCAGTTTTACTCCCAGCAGAGATATTCAAGCACACAGGAGCATCCTGTGGAGTCAGATTATTCACTCCAACAGGCACTTTCAAGATTCAGAGTCAACCTTTTTTGTAAAGCTACAGTTAAACAAGGAGGGATATATCCCAGAAAAATTGAAAGCTGTATAAAGACCGGTAATCAGCATGTGAGCTAGGGTATATTGAATGGAAAAAAGAGCAAAATACTGAAGGTTAATTTTTTATCTGTGTATAAAGAAAGACAGAGCTTACCGAAACCTCCCTGGCTGAGTAACAGCACTAACTTGTGCTGAAGTAGGAATGATGGTCTGGGGTATAAATTAGGGAACATACACTAGTATAGAGTAGAGTATAAAAGAATTTACCTAAGTATCCTGAACCCTACAATATGCTTCTTCTTAAAAATACATGCTGTGCTGTACAACTAATTCAGGTTTTTGCTTATTTTGCTTCTGGAAAACCTTTCCCACCTTCTGAGTAGCCTGTCTGGCAGAAAAGCATAAAATAATGGAAAAGTACAGTCTTGTCCATGCATATAGCAAAGTGAGTGCAAAAAGCCTTAGACTCCGGAGAAGGCCACAGGCCTGGATTCACTTCCCAGAACGTCAAAATGCTTAACAAGATGCTCATCAGAGATGCCTACTCTCTCAATCTTTCTTTATGCTCCAGAGAGCAGCTGAGCCTCCCAGAAACAGTGGGCAGAGGGCAACTCCACCAAGCATCAGATCCCATTTGAACTCCTTCCACCCAGTCTTTGCAGCACCTGTTGCTTTTGATGGTTTTGTTCTTGCCACCTCTATGACACTGAAAGGACAACTGTGGGGTCACTTGGACCCTGGATGTGCTAACACTATCTGAGGCAAGAAGAATACAGGCTGGTGGAAAGGAGCTGCCACCTGTGCTCCAGCATCTAATTTTTGTGGTGACACAGTATATTAAAACTTTTCTCTTCCCCTCACACAGGCCCTTTTGGGAATAAGTTAGTCACAGAACAGGCAAGCTAGCCCACAGAGCAGGCGATTTAATATCTGGGAACACTTATGAGCAAGCCAGTCCTTTCATACAGATTGAAGCATAGGCACAGCCAGGTTCCAGATCCCCAGAAGCTTTTCCAAAGCATCTCCTTGCAGCTTCTCAAGGGATGATGTGAACTCCTGCATATTATCTGAGACAGGCACGATAATCTCGAGTAGTGGCCTTTTGTTGTTCTCTTAGAAACAGTCCCACAGAAGCCTTGTGCTCTGTAGCTGCCAGGCTAACAACCACTGCTCTTCCAGCTTCACCAGTGTGTGACCGCCCCCAAGTCAAACACTCAAATAACTGTAGCTGCATAGCTGTTTCCTGAACCTCCCTTGTGTGTCTGCATTTTGAGGTGACCTTCACTGCTGCAACGTGTATGCTGTTTCTGTCCCGAGACTCCCAAAACAGGCAGCACCCAAGCTGAGTTCACAGGTGCAAGAATGAAGGTCTTGCAAAGGCAACTGTGAATGTGGCTTTTTCTCAGCTGCTGTCCTGCAGTGAGAGAGGAGGCTGGGGATACCGAGTGCAGCACTCTCCTCTAGCTCCCTATGCCAAGCATCCAAGAAAAATCCCAGGGAACATCCCTGCCATGTTTCACCTCCTGTTGCTTCCTTTCCTTTCTGAGGCCGCAAGGCAAGACTCTGTGAATGAACGATAGTATGTTGGGTGCTGCTGTTGCGTAGAAATAACTCATCTTCCCCTACACCAATTTCTAGAGCAACTACAGGAGGAAAGCTAGCTATCTACAACACAATATTAAACTCTCTATTGTGGAGATTTACATTTAAATAAACAAAGAAGATGAGGACATCAATTTTATTTTATTTTTCGATGGCTGGCTGGGGCAAGAAAAGAATACACCTCCTGAAATATCCCCTAACGTCACATTGCAGTCTTTGGGCTGGCCAAGAAATGACATCTACTAAGACAGCTTTATTAGAGAGCAATTTGTTCTTAGTGTTCCCAGGCCTAGTGGTGAAGAGCTCACTTTCTTCATACAGTTTAAGGTAGCAGCTTTAAAAATTATGTCAGCAGTCATTTTTCATTTAATTTTTGGAAATGTGGGACGGACCACCATGAAAACTTCTTTCTGTCCCGGTCTTCCTCCTCTGATGTATTTTAAAAGTGGCAGCCTCCAAAATTTCCACCTCATTTCTCATCCACAAGGACAACACAAACAAAACCTCTATGTTTTTCCTGCTTCCGATCCATCGGTTAGGTCTGCACCTCTCAGCAAGGTCTGAGATTCACCGTGCAATTGCTGAGCCCTGCAGGATTCAGTTCCCCAAACACCGTGAATCTCTAGAACACAAATTCACCCTTCGCCACCGTTCCTGAGGCCACAAGCTAACGTCAGCAAGTCTGGATGTGCAGGTAGCCGCTACGTGAAAACGCACGCTTATGTTTTCAGCACCTTTTATGACCAGCCCCTTATAAGCAAGCAAGCAAAGCTGCTCCACCACGGTGTCAAGACGTACCCAGGAGGGCTGCCATGAGGCAGCCAGCCCTGCAGACATCTGCTGCCCGGGGCCCCAGCGGGCCACCAGCATGCTGCTCCCCGCTTCCCACCCCACATCAGAAAGGATACGGGAGCGGGGGGCGCCCCCCGCCACGGGGAGACGTGCCGGAGGATGACGTCCAGCCGAGCGGCCGGCCCCGACCGCTTCCCAGCTTGGTCCATAGCGCCCGGCAGCCCCAGAGCTCAGCCCGCAGCCTGACTAGATCTATAAACGCCGTCGGCGGCAGCGCTCGGGGTGGAGGGAGGCCCCTTGCCCTCTGCAGCCTTTGCCTGGGCTGCGCATGCGCCAGCGGCCGTGCATGCTCAGAAACGCCTGCACAGAGCCAGCGCTTGGCAGCGCTTGCAAATGGGAGGGCTTGCTGGAGGCTGGGAAGTACATGAGGAAAGTTCAGTCACGCTTTTACATCCCCCCTCCCTTCCTGTATTTTTCCCCTTTCTTATCTGCCAGTAGCGACTTAGCTGCCAGGATTTAATCAGTGAGCGTGCAGAGAGCAACGCTTGGTGCTCTCGGTCACAGATCACGTCTGAGGTTGGCCCAGATATTTTCTTTATTTATCTCCCATCTCTAAGGAGATTTCCAGAGCTTGCTTAATCTCTCCATGAATCAGTTTAGAGAGATTTTATGGCCCCACAGTCACCCTGGCATTGTGGCAAAGCGCATTTTCCAAGTACCTTATTTGCGCAGATAGAGATCTGGGATGTCTGCACACTACATCAAATCTTTGCTGAAGGAAGGATATTAGCTGGCCCAGGCCTCTGGGATAGTTTAGATGCTTTTAAGGAAGAAAAGAGGTACAGGAGCAAAATGAGTCACAGTGCAACAGCTGGCAGGGGGAAGGGGGAGAAGAAAAAAACTTTGAGGGTAAATCCTGGGGTAGGGAGGGGAGGAGAAGTGAAGCTAATGTAAAAATGGGAGTCACAAACGTTGCAAAAATAAGTTGCAGAGTTCTTGTATTCCTCTCAAGTTGGGACATGCTTAAAAATTCGTTCAATATACACTGTTCTTGGCACACTCTCATCCACCTCAATTAAACTGTGTGCATGCCATCTGACACTTTTGAGAAATATGAAGAGAATGGAAAGGGATCCATAGCTAAGAATTGCAGCACGGATTAAAAGATGAGTTTTGGCATCTTTGCATACAGCCCTTGTTGCCATAGTGCCTCAGAGCCTCCCCATTCCCACAAGGCGAACCTCAGGCCCGCTGCGTCCCTGTTCAGATTAGCTCGTGCCATTGCTGTGACAATCTGTTAATCCTTACTGTGCCTTCAAGAGCTGTGCTGGGAAGCAGACACTGCTGAAAGGTGTGCACGGGCAGGGAGTTCCCCTGCCGAAATTCGCTACCCCCTTGTCTTTCCTCATTCCCTAGGCCAGGGGATTCATCTCTGACGAGGAGAGGACCAAGCACCGCAGGGAAGCGGGGAATGGAAGTAAAGGCTCTGTGGAGGATGAAGGAGGAAGGAATGCACAGTGCTGCCTGCTCCAGGTCCGCCTTGAAGGCTGCGCTCCCACTTACTCTCCCAGAAGATGGAGAAGCAGACATCTGGATAAGAGAGCAGGGAGAACAGAGATGGGTGGTAAACTGAGTAAGGATAGCAAAGCCAATAACAAGTACATTGTAACTATAAAAGCTGGATAGGAGCATCAGGACGGGAAGGAAATTATGCTGACAATTTGCATTTTTATGCCAATCCCATGTGTGCAAATAGACCTACACACCTGTCCATTTTGTCTGTAATCCACTTCTACGTGGGCAATCCAGCCAGGCTCTGCTCCCAAAGACGTACCCTCAATGCTGCAGGTCAGCTCCCCTTAGAAATGAAGTCCCCTGTTGCTCCAGGTGGTCTCATGATAACAAAGTGTGCACCAGAACTGCACCAAGCCTACTCGAGCAAGCTCAAGTGCACTTTACAACAGGTTTTACTGGTTGCATCTCGATGAAGCCAAAGCTCGGATGTCAATACGCTAAGCTTCAGTACGTTTATGCTACATTAAAACAGAAACTGAGGAAGAGACAATAAGTGCTTATGAACTCAACCTGTCTACTAAGAGCAAATCTGGTTCCCTTTAAAATCAGTGACAAAACTCACAATGCTTTCAAGTAGAGCAAAGATGTAGCTTCGCAGGTTTATGTAATCCCTTTGTGGACGATGGGGCGCGTTCCTGCTTGTGGCTCTCGTGGCCTCGGGCTCCGTGTATACTCTGTACAGCTAGTCACTCCCTCTCCAAAGGCTATGACAGAAAATATGCTGTTCACAGAAATGGAACAAACAGGATTAGGAACACAGAAAACTTCTTGTATGAAGGAACTGTTTCATGTAGTCACAGATAAAAGCATGCAGGAACCACAAAGGGACAAACAGCAGCAACAGTGGCAGCACCCAGCCCTTTACTGACAACAAATACAGACCTTGGACCTCTGATCTATCAGAAAACTCTTGGTCATAGGTAAATAGCAAGCAACTAGAAGGCCCTAAACCAAAATTTAAATGAGGGGAAATGAAAAAAAAACCCACACAAAAACAACTAGAATAACAGTTTTATTATTGAAATCCTAATTATAACCATACCCAAAGGTCTATTTATAATTCAGGTGTATACTGTAATTGCCTTCACAACCCAGACTTAAACAAGAACCCTGATAAATCTTCAGTCTGCTTTGAAATGAACATAAAAGTCTCATCTAAAGGACAATGCAGAGCAACACTACGCATGAAAATTCTGACAAGGACCTGTTTGTGATACAGATATTGCTTCCATTGCACGTATTTGTTTACCAGCATCTTATGCAAAACCATCTTTCGCATCTGAAAAAATAAACAAAAATAATGTGTAGTTAGTGATTTTGCTATACTAATCTAGAAGGATTTCAAGAACTAAGACGCTTGTCTGTATATATGCATACATACACATGCACACATATATGTGCATTACATTTTTTTTTATATATATATACATATATATATAAAATAGGCATTTTTAAACAAGAACAGATCAAACCTCAAAAAAAAAAAATCTTGAGCACTAAATACAACTATTCCTTTTAACTTATTGTTTCTATGGTAATCTGGGTAATACTACTGGTAATAACCAGTAATACTGGCTTGCACAGTAATTCTCATGTTACTGAACTGCTATATGACATCACACCCTAAAATAATTCAGACTACCTTACCTACCTAGCCACGGAGGAATGGGGGGGTTGATGTGACTGCCTTTTATTTGTATCATCACGTTAATGCAGTCTATAATCAATGCATTTTGGACACATACTTTAATATAATAAAAAATTGATTTCAGGCATAGCAGCCACAACTCTATGCTGCAGAGAGTAGAACCACACAGTAACAAAAAAGGCACAAGTGTTGGTTATGGTGTATTCACATTCTTCAAAAACAGGAGAAGTGTTTATTCTGTTCTGTGTATGGATACGAAAAAAACAAACAAACCTGTCCTTTGTATCTTATACCGATTAAAAAAAAAAACCACACCAGAGTGAATCATTTTCAAATCTGGTTGATAAGCTTCACTAGAGTACAGACTGAATAGTGTGAACCTAGTAAAGAAACGAGGAAGAGATTTTCTTTGTTAAGAAAATGGATGGTGACGTTCATCTTTCTATTAAAATTAACGGCATTTAACAGGGACTGTGGCTTTAGAAAGAATTTTTTTTACAGCTATATCTGCCATTTTCCTGGATTTTATAGAATGTTTTTATATAGCTGTTTTGCATTTGGCTTTAAGTTTTAATGATTTCTGTTCATTAAATCACAAAATAATAAAAACTAAATGATCAAGAATTCTAAAGCACTACAGGAATAGTCCTAATGTAGAGTGTTATAATTTAATAAGCATCTCAATTGACTATTAAAATCCACATTATGATCAGAACTGTAATTCCAAATACGAGGTCTCCTGAAAGCTTAATTTACTGTGGTGGGAAGTGGCAGCTGTTGCAGCTCAGCAAAATTAGTTTTTTAACTTACATGTCAGGGAAAACAGATGCAGATGAGACAATAACAAGAACAGTAACAAAAATCCACCACCAACATGCAGGTTTATTTCTCGTCACCACGAGATTCAAGAAGGGCTTCTGCAGGTACCTCAGCAGCAAAAAGGAGACAAAGGAAAACGTGCATCCAAGAGAGAACAAAGCAGGGGGATCTAGTGAAGGAATAGGTCAAGGGACTTGATGCTTTCTCTGCCTTGGTCTTCACTGGCTTGTTCTGTTTGCAGGCCTCCCAGGTTCCCAAGCCTACCAGCAGAGTCTGAGGTCATAAGGCATTACCCACAGCAAAGAAGTCTGAGTTAGAGATCACTGGACATTCCCAAATCCATGGGACCAAATGGGATGCATCTGTAGGAGCCAACACCATTGCAAAGCTGCTCTCTATCCTGAAAAAAGGCAAATATCACACTCATCCTCACAAAAGACAAGAGGAAGGATCTAGGGAACCACAAGCAAGTCAGCCACGTCTCAACTTCCAGAAAGGTTAGAGAGTAAATCCTCCTAAATTTGCCATGTCCAGAAACATGAAGGACAAGACAATTGGGAACAGCCTCCACAGATTTACTAAGGGCAAACTGTGCCTGACCAGTGTCCTTGTCTTCTGTGATGGAGTGACTGGCTATACAGACCAGGGAAGAGCAACGGGGGTGTTTTTTACCTTCACCTTAGGATCCTGGTAGCCAGGTTTATGAGATGGGCTGGGACAGGTAGACTATAGTGTGGGTGGATAATTAGCTGAACTGCCAGGCTCAAAATGTGATCAGCAGTACTAAAGTCCAGCTGATTACTAGCGGCATCTCTCAGGAAGTTGACAGATGACAGAGGAGCACCCAGTACTGCTGGAGGGCAGGGCTGCCACTCAAAAATACCCGAACAGGTTGAAGATATGGGTTGGCAGGAACCTCTCGAAGTTCAGCAAAGGCAAATGCAGAACACTCTACCCAGCACGTACTAACCCCACGCAGCAGGACAGACTTGGCCCTGACTGGCTAGGAAACAGTGTTGCAGGAAAGGACTGGATGTACCAGTTGAACATGAGCCAGTACCGCACTCTTGCAATGAAGGACAACTGCATGCTGGGCTTTATTGCAGCCAGCAGGTCAAGGGAAGTGATTCTTCCTCTCTACTTAGCACTTGCAAAGCCACAGCTGGACACTGGGTCCAGTTTTGAGCTCCTCAGAACATGAAATGTGCTGACGTGCTAGAGAGAGTCCAGAAGAGGGCTGCCAAGATGAGCAGGCTGAAGCACGCAATGCATGAGGAAAGGTTGAGAAAATAGTTTACCTTGGAGAAGAAAAGGCTCCAGGGGGATCTTACAGCTGTCTACAACTACCTAAGAGGCAGGTACAGAGAAGGCAGAGCCAAACTCCTCTTGGAGGTTTACAGCAAAACTACGAGAGACAATAGACACAAACTGCAGCAAGGATAATTCCTATTGATATAAGGAAAAAATTCTTTAAGGTGCAGTGGTCAAACACTAGAACAGGGGGCCAGAGAGGTTGTGAAATTTGTATCCATGGAGATATTCGAAACTTGGTTGGACATAGCCCTGACCAACCTAATGTGACTTCAAGGTAGGCCCTGCTCTGGACCAGAAGACCACAAAAGGTCCTTTCCAAACTGAATTATTCTACAATTCTAAAAGTTCAGCTGTAGGGGCAGGGACTTACCTTGAATGGCCTATTACTATAGGAATGTATATCTGAACACAAATATATTTACCTTAGAAGTAGCAGGACCTTTTTTTGTTGCCATTTTCCCACTTTGAAGGATGGAGATGTGGGACAACAGCTTTCCCAAGCCTTAAAAAGAATGTAGCAAAGATGCATCAATATTGCAAGCAGAGGCACAAAACAGCACTTGTCAGAGTATCAGCACTAGCTTAAATTTATCTTAGGTAACAGCAGGAAATACACATAGTGACAAAGCCCTAAGGTGGGGCAAGCAACCAGGTATGCACCTAGAATCGGTATTTGGAGCAGCAAAGTCTGTGCTGAAGTGTAACCACTGCTACTAAATCCGGATCAAACCAGACCAAAGTGAGTTTAGGCACACTTGGAGGAACTCCTCCATGTAGAAGACAAATGGTTGTGATAAAACTATTCATTTGTCAAGAGACAGGCTGCCACCAAGTTGAACATCTGGGAGCTCCTGCCTTCAATAGAAGTAAAATCCTGTCCCTAGATCCTGGCATCTGCTGAACATGCTTTGGGCAAACCCTACCACATACTGAGGCACCGCAGCCTGGCATTTCTCTCAAGCATAAGAAACAGGGTCTTTAGATCACAGCTGTCCCTAAAGCCTGAGCTGGGAGTGCCTACTCCCTCCTAAAGACAAAGATGCCTTTAGAAGCACTAGGAATAGCTGGATCCATCATGGCCACTCCAAGCACTAAGGACATGGGAGGCTATAAAACTCTCCTCCTGCATAGCTGGGTCTTCCAATGCCAGCTGTTCCCAGCATTTACTGAACTGAAAGCTCTAGAAGTCCCTTCACAGAGGTACTGTTCCTACAGCTTTCCCAAGGGGTCCCCTCCTCCCTCCCTCTCCCTGCCTCTGCAATCACCTAACAACAGAAGAATGTCCCTCTAAAGACCGAGTAGGGGTGTGTTTATTGTCTTCTCCGACATCAAGCACTAGCCACAGAGGTTGCAGCCATATCTTTTGGTCAGAATGCAGATGTTCCCCCAGCAGACCACTCCTCTCAGCTGTCTGCCAGACACCCAGCGAAAAGAGTCGATGAAACTATAAGCATTGGCCACTGTGCCTATCTGTTCCCCCCACAATGGCTCAGGTTTGCTGCACAAACCTACTAGTTTTCTTCGTTAAAAAAAAAAAAAAAAAAAAAAAAAAAAGGATACATACGTCTGGAATTTCTACCAAACACAACATCAAAATCAAGCTGGTGGGGGGGCGGGGAGCAGAAGGACAAGAGTATTCAGACTTATCTGTCATCACAGATAATTTTAAAGAGCATCATTTTTTTCCCCCCAGTGCAGAGCAGGGAAAAACAGAATGCTGTGGAAACCAAAATATTAAAGACAGATTCTAAGAGATGCTAGCTGCTTATCAAATTTATTGCTTAGGCTAGTGAATATTCGCATTATAAATTTTTTTTTTCCCTTGATCTCCAATCCTTTCATAATCCAACAGAATTTACAAGTAGCCTTCCCACAGAAACAGTGTTAATCGATGTAGTAGAAATAGATGCAGGCAGAGGTATCTGCATATGCAAATGAAAGTACACTCCATTTGTACGGGTAACTGGACATAGGTGATTAAAAAAAACCTACTCACTGTTGCTTTATTTCTCATAGCTTTTTTGAAGTCAGCCTCTCAAAAATCTTGATTAAAAAGGAGCAGAATTTAAGGTGCTTAAGTATTTGCTCATTGCTTAAGGCTGCAGAACTCTGGACTTGCTAGCCCTCTCTATGCACAGTACTATACATCTTTCTGGAGCTTATATTTCAGCTACAATCTTATTTAGCAAAACAAATCATAAAACTTCTTATACAATTCATTGCACTCCTTAGCTGATTAGGTGATGGTAACAGAGCACGTCACAACTAAATAATCACCCACTTTGAATTCAGTGGTACATTTAGAAATAAATATTCATATCAACTCTGGCTAAGGGCAACATTGCAATTTCACCTTACAGAGTTAGGAAGTAACGTAGGAATGTAAATTCCAGCCATCAGAAAACAACTGAGTGGCTTTGGCCAACATTTCAACTGAAAAGAGTTTTCCAGGAGCTGGATTAAGCAGCTGTGAAGGGAAGTTTTCTCTGAAAACCAGACAAAAAAGGGTTCTTGTCATGAAAGGTTTTAATAATATTACAACTTGACTGTTGTAAATTTTCACTCACCTTACTCATTAAACTACCTTCCTCCACACATCCTTATCCTTAAAGATAAACAAGGTTTGAATGTTAGAAGATTTAGCAAACAAGAAGCGTTCGTTTCACAACTGGCATAACAGGTAAAAAAAACCCCAGCATCTACAAAACAGTACATTTACATTTTCCTGCTCAGTGTCAGCTTCTTGTACACAGCTAGAACCAGTTGAAAATAGATCTTTGTAACAAGTGCTTTCACATAACAGTACCCAACTGTTTTTTGTACATTTTATCTAGTGAGGGTTTTCAAATCTCATTAGATAATTTACATAGTGACAATCTTGTCCATGACCACAAAGAAAAATCAACAAAAGCCAGCTCCACAGTTTTGTATCAGCATACAAGCAATACAATGATTTTATATCAGAATACAGAGCAAATTTCACAAAAAGTCAGGAAAAAAGAATTAGGTTAGTATTTTTTGGACAGACAATTGGGTTTGGATGCTTTGTTTTGGGGCTCAGAACCGCTGCAAAAAAAAAAAAAAAACCCACTAACAATTATTTTTATTCAGTTTTTTAAGCAAAGTCAAAAACTCAGTTACCGCTTTGAGGTTTTATTGCTAACAAAAAACTCTGACACCAGGATACTTCTTTCTAAGAAAAGGAGGATCACTTTTAAGCTACCCACAAGAGAAAAACTCCAGCTTTCCAAAAGGTGTCTGTACAGAACACTACTGAGTGGAAAAACAATGATCCAAGTTTTATCAGAGACTTAGAAATTACCAGAGACTGGAAATTTAAGCCTTGCATGATGCACAGGACAGGTTCCTTTCTAGTGACTCATTTATTCATAGACAGAAGCCCTTGTCTTTCTTGCTGGAAGCAGTAATCATTAGCAGAGATTTCTTCTATTCCTTGGCCTCAATTTCAGAGTTAACATCAAAATATCTGGGAAACACATTTAAAGGGAGTTGGTTCAGTGAAACACACTACAGTCTATCCAGCAGGAGAACTGCATGGTATGTCTTGACTCCCATGGGTTTGTAAAGCAGAGCTAGGCAAAGCAGAGTTAGCAGTGAATGTGCTGCAGTTGGGCAGATTAACCTACCATTGGGGAAAAGATGGATTTCACCATTCGTTCCGTTTACATGGTTGGTCACAAACCCTTCTCTAGGTTATAGCAGGCAGAGTCTTCTGACTTACAGAGGAAACAATACAAAACCATCACATACTTTGCGAAGATAAGTGAAATAAACAAAATAAAGTGGACAATATAACCTGCTTGTCCAGAACTTCAGCGTGCAGCCAGAGATATTCTAGATAACCACTGGACATCATAGCTTGCAGAATTGACCAAAGGAGTAATAGCAACTATCAATAGTATAACTACACTTACCATTTAAAAAAAAAAAAAAAAAAAAAAAAAAGGAAGGGTGGGGGAGGAGGGGAACCAAAAAAACAAAAGAAAATAGCTGTAATTCAGGTAGTAATCAAAAAAGTTCATGCACTTATACAAGAGCAATAAAAAAAATTAAATATTTATTTTGAATAACAGGCTTAAGTTCAAGCTGCAATGTTGGCAATGTAGATTTTAAACACAGATCACAAAAGCGTGCACAAAAATGTATCTGAGCAAATAACAAAATAATGCTAAGAATTATACTAAACAGCTGCTGATTTTAAAGAAACAAAAAAGGCTTGTAATCACTATACAAAATATAAAATGTATTAAACACTACCATCCACGGAACAGGTTTATTTTAGTTTGATTATATTTAAAAATTATTTGTGTAGTTATTTATATAGTGAATTGTAAATGAATATTATACAGTAACCTCCTTTTGGTCTGCAAAACCTTTGTTGCACTAAAGCACATCCAATCACATTGCAAAAAAAAATTTTTTTTTCCTTACTATCAATAAAGAAAACAATCATTGATAATACAGTAAATATTGTCAGGTCTACAAATAATGAAACTAAAAAAAAATGACTCCTCTGACTCTGAAGCGCTTTCCATGCAAAGTCAGCACTTGCTTGTTTAAAAAGAGTGCACTACCAAGCAGTGTCCAGGGTTGTAGAAGCTCTCGGTAAGATTAAACCTTACAAAAATCAAAAGATCGAATGCAACCATGCAACCCTCTTACTACTGGGTATACCCACTGTGTCACTTATCAATTTATTGCCTTTCCAGAATATCATTCAAGGCATCAAAATTAGACTTATGATAAATATACATATAATGAAAGGACACAAACTGCTATTTGACACTACTACTGGTAATGTCTGTGCTACGTGAAAGCACCTTTAAAAAGAGCCTATGCGGCAAGAGATAAGTGTCTAAAGATTCAAAATGAATCAACAGTATTGGATAACAATATAATTCTCAACTCAGAAGCTGCCTCAAGATTAGGTGCATCTTCAGTTAATGTAACAGGAAAAAAAGGCAATGGATTTTATTTTATTAATTGTATCCACTCATAAACTGACCTAAGGCCACCAGATGTGCAGACACAACAAGTTTTCTTTTCTTTTTTACAGTTCTTTAAATTGTAGGATGATAAAGGAATAGATCTATTTAAAAACAAACAGCTATTTCATCTACATTAAGAGGTGGCACCAGGTGTTGGGTTCACATTTTGAGTGGCCACCTGTGGTGCAACTTCAATGATTCGTGGTTTGTCTATAATTCTGGCCGTGCGGTTGCCCTTCTCTACAATGCCAATAATCCAGGCTTGGTGACCCTCGCCATATTTTGGAGACTTGATCTCAGCACAGAAACGTGCTGCCTGTTCTCGTGGTAAACAGATGAGGAGGCCTCCTGCAAAGAAAAAGCAGAGCATTAACCGTCTGATTACAGAGCATTTCAACCTTGATCTGCCAAACCCCTATTAAGGCAAGTACTTGGTGACTTCAGCCCATTCTATCAGACTGCAGGACTCCGAGAGAAGACACGTTGGAAGTCTGAGCTCTCACTTCACAGAAAGTTTGTTCTTGAATTCAGTGTTAGCATGCATGTAAATGAAGCTAAATACACACAAAAGATGCTGGCGAAAAGACATCACACTGATGCCAACAAATGACATCCTGAAACAACACTGGCATTGTAAACTTCTAACAGAGGATTGCAAAGTGCCTCTACAAAAAGTGTACACAAACATTTTGAATTAAGGTCATATTCAGATACCTATAACCACATACTGGTAGCAGCTGATTCTGCAGGTAATCCCATTGACTGCTATGAAATCATTCATCAAAATAGGGACTGTTAGAAGTAAATGCAAGAGTCGGAAAATTAAACACAGGCTCGATCCTGTGTTCCCAGCGATAGCCAGTCCCTTGGACCCCTTTGCTAATAGGGATTTTCTAATCTACTGCCTTTCCCATAAGGCTTTCTTTCTCACAGAGACAACTCCAAAAATACTTCATCTACTAATGAACGCTTTTCTGAAGCGGCACAATAACCAGTTAGCAAGGCTGCCATTGACTTACTAAATCTATGAACACCTCCATTCTAAGAACGTCAAAGCACTGAAAAAGAAGATTTTGCAAGAGAAGTACTAAAAAGAGTTTCACTGCCAGCTCTGGTGTAAACTTCCAAGGGACCCTGGATAAGTTGTTAAATGTTTTAGTGCCCTCTCCCCTTTATTACTAAGAGTTTTTTTTTGTATTTCTTACCTTGTTTAGATTTATGCTGTGTTGCCTATGTGTGAAGCACTGCTCCACAGAACAGTAAACTCATCTGCAGATGCCTAGTTAAGCCTCAAACGTTACACGTAAACAGTATTTACAGCTCTTGCCTGTACACTCTGCTGTATTCCAACAGAGAGCAGCCTTTCAACTCTTCCTTAGGGAACGTCAACATACCATCTCTCACTGGAAAAATGTCTGGAGAATCCTGTTAGGATAAATGTACTCTATTGCCTGTAATTTAAGCACATGCTGACAATTGCCTACTCTTTATTAAGAGGAGAGTGGTAATATTGGAGCATCCACGAGCTATTTGACCCAAAGTCTTCTTGTCTCAGTGAAGGGCAGCAGGCCAGCAGCACAGCCTCACCTGCTTGGAAATTGGGCCATCAGCTCCAAACCAAACTTGGAAGCAAAGCGCCATCTACTGAGCCAGCTGCCCTGCTCAGCTCACTGCCCTCGCATCCCTGCACCTTAGCGGCATTTAAACAGTTCCCAAGCACTTTGGATACCTTTATTATGTGGAAACCGCTTTTCCAAGCAAACTACAAGAGAGAGGTCGTGACTAAAGACACTTAATTTAAAGCTGTGAGAAGAAGCAGCTATTGAACGTTCAGGATAAGTTAGAGAGATATATGTAAGCATGAAAATTATTTTTTAGGTTTTGTATGGAGTAAATGAGTGTGCCATCCATAAAGATGCCTAGCTATGACAGACATATCAGAACATACCAACTTCCAGGTACCTCCATCAAGAAATCAGAACCATGAAAGATAGTGTTTAAGCTCTTTCAGATATAACAGAGAAATCAACTGCAAAGGAATTAAGTACCGTTCCCATGGAAGACTCTAAATCAAATTGAAGAATATCTTATGTCACAGTGCGAGTGAGTCAGGGAAGAGGTTTAAATGATAGTGCAGAGAATTTACTAACCAGTCAGATGGGAGGAGTCAAAGCATTGCAGAGAAAATGAAATAAGGAAGAGCAAGAGAATAGCCTTCACTCATTATCTTCCCCCCTACACTCATTCTACAGTTTTTATCAATTATACGTACACCCTCTTACATTCTTTAGCAAGATCAGAAAACCATGCCAAATGCAAGTTTCCAATCAAAAAATACGTCCCACTTGACTGCCGCATCCCATGCTTTGATCAATAACTTTTAATAAAGGCTGTATGCTACTCTCGATCAGTACCAGGATACCTGTCTGCAGGAATTATATTTCTCTGGTAGGTTGACCAGTCTGTTTAACTCTTTGGGTAAGTCCTAAGGTTTTCCCGCTATGTTACTAGCATTCCTAGCTGCTCTGAGCAATTTTTGTCCCATAGACAATGGCAAGAAGCCTTCACCTGTGCAAGGTTACAGCCACCAAGAATCTGACTTGCTGCAATGTGCTATGGAAAACAAAGCACATCTTTTCCGTAGGAAACAAAAGCAGCAGTGCTATTCTGCACTAAGGCAAGCAGCATTTCCTGGTGAACCAAGTGTCCAGCAGCAGGGACCAGTATCAGTATACCAGCTGTACCAGTAGCATTAGTGGTGTACCATTAGCCACCACTGAAGACAAAATAAACAGGCCGCAGACTGCATGAACAAATGGCCTTGGCAACTTGAGAATTCATTGCTTGCTTCCCAACTTCTGGGTTGAAAGGAAGCAGATACTGCCATCTGTCCTGGTTTACATTTCTAAAAAATATAAGGTTTTTTTTGTTAACAGATTTTGACCATCACCATTTTTAACTGTTGTAGTGCAAGCAGAGAACTGAATACAGAAAACTACAAAAGCACAGACTAGACTAGACAAAGCTTTCCAATGAAGAGGAGAAATGCAAACAGTTCCACAAATCAAAACCAAGTGCTCTTGCTTCTGCTACTGCCTCTATCATAATGGCTAATAAAAGGATGAGGTGCCTTTCCTCTACTCAGGCACCAAAACAGCCCCTCTATTCTATTCATCTGCTTATTTTCATGAAATGTGCAGAAACATTGCATCTTTCGAGATTCCTCTACTACATAAAACAGGTTGGCTGACATTAGTCAACAGCTTCAAAAGTTGTTAGAAGAGGACCGAAAGAAACATATGCATGCTTGACTATCCCATACAGAGTGGTATTTCTGCAAGTAGCCAGTCTAACAAACAGAATTAAAGTGATTGGAAACATCCTCCAGACTGCAACTTGAACCATTAGCAAAAGAGTTACCTAGAAGATAGCACAAAATCATTTAAAATTTGAGTTTTAAGAAAATAAACTATAAGCAACTGTGTCTGGAAGATGGAAAGATCTCTTATGTCATCTTTTCCAACACTGACTTTTGTCAACAGGTGCCCAGTAAACGCTCATCAGAAAAAACAGGAGTCTTAAAACCATTCAAATCCTTTTCCAGAAAACTGCTCACTGCCCGCCTGCTCCACTCTGCTGGAAAACATTTGCTCACAAACTAAGAAGCTACAGACATAGCATTTCTCAACGTTTAAGACAAGAGACTAAAGATATATCTATATGATAACATGAACAGCCCTGAGGAGCTACCCTAAAAGGCATCCTCACAAGTGGATCTCCAGCTGCAGCAATGCACATGCTTGTCTCCATACGTACCAACCCCAGGATGTGAAGCGTGCAAATAGCATGGGTCTGAACGCTATATAGCCATCTCAGCACACTATGCCCAAGCTAATATAGACTGCTGCACAGTGTCAAGCTATTTAGTTAAGCATAAAGCTATATAACTGCACTCCCATAGGCTTTCAGACCAGACCTAACACGTCCAAGTGGCTATGGATCTCTGTCTAATATTTGGCAGACACTACCCTGTAACAATTCCCTATAGCCATCTCTAATATCAGAAATGCAACACCGATGAAATCAAATATACATGTTTTGAGGCACCCAAAGCTCACAAATAACTGAACGTGTTCTGCTGTTTTTTTAATCAACATCTACATATGTTGAAAGGTAAGCCTTTCAGAGTTTCAAAGACATCTCTTGCTCGCATTCCCAAGTGGAAGCATCTAGTTTATGTTCCAAGTCAACTGTTTTCCACTGTCAAACACTTGGAGCAATGCATATCACTGCACTGTTTTACACTCTTTCAAGGAAAAGCCAGCATCAGCACAGGGTGCAGGATGGACTGCTCTGGAAACTCAAGGGCAGCTAAGCTATTCCCTTGCCAACTGCTCCACAGCCCTCTGCCAGAGACACTCACCTGAAAGAGCACCTTGTGAGTAAGGCAGTTTCAGCTCTGTGTCGATGCTATTTTGTCCTTTTTGCAAATGATAACAAACGCCACTAAGGCGGTGCTATTTGGCACTCTGGTCACATGGACTCCTAGGTAGTAAGAGCTAGTCTGATGCTAACAAACTTGTTCACACAGCTTGCCAAATTGTCACCAGATATTTCTGGTCTCTGCTGATTGAAGCTGGATTTGAACTGCTGAAAGGGTTCACATCCCATATCCTATTACACAGCATCTGAGCTATACAGTCTCTCTAGGACAGAGTGCTTAAACACAGATGGCTAAGGAACAATTCAACAGATCACAGCAAGTTGTGTATTCACTAGGGGAAAAGTTTATGGCTCTCACTGCGATGCTTCTTTCCAGATCTTCAGACTGTTTTGCTACATGGGGCCCCCTCTGTTGTGAGCTGCAGAGAACTCGGATAATACTTCTGGAGAGCGGGAAGGGGATGGGGGAAGGAGATAAGAGAAGACGACAGATTTGTTGCTCTATCTCCTCCTTTTCCCAAAGAGGAAGAAGAGTGAGATTAAAGAAGAAAAAAATGGAACAAAATAGAAGATTCAAGAGGAAAATGAAGTACAGAGACTTCCTGCAGAAGAAAGTATTTATTCAAGTAGGCTAGATGACCTATATTTAAGTTCACAAGTAAGACAATGTTCAAATGCAACATCTTTTTTTTTTTTTTTAAAACCAACTGATGACTGTTTAAATGCTTACCTGAAATGAACTCTAAATTAACGGTCTGATTCTCAGTACATTTTTGTCATGTCTGTATTCATTGTCACTACAAACGGCAGCTTTACTGGACAGACCGCTAAAGTAACGAACGGGTCAGAGACCAAATCCTTTTCTTGCTGCTAGTCACAATCCCTTAAAGCCTGTTTTCATAAAAACGTGAGGAAAAAAAAAAAAGACTATATTCTTGATGTCTGTGTGCAGCGGACAGAGAAGGCCAGCATCTTTGAGACTGCCCGTTCAGCACTAAACTTCACACATATTTATAATGAGAAACACAGCACTCATTTGATTGGCAAACCTATGTGAGTGGTTTTACTTTTGAGAAAACTCAGTGTCAGCTGCGCTGGGATATTCAGATGCTCACTGTTCTGTAGTTAACCTCTGAGAGAAAAGTAGGTTTCAAAGAACAATCATGGAATTCTAATTGCAAAATGTTCCAGATATTCAACACAGCAAGGGTTTCTATAATATAGTTTTCCACAAGGAAGGAGAAGGCATTCCAAATAGGATGGTGCTTTGGAAATTAGGCTGAAGAAGTTCACAATGAACAGTGGTATGGCTAACGTTCGTTAGCTTGACAATACAAACCAACTATGATTTTGAATGCAACGCAAGCCATTTGTGGCTGTACATCTGAAATGGTATTAGATTCTGATGTGGAGGTGTAGGGAACACAGAAGGAGGCAAAAGTGTCACTCACCTGAAGTCTCTGGACAAGTCCCATGCATGAGGCCAAACATATTGCCACAAGCCTTACTGACGGCAGCCATCTTAGCAAGAACAGGAAGGTTATGGATAACAAAGGACACCTCATTTCGCTGCTGTTTGGCAAGGTTTTGTGCATGCCCCAGGATTCCAAATCCCGTGATGTCCGTAGCTGCATGTGCATTGAAAGTGTGCATGAGTCCAGCAGCTTCAAAACAAGGGAAAAACATCAGTTAGTGCAATGCTTCAACAATATAGTGCATAGCTGAAGTGATCCGAATCAGGTTTGCTGACCGTTTAAATAAAAAGAATTAAATCTCAAATTAAAAAAAAAAACAAAAACACAGGCTGGAAGGCAACTGGAATTCACCAGTACTGCATGTAACCTTTTGAAAATTCAACTTGTATTTAAGGTATTAAATCATGCTGAAAATCCAGTATCAAAAGTTATAAGTATGCTCTATTAGACATGTGCTACTAATTTATACTAGCAGTCTAACAAACAGGGGTGTACTCCAGATTCAAACTTCCCAAAAGTTTAGTTTTGAGCTCAGCTTTGCTTCTTTAACAGCAAAGACCAGATTCATACTGGGTCAGTTTGTTCACATCTCTTTCCCTGCCGCTCCACAAAAAGGTCACAGCAGAACTTAAGTTCTGGACGCTTAAGTTAAGAGCTTAAGAACAAAGCACGGAGGCTGTGGGGGGAGGGAGCAGATCTGGTGGATGGACAGGCACAGCCAGCCCAAAGTCCCAGCCTCTCCACCTATGCATTCATGGAATTCTTGGGTATTTGCAACTGCAGAGCCCAGGCTGGGGGAAAGGCACCTCTGTATGCAGGACAATAGCTCCAGTTAAGAATATTTAAGTGCTCTTAAAGGTGGCTGACAAAAGAGTGGAGATAAACAAAACCAAGAATGTTCTGCTCTTCTTTGGTGCTCCTCAATACATAAGCAGGACCCAAAAGAGTTCTTTTCCATAAGACAATCCTAGTCATTTATTTTTCCTGGAAGCCTTTGTGAAAGAATGAAAAAAAAAGAGTGGGATGACATAACAAATACCAAAGGAAATCTGAATAAATGGGAGAAGGGATAGTTAACTATCTCTGTCCCTTCAACTGAGGACTAAGAAAATATTTAATTCAGTTCTAGGCTCCTCCAAAGACATGTTGGCCCAAGAAGGAAAATCTTGGCTTAACATTTCTAGGGTAAAAGCAGAACCTTCCCCCTCCAAACACTAAAAGAAAGAAAGAAAAAAGAAAAGAAACCACATGCTACATTTTCCACATTTGGGGAAGCACAAAACAGTAAAAAAAAAAAAAATTTGAAACATAAAAATGAAGAACTTTTGCTTTACTATTCTATTCCCAATTTTTTTAAACCTTACTGCAGTCAGACCTTCAAGAGTTCTCTAAGAACAGAAGGGGAAAAAAAAGTCAAACAAATCCAATATATTTCCCTTTAAAGCATCCTCTAACTCATTCGGATGTTACTTGCTGCACTCATATGAGTCATAATCATCTCCAGCAGCATTTGTGCTTCTGCTATATAATTAAAAGAGGGCGTTTGATTTTAATTTATTTGCTTCACAAACACTGAACAGCAGAAAGATGGGTCAGAAGGAGGGGATAAAGCAGCTGTGTTATATTTCCGAACAGCAGAGAAATGAAGTTAAGTATGCATTTGGGTGGAAAAAAAATCCTACTCCTCCTCCCCTAAGCCAACTCTCCTCCCAAAACACATGCACACACACACACTTCTTACCTGTTCTGTTGAGTCTTGCCATATTCATCATTGCTTCCTGGTATGCTAGTTCTACATCTTCCTGCGTTACCACTAGCTTGATTTTATTCCATTTTTCTGGCTAATGGATGAAAGAAAGATGATTCCCTTACGTTTTCATCTGCATGTTTTAAAGCACACCCTTACCACTTAAAAAAAACAAAACAAAACAAAAAACCATACATACACACACAAAAACCAGAACCCTTCATCCAAAATACACTTGTACCATTTTTTCTGCTCAGTTTAGAGAGGGGCAAAAGGGCAAAGTCAGAGTGTTTTATTTGGAGGTCCTGAAGCTGAATGAATGTCCGTCTTACTCAGCTCTACCTAAGTAAAGTTCCTTTAAAGATCTATCAGGCATTAAGCACCTCACATCTCCCTCTCAGTGGTGGGGTGGAGTGGAGTGGAATAACCTACCCTATGTAAACAACTCCTTTGAGGCAACTTCCTGGCTTGAACTCTGCAGCCAAACAAAAAGAATTTTGTTGCTGGATGTTGAGATCTGTAATCTGACTTCTTTCTTTTTAAAGAGAAAATTTTTGATTCTGTGGACACTTTGATGGAGAAAGGTTACTGATACATGGAAGTCCAGCTCTGAGGAGTATACACTAAGGCAGTGCGTGCTCACTCCAGTGACACACCAGTGAGGATTAGGGGAGTCTCGAACTTCCTTTACAGTTTAAAATCAGCCAACTACACTTCCTTTTACCCATTCTCCAATGTCTTTTATGGATTCATGCCTCCATCATATGCTATATGGATGCTTTTCATCCCAAAAGTGTCTCAGAACAATTTTGGAAATAGTACCTTATAAAAAGCAATCATTTCATTCATAGTTGAAGATAATCCGCATCCAGAATGAAACAAAGCAACCATTTAATTGCTAAGAGCAACAACACAAACTGGTTTAATTTTCCTTTTTTTTTTTTTCCTCTCTTTTTTTGCAATGAAAATAAAATTATCAGTAAATAAAAACAGGATTTTTAAAGCCACAGCATCACACTTCTAATCCACAAGATACATACATAGGACAAAATTCTTAACCAAAGGTGCCAAATCTGCAAGAATCTGCACATGATGCTGGACTGGGATATGAACTCATCACAGAGGCTCTTATCTTTAATAAATGAGCACTGACTTCAAGTGGTGTAAGAGAGAATCCAGAAGAACTGAGCAGAGGGGAAAGGGATTGGACAACCATGATACATTTTGGGTAGGAACCAGCTCAATCTAATTTCAGAAGGTCTGGTCTTCTTCTTACACTTCCTTGATCTTTACAAATAACGCAAGATTTATTTTTATATAAATGAGAAAAGAGCAAGGAAAAAAAATAAGTGAGGCTATTACAGGGAGGACAGAGTACAAATTATTCTTACCCCAGGTAAAACGGAACAATTCTCTTGCCTAGTTTTCAAAAAAGGTCTTTAGACTGATCACAGGATGGAGACAGTTCGGATGATGGGAATGGAAATCACCACAAATGAGGTGGAAAGCAAAACTGAAAGCTGAGACTAGGAGGACCACAAGCGCAGATAGGCTGGAACTTAGATGTAAATTCCTCACTGCTATAGCAATCAAGAGGGAGGGAACAAAGGCAAAAAAACCTGACAAAAATTCCTTAACACCTTGTAAAAGAAACCTTAGATTTCTGAATGGGAAGGGTATATCACAGCAGGGACTAAAAAACCTTTTCTGTAAGAGGTACATCAGAGCAACCCCTTTATGCTTTTAAACTGAAAGAGCGAAAGGCAAAGGGCTGCTAGTTCCAAAATGTGGACTAGCCTAGTCATTCTACATCAGACTGGCAGCTGGAGCCACAAACAGTTTCATCATCCAGGTATGTCCCTGACCTGGTCTTCTGGGGTCCCTAGGGAGCCTAGCTCCCTGGAGACTTTGCAGGCTCTCCTTTCGCCCTGTCCAGCTGCTACTGCCAGCAGCATAGCTGGGGCTTGGCTGCAAAAATGCCTGCAGCAACTGGGCAGGGAGGACAAATTTTACCTCCATTTAGATTCTCCTTCCATAAGCAGCTCTTGCAGGCCTCTTGCCACGGTTCTGTCTTTCACGAGTAACCAGGAACTCATTTGCTACTCCTCTGTGTTTAAATACTTCAGCCTTTTTTATTTTTAAATTTGTTCTGGAGCCACAAATCTCTACACTCTAGTTTTCCCTTCTTGCCTATGCATAAACGTACTGTACCATGTATCCTCTCCCAAATACTTTTCAATACAAAGTCAAATTCCTTACTGAGGCTTGATTTACAAGCAGCTTTGTGATGGGTAATTCTAGTTTTATTTTCCCTCCTCTTTCAAAAAAAAAAAAAAAAAAAAGAAGAAAGCTAAAGAACAAGGCAACACAACTACTCAGAAATTTTCCTATCACAATCAAAGATATATGCTGTTTACATATAACAGAAGGATTGATTTCCTTGCTGCCCCCATTTTTCAGACCAGAAAGTGTTTGTGGTTGACAGTCAAGGAAATTAGAAAAACCTGAAATATGTGGAAATTCAGAATATCCTTAATTTGCAAGTCTGTTTGTCAGTACAACAAGAGATACGTTGAGAAGTGAGATTATGGCCAAAAACCATACTATAAAAAGGGTATCTTGTTGTTTCACTTTTGCTCCTCAATGATTTTCATATCAAGATTATCTGAGGCCCTGATCCTTATATCTGATTGGAAAATGCAGGATTCTGCAGCCCCACAGGTCAAAACTGCTAGGCCAGATCCTGTTGAGGAGGAAACAAATAAATACCTTTTTCTAGTTGTTCCCACTTCAGACTCCAATGAAGGCTCAAGTTGGTTCTCTCCCCACTTTTGCTAACACAGACTTTGGAACCAGAATTCATCTGACAATTTAGTGGCCAACAGCCAAGATAAAGTAGATTTGAGCTCACTCCTCTGCCAGTCTATTGGCTCAGTAGTCACACAAGTAGTAAAGATGCATCTTTTTAAAATGTAAACTGAGTAGTTATAATTCTGAAGACATACTCCTGGGAGCCAGACAATGTAAGCAGATGCCAATTTTAGAGTTACTTCTTACTTCAGTAGTTTCATTTTTGCCTGAAGTAACAGATGGAAATATGTCTACACACATAATGCCACCAGAAATATTCTTACTGAACGCACAGAGCAATACATGTGAAATGTAGAGATATTTCCATATACGCAAGCAGAAAGCCCGTGAACACAGACAGCAACCCTGGCCTAACCGACATCAGTAAGCTCTTGCCAATTACTTTGGCAGGTGGAGAAGGGCATAATTTCACCCAGGGTGTTTATCTGTTGTTCTGTTAGTCAACAATTCTATTTATTACAGCAGCGCCTAAAAATTACCAAAAATTAGACCCAATTAAGTTGGGCTCGGTATAAACACAAAATAGCAAACTGTCTTCATTCCAGGAGTTTTCCATGTAAGAAGATGAGGCTGACATACCAAGCAGGAAGGAGGGAGGGAGGGTTGGTAAATCATTCCCAACTGAGCCCTCAATGTACTTGTAACACTACTGAACTTTCCCATTCTAAGGCTTTGGGGAAATGGGGAAGGTCTCCTTTAACTCACACTCCTCTTCCCTATTTCTTTTTTTTTTTTGGCAGTTTACTCACAATATCTAGCCACTGGTGGACAGCTACAGCCACTTGAGTTCCCAAGGGTTTAGTTAATACAAGCACATCTCCTGGCACTGCATTGTCTGGCCTGAAAACAAAGAATTCATATATTAATTAGGGAGTGAAATTCACACATTATTAGGAATAAGCGCTGACAATTCACAGACCCATATATTTTGTTGTGCAATTTAAAAAACCCAACTAATTGCAGAATCACCCTCTGGGATTCATTGCCATGGGGTATTATTACGCAAAAAAGCTGCAAACTTATTTAAAAGTGCTAACCTTTCTTTCAAATGATAAAACAATGCTTGCAGTCAGACACACACAAAACTACATTTTTTCTATCCATTTATTTTAGCCATAAGATAGGATAGGAAATAAATCTGACTTATCTTTGTTATTCAAGGCATAAGATAATAATCAGCTAGGATCAGGAACAAATTCCTTCCTAGAGCGTAATATGCCACAGTGGGACATTCAAGACTGGCTACTGTTAAATGGCCAGAACGCTGTAGTTAGCCATTAACAGGATAACTGGGACATGGTTTAAAACGTACATATAAATATGATAAAAAAAATTACGTCTCAAGCAGTCTTTAATACCTTCTAAGGTTAGAAGCTTAACTCCTCTCAAAAGGAGAACAGGATCACAAGACATTGGGGGAAAAAAAAAAAATAAAAGGACACCTAAACACGTACGAGATGTGGCACCCATTTACGCTAAGAACAAATGCAAGCAGGAGAAAGTACTGCTTTATTCAGCAAAAGAAAGAGCACAATATGGTATTTACAGGATTTTTTTAATGTAACCCTTCAGACCAGTGCCTTTGATTGTTTAGTGATTTAACTTACATTATAAATTCATTAGGCTGACAGACTGTCGTGGCCACTCCTCCTAAAACAATCCAGGGATTTAACACTGTTTGGCCACCAGTAACAGATGTTCCTGCCTCTTCTGCTGCATCTTTGAAACCCTGGATAATTAAAGGCATCACTTTGTCTCTTTCCTAGAGATCAAAACAGAAGTCAGAGTTCCATATACAGCAGCGTTACTCATTTCAAGACTGGTCCAGGGCCTTAATTGCTCAAGTCAATCCCCTGATGGCAAGCATTCATGACAGAAAAGCCAGCCTTAGGAAGAAGTTAGTCTCCTGAAAATGTTATGCTATCCCATAGAGTTACGGTTTTACAGCTCCTTGTAAAATGCTGAAGAAACATTATCGAAAAGGTCACATGAAAGTAAAGAAGTCAGAGTTCTGGAAACCCGGAACAACTATCCTCCTCTTGTAATCAGGTACAGCCACAGCAACGCAGTGCAATACGGCAAAGTTAAATCAAGCTGCATTTGGCTTCCACTAACCTGCAAAATTTCAAGTCACTCCCTTCTAAGAAGAAACAGCCCTTCTTCGCTAAAGCAAACAAACATGCTGGTCACTTCCAGAAAAAATAAATAAATAAAAAAAGAAGAAAAGCAATCTATTTTAGTTGCTTTTGCTTCAAAGAGATGTTACAAAGCTGAGATAAGAAAACCCAAAGCATTTGTCCAGATTCTTACATCAACTGGTAGTCCGCTGCTGCCTTGGGACAACGTTCTCCTGAGCTGACAGGAGTAGGGACACCATTTTGGTGCAGTTGAAGATATTAGTAGAAGATTAAGATGACACAGAAAACTGAAATTTTAGCAAGTGACCTCAGAAAGCTTATGAAGCAAGAACCGCACCATGAACTGGGGCATTCAGTAAAGCCATCTCTTTAGCTTCTTGCTTAAAAGGGCCCAAACTGTGAGGAGAAAGTACACTGAAGAGAATACATTATGGCACATATAGCTGTTTTGGCCCTTACTTCAAAAGCAAGTGCCAAAATCTTACCCTATCTGTCATTTTATTGCTGATTCCAAGGAGCATCAACATGTTGTCGCATTCTGTAACCCCCATGGCATAAAGGTCACTTAGGACATTGGCACACGCTATCCGTCCCTGAAAAAGAAAGAAAAAAATCTGGAGGACTGTTTCTGTATATTTAGACAAACACCTGCCAAAACCAAAGCTTCTGACATGAGGCTGTACTCTGAGAAAACTTCTTATTCCATAGGCTCCTACACATGGACGCCCAAAGATGTGACATAATTCATTTCATGTAGTGTGTCCATCTAGGAGTCTTGTCTAGAACAGATATCTGTTCCCTTCACAGTTAATAAAAGAATTTATCCTAGCTGTCTTGGTCAAAGCTTTCTCTCACTGGCTATACAGGGGTTTCTTACAAAGAGTTTAGACCAGATTCCTAATTTCAGAGGCTAAAGTTAGGCAAGACAAAGTCCAACTTTGATAACAAGCTCAGCTTGCTTAAACTGATACGTTCCTTTTAACTTAATTCCAGCACAGAACTGTACAGCACTGATGGTGGAGACTATAGCCCGTTAATTTACAACTGCTAAGGAGCTACTCTAAAAAGCTTATAGTGCTTCCAAATACCGTAGTCTTTTTCTGTTAGGATGTCAGCAAGAGGCTGTCTACAGAAGGCAGCATATGCTGGGAATAGTAGAGCTCAGGGCTCTCAGATGCTGGCCTTGTCACCACTTCAGAGCACCCACACCTGCTGAGGGGAGGTGTGCACTTATTCAGGTGACAGAATAAGGCTGAGTTTCCCTAGAGCAAAGGCATTTTAATTAACATCTGTGTGAGAACAACTCCGTTAACAAAAATTTCTCCAAGAGGCCTAATCTCCTATTAGAGGGTCCTCTGGAGAATTCTTGAAGCTGATGGAACTGAGAAGGGTTCACTTGGGTCACATGAGCTTAGCTACTCTAATTTTGCTAAACTAATGGATCCAAGTTAATCTGCAAGCCAAGTTCTGCCAGGGTGCGGACACAGCAGAGATGAGACACCAAGTTTCCCGATGAAGATGTAGAAATTCCTGACGAAGGATGTGCGCTAAGGGATGCCAAAATGATTGTAAAGTACAGAACAATTTCTGTTGTGTCAGTCTGGAAGACACCACACACTTCATTCAAGTTATTCCAGGTTTACAGCTGCAGAACCGCAATCAGAATCTGGTTCTATGATTTTAAGTCTGTGTTTTTTTTTATAAAGTCCAGAGGCAAAGTCACCATGATAAAAACAACAGTACGCTTATTCAACACAACTGGGATCAAAGAAATACGGCTCAGTTGGAAGACGACTGAAAAAGGAAAAAAAAAAAAGGCACATTTCTGCCATCTCCAAAAAACACAGTGAAGTACAATGCAGTTTTTCATAAATTCAAGAGCTTCCATTGGCGTCAGGGCAACATATTATATATTTGGAACTGGAATATTATTTAATAATTTAAATCTTAAAGAATTAAGAGAGAAGAATGAGCTGTGTAGCGCGTGGTCTGATGAATATCTACTGCTAAGTTTATAGAGGTTAAGGACACTGAAGTCTGTCGTTTCCCATTTCTGCAAAGGGACTATCAAACTCTTGAGAACTATCTTCAGTATTTACCAAGCTAGCTTCTTGCTTATGCCCTCTTAGGAATCATAGATAAGTTTTTAAAACCACAATGACAACAGCTCTCTATTCTAGTAGTCAGAGGTCAGCCTAACTCTAGTTTTGCCCACTGACAGCATAGATACAAATCCAGGAAGCGCAGGTCTCGAGTCTGAAGTAGCAGAGGGAACAATGCATGATTTGCCAACACTGACAGACACGACAGGACTCAAACCAGGTTTAGTCTAGCTGTGTCCCCACATTTCACTGAAATCTCACTGAAACACAAGAAACTACTTAGGATACTAATAACTCCACTCAGTCTGGAGTGGAGAGTCTTCAAAAAGCTTTACTTAGGATACTAATAACTCCACTCAGTCTGGAGTGGAGAGTCTTCAAAAAGCATCAAAATATTCCCTGCAGTGGAAGGGAAAAAGAACCCCTCTCCCCACCCCGACCAGCTAATTTCCTGCTCCTATACTCAAAACAGGCATCTCTAAAAGGAGGCCATATAAGGCCTATTACTAACACGGCTTGATACTTATTATGAAACCCATTCTCAATTTCTTACAACTTTTCCAATCACAAACCATTTAAACTTAAGTCCTATGCTGGATACAAGTATTACAGCTGTACATCACAGGGATGTGTCGGACAACACAGATCACCTCTTTTCAAGAACAAAGCTGAAGGGAAAGGGAAAGGAAATAGGAGGGTTTTTTCCCCCTATAACCAGGGAACTTCATTTTAAAATACCCTTTGTCAGTCTATGACTGTCTGTTCTCCAAAGTAAAAACCTGAAGTTCAGCAGGGTCCACATGCATTTTTTTTCTACCTTAGAGTCCAGCTTTGCACTTTCTACTTTCCCTCCTTGCTTCCTTTTTTCCACCCGACTGGGAAGAAAAATCAGATAAGGAGCTGCACGTGGACACTGTGCACAGAGAGGGGAAGAAACTCTGAAACAGAGAATACATCCCCAAAACCAGACTAGAATGGACTAGCAAAAGGGCGAGAAGTAGAGAGTGGAATTGTGATAGTAACAGGCATGGGAGGGGGAGGACTAGGCTAAAAACAGGGAAAGAAGCAGTTGGAGAAACAGGGCAGAAGCAGTCAGGCTTGGAAAGAACAGAGTTTAGAGCACACTCCTTTACGCAGCCTGGGCACAAACTCGGAATTCCCAAGTTTCACCATTCCTCCGCTCTTAAGAAGAGTCCATAAGCCCCCTGGCAAATTATTTTTGTCTCCTTTCCAACTAGTGTTGGTCCACACAGAGAATGGCAATCTATGCCCCCAGTTACTTTAGTCCTCAAGTGAGAGAGGCCTGAACAGGGGATCCAGCAGTTCCAACCCTGCTGATAATCACTGCGGGTATCGGCAAGAAGCCATATGACATAATCCCTTTTCCAGTTAGCTTTTAAGAAATACACACAAGCAAACAGATTAAGAAATGGCAAGCCATTGCATTAAAAAGAACATTGATAAGAATGAAAAGTGAAGCACTTGAGAGTTCGGAAATGCCAAAGTTACGGTTTCTGGTGCATGTGGATCACAGTGCAGACTTTATCCGAGATGCAGCTACTGAGGTTGGACTAAGGCCAAATTTACATTCCACTCCTACCACATTGGCCTAAACCTCATCTGTGCACAAAACCAGCTATCCACTACTGCAGCATCTCAACTCCCTTGTATCCCTCAACAAGACAACCCGCCCCCTTCACTATAGCCTTTTCATACGCTCCCTTACAAGTATTTGTTACAAGATGAGAAAGGAGAGTTTCTTAGCTGATGAAGGTGAACGCGTTCTCCAACAATAGGGATTTCTTTTCTGGCCCCTCTCAAGCTCCCACATGATGTTAAAGCAAGTCATTTCAATCAAATTTCCCAGGAGAGCTCAGCCTGAGATCTTGGCCACTTGGTATGCAGAAAGAGAGCTCTGCTGGAACAGGTATCAAAGAATCTGTGCATACATACATGCAAGCATAACACCTGGTCAAGCATGGCAAAAAAAATGAGTAGGTCCCAACCTCAAAGTGAGTGTCCAAAACTTACCTGACAGAGAGGGGTCTCACAGAACAAGCAACAAAATAATAAAAAGCATGCAATCATATAAACTGAAATAAAACAACGCTTTAATGAAAAGCGGTTGCATTAAAATCACGGACAACATGAATTCTAGCATTTCTCAACTTTCATTTAACTAACACTTACTGTGGAATTCCTTACAGCCTTACAAAGATCTTTTTTTAACATGCATTTGTTTTCCCATCACTTTCCCTTCAAGTCGATACTGATCGTCGCCACACCTAACACCACATGGAACTGTCCACTGAGATGGACGGAATGAAACATGGGCACAGAAAGAACCATAGTCAAAGACTACACTACTTTGCACAAGTCATAGAATTTTAACTTATCCATCTGCAAAGTGGAAATATCACAATGGAAAAACCGGCACTCACAAAGCACCCTGAAGTTGCCAGATGCTATTGCCAGCTACGGTCATCTAGGCTTTTCCAGTTTTAACATGTTACCTGGTTATTTCAGAACCTCAAAAAAGGCCAATTACAATGAGGTTCTCCTCGTAAGAGAAGTTTACTCTCTACTGCTTCACAGACAGCTCTTTTTTCCCCCCCTTTTGTGCTTTTCAAGCCAAAGCCCACAGATCAACAGATGGAAGGAGCTTTGAATTAAAGGCAGCAGTCCTCCCTACTTTCACCTACACAGAGCAACACTGCAGCATTACTGGCCAACATAGAAAGGATTACAGGATGAAAGACGATGCCTATCCCTCTTCATGTGTACTTGGAAAGATACTGCATGCAGCTAATCAAACAATTAGTATTGCATATCAAGAACAAACAGTCAAAGTTTCCTTCAGACTGCTAAGTGAGAAGCACAAATGAAATCAGCAATACATCTATCAGTAAGTTTAGCCAACTTACCATCATATAAGGATCATCCACAATAGGATAAATATAATCTGTTGTCTGGACTAACGACAAACCTCCATGTCTTAATGGAATAACACATGTGTCCATCCCAATTCCTGCAAAGACATAAATCCATCCGTGAGGTGAGTAATTTTGCCCTTGATTATCTGTTGTTCTAAGCAAGAGAACTTATAAAACTTGCCTGTGAAATACAACTCAATGCTGCCTAAACAAACATGGCAAATTTCCTGCCGTAGAGAAAGTATATAGCACAAATAAAAGGAAAACCAACCAAAGAATGAAAACTCGTGTTTGGAACGTGTAAACAGCTGAAAGCTACAACGTCCTACAGCTTGGTGCAATATAATAGCACGTTGCTTTCATCTGTATGTACATTTAAAATTAAGAGGAACTGCATAAACTTATGTTATGAAAAGTAGACAGGTTTTCCTATTATTCCCATCTCAACAAAAACACAGTGACAGTTTTTAAAAGGACATAGCCTCTCATAAAAGCCATCTCCTCCTCACTTCAGAAGGAACAAGAACGGCACAATCACTGCTTAGGCCCCTGGTGAAAGATGATTCACCCACTTGGAACTTGTGCAACTGTATTAATCTTTCCTTATTTCTGTGAGGCTGAAATGGGGCAAGATGATCTGCTAGACAGGAAAACTCATTTGAGAAAACCACAATACCACACTAAGAGCAGTCTTCTCTGGTGATGGATATTTCAAACAGAATAAGCAATATTAAAATCTGTAGGCATTTGCTGTGATGCAAGAGCCTGCACAACAGCAGCAGGTGACCAACTATAACATGCTAACTGACCCATGCCACCTGTTAACAGGCTCTTCCTTGCAGCAATGGTAGGCAGCTTACCTCATTCCTGTGGGGTGAGAGCAAGACACCTAGAATTACTTTGTATATACCACAGGGCAAGAGTCTTCCTACAAGCACTTTTCAGGGAGTAGATGCCACATAGTAATTTTTCCCAATGTATTTGCAAAACACTCTACGCAACAAGAGCTACAAGCCAGTATTTGGCAGTGTCCTGTACAGGACTGGAGCTAGTTGCTAGCATCTGAGCTCCCAGCGAGGACATGGAGCAGCAGGCCTGCTACGTAGCAGGCAAAGAGGTGGAGGCTTACCAAGGCAAAGATCTGGCCAAAGAAAAGAAGGGATACTGAAGAAAGCTCATGAGTGGTAATTTAGGGTTGCTCACCCTCCACAGAAGCTAGCAAGTTATTATGCATATCCGGGACTTCCGAGGAAATGCTCATAAGCACTTACGGAGAAGTAGCTCGTATACATTAGCCATTTAGCCCTCACTTCACCTAATCATGTAAAGTTTTCAATAAATTTACAGCAAAAGTGCTGTTTGACAGAATCTCCAAGGAGCCATCATTGTCTTTCTGGTGCTAATTTTCTCTTCCTCAAAGAAAAAAAAAAAAAAAAAAAAAAAGGACTTCTTAAATAAGGGAATCTGTTCAGAGGGGTGTTTGATTTTCACAGTTAATAACAGCTCAGAGAATTAATGCCCAAACTTGCAATTTCTTACTCATGGATATACTCATACCCATTTTTAAGAATGCCCTGGATAATGCCACTTGTAGAACACTAAAAATTAGTGAGGCTGAGTTTGTCATTGATAATTCCCCTCCTAATTGCATCTCAAAAGCACAGCGCACACATATAGGCCATGAAGTTAACTGACTACCCTTTTTAAACACAAAGCATCAGAGCAAGTAACAACAAATGAACCTGAAGATATGTTTGTTAAAGGAATACTCACCATAAAAAAAAAAAAAAACTTTTAAAGACTTGAATTTTCCACTTTCTATTACTGACAGATTTCCTGTCACATAATATCACACCTGTTTAGTGATGGCATTAGACTACGTTTTACCTTTTCATATGGCTGGAGAAGAAAAATCTATTAGCAGTTCCATTACTGTTTAGAGCCTGTAAGTTTATTTTTAGAAAAGCTAGAAAAATAAATCTAAAACAAAACATTACTGATATTAGAAATTTGCCAAATTAGAAATGCTCTTGTGAATAACTACTATTCAGTTTGAGGGGGGGGGAGGAAGGCCATACAAATAGCAATTTGGGGCCAAAGGAAGCTCAAAGTATCCCTTACTAGGGAATACTACAGTGCCACCCCAGCTCCACACACAATTACTGCTTAGATATTTCATACAAAGATCATCATTGTTTAACCAAGAACATGGGCTTCTTACTGATCTTTCAACGAATCCAGTCTCTTTTGGAATAATGCATTGCAACCTGTTAGTCCGCTAATAGATAATTAGCCTTATCAAAATAATTTTAAATGGGTTACTGGATTTTAAATTGATAGTTAAATAACTTTGGAATAAATACTACATTGATATTCCTAAGTTCAGGAAAAAATCCATTCTGCACTGTAAAGCAGAGATTACATATGCAGGGCTGAGTAAACAGACAAACAGAATTAAAAGTGTCATTAAACACATTATCTACGTTCATTTATCTATATCAATATTAGGTACAGTAGCTGGTATCAAAATACCTACATTTGCCCTGTTCCCCATGTAGATTGCTTGTGCAGGTTGTTTTCCCTTATTGCTTGCATCATTGTGCAAATACCAAAGAGAAAGTGAAGCTGGCAAGAACACAGAGGTCTTGTAAAGACAGCTTTTCCCAGGTAGCTTCTATAGGTGAGCAAAAAAGTTAGAGTGGGGTACAATGAAAGGACTGAAAGGAAACAAAAAAAAAAAATCACACCTGTGAAACAATCCATTCCCAGTCTTAGCTGAAGTAAGTTTTCTTTTACTTACTCACTTTCTCTCACTCGCTCAGCATTTAAGAGTCATCTAATGATTATTCACTGCATAAATTTTTAGAAGCCAATGTACTAATATAAAATTTCAGAAATAAATTGATACTACTTTGGTTTGCAAAGCATCTACTGGGGAAAGGGAGGGGGAGACTGTAACTCCTAAGCACGTGCCTATCATTATGGCCATTCCTGGCTCTGTTTTTATTTCAGAGTTGAGTGCACTGCAGCATGTTACATAATTAAAATACAAACCCGTTATTATTATATCCCAGATGCCAACAAGTGTCAACTACAGAGTTTTTCTTCAGATTTCTGGATGCTGTGCATGCATTATACAACATATAGTTTTCAAACGGATTGAACAAATAGCAGATGAGATTGAGTCACTAAGCAGATGAAAACAGAAGTATCCCAGGTGTCCAGAGCAGCAGCTACTTACCCAACCTGGGCATAACTGCCCCCAGGAACTGTTCATCTTCCTGAAAATGATTTTCTTGTAGAGATTCAAGCAGTTTCTGTAAGACATCCTGAGGCACTTTACAGCCTGTGCCTTTAAGTTCAGTGAATCGGGTCAGACGGAAGCTCTTGTCCAGTTCATAACTTTCTGGGTTAAACGACTCCCGAACAGACATGGTTCTTTCACACAGACTGTTGGCCTTTCCCACCCCAGAGCAACGGTATCAGTTTCTTTGCTGATCAGTCTAATTAAAAAAATTGGGAACATTAGAAATTCCTAGAACCTACAAGACAACGTTTTCTATGTAAAGCAAATTAAAAAGTTTAAAAAAAAAAGCACTCAATGTAGTTCACTTGTTACAACAGGTGAGCACCACATCTCACACAATCCATTTCTCTGCCACCACATAGGAACGACTCCTCTTCCTACCTTCCAGTATTTAAAACTATAATCATGCTAGGCCAATCACAGAACAAAGTTATTTTCCTGGTAAGGCTGTATAAGTTTTTCTTTAAAAAATAATCTAATACACCAATCTTGCTTAACACAGAGGCAATGAAATAAATAACAGTTCCCAGAGCACTGAGGCCAATTTCCAAAAAGAAACCTGGGCCCTGATCCTGCAACACACTCAGCAGACACATGTTTGTACTCAGTTCAATGCAGGATCACAACTTTAGTCATTAACATATTAATTTCAAAAATAAGACACTTTTCAAATAATGGTTCTGCTTCAGTTCTGATGCAAGAAGCTGAAACTCCTTGATACACCTGTTCTCCTTGGGGGAAAATACAACCCCAGAGTTACGTTAGTACAGGTAACAGAAGAACAAAAAAGAGAAAGTATTTAATCAGGATGGTTTACCTACAATTACGTCATTTTACATTTCAATATAATAAACATGAAATGCTGAGAAAAAAAAAGAACTTCTTGCTTCTCAAGCCCTTTTTTAGTCAAATAATGACACTGAGAATACACAGAGAATTGCCCATTAGAACATTAATGTAAAAAGACACTGATGTAACTCATTTAATAAAATTCTTAACAATGCATGTCTAATTTTAGAATGTTTTTCCACTCTGACTCAGCCACACACCACACTCCAAAACTAAGAGGCCTAACTGAAATGACTTCTAAACAGGAACAGCAGTGATAATACGCAATTTATCTTCCTCAAAGAAAAAGTTTTCAGGAATTACTGAAAATGATCTACATACAGCAGTTTCTTAGAAAGCAAGTATCTTGCATAACAACAACAACAAGAACAGACTTCAGCCTGCATTACTGACACAACATGATAGTGATGATCATGCTGTTACTAGGTTAAGCTGAAAAGCAAGAAAACAAATACAACTGACCAGTACTCAGTAAGTTCAATAGCACTAAAAAAAGAAAAAAAAAAGAATAAGTCTACAGACTGTGTAACCAATCCCCTCTGTATACTTCTTAACTACCTCAGCTACCTAAAGCTTTAAGTCTGCTAATTTATTGAATATAGTTTGCAAGAATTCAAGTTTTAAGCTCCCTGAGAACTTCCGATATGGAACCCAACTCCCCTCTACAGTGTTTTCCCTCCTTCTTCGGGAGGCGTGTCACTTACTTAAAACAAATCTTCTAAAGCCCAGGCTTGGGCAGTAATCCAAACTCTAGTTACAAGAACGTGTCTTGGATGAGCAATGAATTTAGTTTGTAGCTGTTGTCTTCCAATGCAAGACCCTAAGCACTTGCAATTAAAACAAAAGAGATACTGACTGGAAAACAACCTGTCAACAGAAATGGGAGACAAAAGCTTTTTTCAAGGAGGGGAAATTTTTTACTTTATTCTAATTATTCCCAGAAATTTGTAAAAAGCAGCTTGCCCCATAAGGGAAACATTTCCCTTCACCTAACTAGTAATTGCAATATGCTTAGCACTCTCTGCCTACTTAGATAGGAAAGGATTCAGGAGCCACAGTCTACTAGGAACTTTTTGCAGTCTGTAAGATACAGTTAACTATGTTTCCCGATTTGAAAATAAATATCGAAGCAAACAAGACCATTTTATTTAATGGAAAACATCCACAGTGCGCAAACACAATAACTTCTTAATGAAGATTTCAATAAAGCAGCATGCAACAATGTATTTCACAGACCGCCATGGAAGCAACAGTGTTAAGTCTTAAGTTTCCTGAGACTTCTGGCACTCTATGCAAGCATGCAATTTGAGCGCAAAGTGCATTTGCAAAATAAAAACCTCCGTCCCCGGTAGAAGAAAACACCTCATAACCCAGATGTTTCATACTTTAAGAGCACGGCATAATAAACAGTAAAAAAAAAAAAAAAAAAAGGTTTTAACCCTTGCCTCCCTAAAGCGCTTAGCATAAAGAAGAAAAGCACGGGCCCGAGGCAGAGCGGGAGCCAGGTACCTACCCAAAACAACCCCAAGCGCAACTAACAGCCACCCGACCGCGTGGGAGCTAGAGGGCGAGGAGCCGCGACAGCCACCTATGCGCCGCGCCCTGCGCGGAGGCCGGCGGAGAGACATGGCCCTGGGACACCTTAAATATCCAGCTGCTGCCTTTAAAGGCGAGCCAGGGCCTTCGCTGCTGCTCTTTGTGCAGCCGCGGGGGGGGGGGGGGGGGGCGGCAGCCGGGCTGGCTGTGCAGGCGGAGGAGGAGCCGTGCGCGCAGCCTGCGCTCTCCGCGGGCCGAGGGAGCCCCCTTTCCTCGCCGCCCGCCGCCTCGGCCCAGGCAGATGCCGTAGGTACGTGCGCGGCGCGGGGAGGCGGCGCGGGCAGGTACCGTGTCACCCGGGGCGGGGTTAACCCGTTGCTGGCGGCGGTAGCGGCGGCACCACCTCCCCCCCCCCCCACTCCCCTCCCCCCCCACAACGGCGCGCGCGGGGCGGCCGAGGGACGTTGGACGTTGGGCGCGAGCCCGCCGCCCCCTCCCCCCCCCCCGCCGCCGCCGCGTTGTGAGGATTTGGGGGGGGGGGAGGAAGGGGAAGGCAAAAAAAAAAAAAAAAATGTCGACAGGCGAAAAATTTAACCCGTCCGTTGCCAGCCGGGGCGCCGGGTGGATTTTTTTAAAGCGGCGGCGGCGGCGCGGCGCAACCTTCCCCCCCCATCTCCTTCCCCCGCCCGCCCTTCCCCCGGGGCCGGGCGCAGGGAGGGCAGCGGAGGCCCGGGCCGGGCGGGCGGGCAGCCCGCGTCCCGCCGGCGCCGCGCCGCCGCCCCCCCCCCGCCCCCCGCACCGAGGCCGGCCGGGCACAGCGGCGGAGGCGAATTCCCCTTTAAATCTCCCCGCCTTGCACCCCCACCCCCCCCTCTCCCTCCCTCCCTCCTCGGGTCTCCCTCTTACCGGCTCGCCTCCTCGCCCTCCGCCTCCTCCCGCGAACGGGACTCCCAGCCCAGTCCCACAATGCACCGGGCGCGCCGGGCTCCCTCAGCGCCGCCTGAATAGAAATGCCGCCGCCGCGGCCGCCGCCGGGCACGGCGGGGTTAAACCTCCCCCCCCCCCCCACCCCGTCCCGTCCACCACCCCCCGCCCCGCGCGCCGCGCCGCGCGCCTCGCCTCGCCCCGCGCGCCGGCCGCCGCGTCACCGCCCCCGCCCCGCCCCGCCCCGCCTGGCGGCGGCCGCGCGCGCAGGGCCCTCCCCCTCCCCTCACGATCCCGCGCGCGCGCGCGCTCCGCTGGCGGGAGGGAGGGAGGGGGCGGCGCGCGCGCGCGTCCCCCTGCTGCAATCCACCCCCCCCCCCTCCGGGCCTGCAACGCTGCGGGGAGGGGGGGGGAGAGGTTGCGTTGCACCCCGGGATGCGACCCATGCCGGGGGGGGGTGGGGCAGGATGCATTGCACCCCGGGGTTGCAACCCCTGCAGGGAGGGGGCAGGTTGCATTGCACCTCGGGGTGCGACCCTTGCGGGGAGGGGGCAGGTTGCACTGCACTGCGGGGTGCGACCCCTGTGGGGGGTTAGGTTGCATTGCACCCCGGGGTGCGACCCCTGCGGGGGGGGGGGGTTGCATTGCACCCCGGGGTGCGACCCTTGCGGGGGGAGGTTGGGGTTGCATTGCACCCCGGGTTGCAACCCCTGTGGGGGGTTAGGTTGCATTGCACCCCGGGGTGCGACCCCTGCGGGGGGGGGTTGCATTGCACCGGGGGGTGCGACCCTTGCGGGGGGAGGTTGGGGTTGCATTGCACCCCGGGTTGCAACCCCTGCGGGGAGGGGGCAGGTTGCATTGCACCCCAGGGTGCGATCCCTGCGGGGGGGAGGTGTTGCATTGCACCACGGGGTGCAACCCCTGCGGGAGGGAAGGTTGCATTGCACTGGGGGGTGCGACCCCTGGGAGGGGGTTGCATTGCACCCCGGGTTGCAATCCTTGCAGGGAGGGGGCATGTTGCATTGCACTGCGGGGTGTGACCCCTGCGGGGAGGGGGCAGGTTGCATTGCACCGTGGGGTGCGACCCCTGTGGGGGGTTAGGTTGCATTGCACCACAGGGTGCGACCCCTGCGGGGGGAGGTTGGGGTTGCATTGCACCCCGGGTTGCAACCCCTGCGGGGAGGGGGCAGGTTGCTTTGCATCCTGGGGTGCGAACCCTGCCGGAGGGAAAGTTGCATTGCACCGCAGGGTGCAACCCCTGTGGGGGTGGGGTCAGGTTGCATTACACTCCGGGTTGCAACCCCTGCGGGAGGGAAGGTTGCATTGCACGGCGGGGTTGCAACCCCTGCGGGGGGCAGGATGCATTGCAGCCCTGCCCCTTGCGTCTCGGAGCAAGCCCTCCTTGCAAGGTGGGGGCCGAGTCTGGCCGGGCGCACCCCCCTGCTCCCCCCAGCAGGCTCTCCTCACCCCCGGGGATCCAACCTGTCCTTCGTTCCCACCACCCCGACTGCAGCCTCAAATACCTTGGGTGCTTTCTGCACCCCTAGCAAAGGCCCAGTGCCTCCCAGCGGGCTGTTTTGTGCAGTTTTGTGATATTAGCCAACACCGAACCCCAGATTTTCCAGCCGGGGCTGATTCAGACATTTCATTTTAAACTCAGCTGCCGAAATACCCTCCGTATCGGTGCAATTCCTTATTCCAAAACATCCTTGAATAACCAAAAAGCTGTTTCCAGGAGCGTTTCACAGAGGAAATTCAGTCGCGACCGAGGCGACTCAGCGCTGGCGGGGGCGGGCGGCCTGCGGCTCGCCTGGCCCTTACCCGAAAACTAGAAAAGAAAGGTGAACCCCCCCGCGTAGTGGCCGTCTGAAGGCAGCGGGGAGCGGATTCCCGCCTCGGCCTGCGGGCCGCCCGGCCTGGCGCGCACCAGAAGGAAGGCCGTTGGCTTATTGCGCTTGGCGATGAAATACCTGACGACGAGACGGCCTGCGAAGCCCCAGCCTGCCCTTCGTGCACCTGTCCTTGAAGGGGGGCGGCGGGGGGGAAGAGAAAAGCCCTGCTTGAAAATGAGGAGAAAGAGAAGAAATGAAAACGCTGCTTTTCCTGCCTGCTTTTGATTAACCCGTTTATCTTACCCAGCGGCCGTAACGGGCCCGGGCCGCGGCGCTGAGGCCCAGAAGCGCGGGAGAGACCCCGGTGCCGGGCACCTCCTCCGAAGCCGCTAATAACGCTTCGATTAATTAACCGATTTGCAGACTCTTCTGTGGCAGTCCCCTGGGGCGCCGTCCCTCCGCGGAACAACGAAGAAAACCAAGCCAGGGCTTAAAAATCGGTACGTATCTCCTGGACGTTTTTTCCCTTTCGGCTTTCTTTGGGAGGGCAGGGAAGGAACGGAAGCACGTTTTCTTCTTTTCTCCGCAACCGTGAGAGCTAGGCTGTTTGTTTGTTTGTTTGTTTTTGAAGTACGGGGGTTTCCAGGTGGTAGCGTGACCCGAGGAAGACCCAAATACGTCAAGGTTCATGTCCAAGTGGAGATACCAGGAAAGGGAGCGGGGCTACCAGCGGTTGGGGAAGGGTCTCCAAGAAGGAAGAGGCGGGCGGGCAGGGGTCTTCCCGCCGCTCTTCGGGGTGGCCGTGACAAGAGCGAGACGCTTTGCACGACGTGGACGCTGGAGGTGGCTCGTCCTCCCCAGGCTGGCGCCCGCAGTCCTCGGTCCTAATGGGCGCCGACGGGTCCGGCGGATGCAAACGACAACTTCCACCCGGGGAAAACGGCCTGGGAAAGGGAAGGTGCTTCCCACCTGAGATATCACACAAAGATGGAAGTTGATTCAATGGCCTTTTTTTTTTTTTTTTTTTTTTAAATGGTGTTAATCACAGTTACGAAAATCTCTCCCAGAAATTCCAGGATCTGCAACGGTTTGGCCAAAGCCACCAGACCGCTCTGCTCTATACGCTTTAGGAAGTGCGAAAAAGGGAGGGGGGAAAAAATCGAGCCCTCTGTCTTGCACCCCCTTGGGTGCCGCCTGGTTGTGAAGCCACATCAGAGCCGGCTGCCTCCCGCGCGCCGACATAAGTAAACAGCAGATGTCCTTAACCTTCACAGGTGCAGCGCTGCCGGCAGAGCCTGAATTTCGGCAGTCTCTTTCCCTTGATGGCTCGGAGCGCGGACTATGAGCGGCTCAAATATCTTCGGCCAGAGCGCTTTGTTGTACGTATATCTTTGTTGTACGTATATGTTGTACGTATTTAACTCTGCCGAGTTAAATTTAAGCAATGTTTCTGAGCGGTGTAGGGCTCAAATTTGGCTCTGCCTTCAGCGTTGACAAGAGGAGCAGCGTCCACACTGTTTCCGTTCTGTGTCTTAAAGGTAGCTGGACCCGTGGTGGTTTTTTTTTTTTTCTTAATAAAACCACGCAACCTGCCCGTGCAATGTTTGTAAGCAATAAACTGCCGTGTGACAAGAATAACGAGCAAATCGAGCTGATTAAAACCAAGAGAAGAAACGGTAGTGAAAGTGGATTTTCTCATTTCGGGATTCGCACTTAAGTTACTGGTAAAATTTGATGAGCAAATTCAGCCCCCATCCTGCTGAATCCTTACTTTAACACTTGCGGACCAGTTCCACTGCCACGCGGGGCTGGTCCTATGCTTAACCATCGGTATTGACTTAGCATCTCGGAAGTAAGGCCTTGCGTGTTGAGCAACCTCTTCCATCAGTCTGAAATGCAACTGCTGCGTTTTTTTTTTTTTTTGATGCAAGAACTTTAACCCCCTTGTGATAATTGCATTTCTCGTGCTGCAAAACACCTTCACAACATGGTTTCGCACTGACTTGCTCTGCTTTTACAATGCAAAGTGAACTTATGCTATTGTCGGCTTTCCTCGCCTCGCTTTCTTCTTCTTCCCGCACGTCGTTAATACTCAAAGAGTATTAAATAGTAATGATGCCACTGCTGGCCTTGTGCCATGCCTTGGTGTTTGCTTCTCTTTGCTTAGAGGAGCAGATGTTCGCTGTGACTTTGTTTTCTGTCACTAACCTGGGACTTTGCCCCTTTAACATCTGATAAGGGGCTTTAATAGTCTCTGATGGGAGATTGTATCAGAAGCCTTTGCAAGATCCAAATAAATGATACCTCCCTGACTGCTTTTATTAAACTTTTCCACCGTGGTTTATAACAGCTTAAGGAAGTGCAATTTCCTCTCCTGGACGGTGCGTCCGGCCGTTCTCTGTATTTATGCAGCTGGGGTGACCCTTCGCCCGTCCTCACCTCCCTCGTCCAGCCCGGCGATAAGGCCTCGCTGTGCCCACAGGACGATGAAACTCTCCTGCCACTGCAGCCAGGTTTGCTCCCCAGTGGCCCAACTCTGGAAAGCGCGTGTGCTGCCCCAGCTCCGCACCTCCCCGCTCCCATGGAAAGGGCCATTGGGCCCATTTTGCAGATGGAGACTGCAAGCCAGAGGCTACAGGCAGAGTTCATCTGCACAGACACAGCTGACCGCAATGCAGAGACTGAGCTGGGCACTCCCGACACTCGCCTTTTGGGTCGATAGCAAGAAATAACACTTTTTAGAACTTAATTTATGTATATTGACCTGTAAAATGGTGCCCGTTTTTTTAGAGGAGGAGCCTAGTTTGGATGTGGGCGTTTATCATGGGAGAAGATGACCTTGGGTGACTTGCCCAAGGTTTCCCAGCTAGCGTGTGGCGTTGGGGAGAAGGGCCCTAATCCCTACACACCCTTTTCCTGCCTGCGTGTCCCCCTGGCCTCTGGACACTAGGGTGGTGATCAACCCTAATGGCTGATCCCATGGGCATGCCCTGGATGGGGAAGCTGGAGCCCTTCCAGCTGCGTGCCTGCAGATGGAGGCTCCCCAGCATGGGACCTCTGTACTTTTGAACCGCGGGACGCAACGATGCTGCAAGAGCAGCACTTTAGACTTTGCAACTTTCTTTGCAATTTCTGTCTCCTCCTCCCTGCTTTTGCTGCATTTCATGCCTTGCTCCTGCGTTTGGTCACCCTGACAGCACCGAGGAGCCTCCTGGCTCCTCGCCGCGTGTTTCCCCAGGCGTCATGTGGCTCTGGTGAAGGGCTGTCAACCTCTGGCACTGATGCCAAGAGCTGCCACGAGCCAGGCAGGCTGAGTCACAGCTGCAATGGAAAAGTGCCCGGTGAGATGGAGCCTCGTGGGCGATTCGGGAAGGTGACACTCTTCCCCACCGTTCCTGGCGAGAGCGTTGCGTGGTTGGCAGGACTCTTCTGCAGTGAAGCCGTGGAGCAAAGCGCATCCACATGGTCTTCCCTTGGCCTTCTGCAAGGGCAGCCTGAGGTGTTAAACTTGGCTACTGCTGCATTCCTCTTTTCCTTACCAAAATCTTCCAGAAAATGTATCAGAACAGGTATTCCCATCCCTGCCTTTACTGTCTCCCACCTGTTTGACATCATGGCCTTGTCAAGCCTAGGAAGAACCCAAGCCACCAGCAATTGCAACAATGCTCCAGTGCTAACTCCTCTTGCAAACATATAAGACAAGGGCCAGACTTTCGGACTTGCTTGTTGCTTGTGGCACCGTCTGGTATTGCAGACTTTGGATCAAACCCCCCCGTTTTACCAGGATGGACAGCAGACCCTGCAGAACTGCTCTTCGTTACAGGCTATTTGGTCTCCACATGGAAATGGGACATGGGGTTGGGAACTCAGCAGCCTTTCTTGTGCTTTGTGTAGGGCTGCTATCTGGTCTACGCATGAGCCACCTCCTCCTCCTTCAGCCTCAGAAATTCATCCATGCAGACAACATCTGCCTTGTTACCTAAATATAGGCATCACTGTGCTCAAAACATGGACCTGGCCAAGCATCTGGTGGCAGGTGCCAGGTGGCACCTTCAGCTGAGAGCAGTCATAGCCCGCTTCCACAGCGCTTCCACTGCCTACAAGCCTGGCGAGACTCTACAGGGGCAGCACGTGTGTCGTAGATGAGTGAGGAGTGATGCACTTCACTCCTAAGAGAGAAGTAGCAATATGTTTTATTGAGATAAGATAGTGAAACACGCACTAAGATAGTGAAACACGGTGTGGAGCACGAGCTACATCCGATTTTCTTTGATGTAACCAGCTTGAACTTCAACCTTTCAGCAGCCCTTAAAGAAAACAGCTGCAGGAGTAAGATCCTTAGCAAACTGACGGAGGCCGGGGTGCACAGGCAGCGCTCTCCTCTCGTTCGTCCCGTCTCGCATCTGCCCTTCACCCTTCCAGACTGGCACTTGGTTTCCCAAAGCCACGTCCCACTACCTCACTCAGCCTGAGCCCCGTGTGGCACTCCCGGTTGTTCCCATTGACCTCGTCGTTTGGGAACTGCTGTGACAGAGCATTTTGGCTGCAACGAGCCATTATTGCAATTTCACGTCTCTCATTTCCTCAGATGCTGCTGCACCAGAAGGTCGATATCCCCCCCCACCTCCCACGCAGGCCTGAAGATTTGGTCCGGGAATGCTCCGGCACCCTGGGAGAGCTCTATGGGAAAACCACGCTGCTCTGCAACGTGGATGCCACCAGCGCAACGCTGTTATCATCATCACGTAGCTTATTCCACCCCCGTGCATTGCCTGGTTACACTATCAACACCAGAGGCTTTTGTTGGTCACAAATCGCACTTCATCATGCCTCTGCCTGGGAGAGCAGCGCTGACAAAAGCTTACCACGTACATCTGGGCTTTATTTCCAAATGCCACAGCCTGTTGCTTTGTGAACAGAAGCTGTCGGTGTGGGAAGGAAGCTCTGACCTGGAATATTTTTAATATGGTCCCACTGAAGAAATCCACCTAATTTTTTTCATCCAGCACAGCCCACATACTACATATTTTCCCGCACCATGATTCTTTCCAAGTCTTGAGTCTATAAATAAGCCAGGAGCCTCACCTTCGGCAAGGCTGCTCTGCGCACTGCCCTCCCTCTTTGTTTCGGAGACGGGTGTGCGGTCGTTCCAGCCAGATCTGCAGCTAACCGATAGGCGCTCCCTGGGGATGAACCTTAAATACTAACTTCCCGAATTACCATCGCAAGCGATGGGCGCAGCCGAACCGAGCGAGCTATCGTATTCCAGCGGCTGGCATTCGCTGAAACATCTGCCTCGCCTGCATTGTGCTTGTTTATGGAGTCGTGCACAGCTTCCAGCCAGTCATTTGAGAATATAAATTGAGTTCCTCGGAGCTGGAACCACCTGCTTCAGATAATTTTCTGGCAAGTAGTCTTCTGACTTACTCTCCATCCAGGATTTTTCTTTCTCCCACGGCTGCCAACCCCATCCAGTAGCTGCAGGTTTTTGTTACTGCTGAGTGGGAGTGTAGCTGGACCCATGGGGGAAATGCTGTCCTGCTGCCAGGACCCAACAGAAGGCAAACGCGCTCTTTAATTCTTCTTAGACCTCACAATGGGCCTGACGTGATGCAGAGGGGCTGGGGCTCACATGAAGGAGTCGCTCGTTAAAGTACCAGTCCTGTAGATAAGGACATAGTGGAGGGTCTCTGCTCTCCTCTGCCACTGATGCACTGCATAGCCTTGGGTGCTTCTGTTTATGAGGGGCCTGATGCTTTCCAGGGCCGTGTCCAGGCACAAAAGACTAAAGCACGCTGTTGCAAGGAGCGAAACGATCGCAGCAACCTTGCCTGTTCTGCCCCCCGAAACCAGGCTCAGCCATTACTTTTCCTTCCGTCGGAGCACCAAACGTAGCCCTCCAGGGCTGCCCCGGCTCTGCTCCTTCCTCATGGAGGGGCAGCTGTACCCAGTGTTACCTGCACTGCTGGAGACGGGCAGCCCTTAAATCACCTTAATTTGGGGTGGGATCCAGCTCCAGGCTCAGGCACCTACACACTGACGTCTCCTGTGAGTGGCCGTATGGTCGGTGGCTGTCATACAGCCTCCTCCAACAGCATCCGTTAGATCCCCGCTGACCATAGTAAGACCTTAAGCACACTTGCACTGTCGACTGCTAAAGTGGAGCTGAATCTCACCCTAGTGTCACTCCAGCTGGGCACCCAAAGCAGAGGAAATGGGGTTTATACCTTGAATTCCTCCTTTGGGAAATGGGCATGATGTCAGCAAAGGGCTGCAGGAGGTGCAGATAAAGCGCCCTGTAAGAAGCCGTGCATATTCGATGCAACTCCTTCTTTCGATACAAATCACTGCCTGGTAATTTTCCCTTTGCATTGGGAAAGCAAGGCCTGGCCTTACAGCAGTTTAGCACCGAAGCAGGATTTAGACAGTCTGCGGTCTTTGAGAGGCTGAAGCTAAGCATGTTGCCATAACAATCTTCCGGCAGAGTGATCTGGAGAAACCTAAACATCTCTTTCACATCCAGCTGCCAGTCCAGCTAGGTCAGGAGAAAGCAAGGTGTACTAAGCGGAGCCCATAATTAGTAACTCTGCTAAGAAGCTCCTGGAAAGTACCTGCTTCCCATGCAGCTGGAAAGCCTGTGGATACTATTTAACAGGGACGGTCGGTGGCGATGCCAGGACGCAATATTTCTCTGGTGCAGCTGGACCTCCCAAGCTGCCAGCGTGCGGCAGAGGCAAGGGTGGAAGCAGGCAGTGGAGCGGCTCCCCCGGGGTCGGGGCTGGCACTGACCCAGCACTCCTGGGAAGAGCTCGTCCGGCGCTTTGCACCCCGCTCCTCCTCCACCACCAGTGGCCAGGGTGTTAACGGCAATGTAAGGACAGCTTTCCTCCACCTGATGTCCTCTTTGGCTGTCTCCAGCAGGATGAGTTAGCTCTGCCACACACTGAAAGAGCCTTTTTTCAGGGGGAAAAAGCTGGTGGGTATGGTGAGGATAAGCTGGAGATGCTGCATTACCCTCAGGCAGGCCACCAGCACGTGCAAAGTGCTTTAATGCAGCGGTCTGCTTTAACCCGGCTGGAAGGGGATGGGGAGCCGGACGCCTGCAGCGTCACCCCAGCCCGTCACGGAGGCACATCCGTCCGGACGAAGCGTTTCCCACGCAGACCTGCAGCAAAGGCCGCCTCCCGGCCGGCACCGAGCGCGGACAGCTTCGGCGCGAGGAGGCAGCGCTCAGGGAAGCGCTTAATGTGTGAAAACAGCAAAGCAGAAATCAGCAAACGGCCCCGGCTACTGCGGCGGCGGCAAAGACGGACGCTTTGATTTCCAGAAATGCAATTAACACCCTCCCTCATGAAACCCTGCGGAAATCATCGAGTGAAACCTCCACGCCGGAGAGTGAAACAGTGGGAAGGAGATGCTGTTCCCAAATGAAAGGCATTTCTGCAGGCCCCCTTCGCCACTTGTTTGCAGCGGCGTCGACTTCAGTAACACCTGCAGCGTTCACGGAGTCGCTGCAGAACAAAATCCGACCTTTGGTTTTACCTGGTTTATTTGAATTCATCCAACGTGTAGAGCCAAATCTTGCTTTCATTATTATTATTATTATTGTTGCTATTACTGTTATTAAAAAAAAATTATTTTTTTTTTCCTTTTGGGTTAGTCAGAGAGGCTCTGCAAATGCTTGTGGCAGCTTCGGCTGGAGAGGTGCGGACGTGGAAACGGTGGACGGAGGCAGAGGGAAAGCAGAAGGGTTTGCTGGCAGTTCTGGTTTACACCAGCTTAAACTGCCATGAAACATCAGCGTCACGTTCACCTTATGAAACTCTACAGATAAAGCCAGCAACAGGGCAGGGAATTGAACCAAGGTCTTCCCAGTTTGAGGCAAAACCCTTAGGCACTGTAATGGCTCTTACTCACGCACAAGCATCCCACCAAAGGTGACAATCTCGATGGTGCACCTCGAACGCGGATCGGCGAGGTCCTGCTGAGGGTCGTGGTGCCGCGCTGCGTTGCGCCCCGAGCGCCTGACCCAAGGAGACAACTCACATGACTGAAATAAGCAGGATTTGTTTAAAGGATTTGCTCATTGTGGAGCAATTGTCAGGATATAAAGTCTGAATTTCCTTATAGAGTGAGTCGACTATTATTAGAAGCAAAGCTAATATTTTAGAGGTGGTCTCCTTGAATATGCAATGATAGTCCAGTGAGTTATATACCAAGGAGGCAGAGTTCAGGATAGCAAATTGCTTTTAAGTTCAGTCATTTGAAATATCAGAGATGATAGTTTTGCTTCTAAAACTTCTTGAGTGTGAGCAAGAATCACCTTGCCCACCCACACTCACTAAATATTTAGTCATTTTTAACAAGTTAAACAAAGCCCTTTGATTGGATTTATGCTAATGGCTCTTCTGTAGGCATTTCTGATTCATTTACATTTCATTTTAAAATTGCCTGTGTACATTGCTGATTCTCACTAACACCATTAGCAGATAAAAGGAACAAGTAACAGGTCACAGACGCCACAAGATGGCAATAGTTGAAGAGCAATTTGCTTCAGGAAGAGGAGCTCTGCCTTCTCCAGCAAACCTGCGCTGTCTTTCAAAGGGCACCACACTCTGTGTGCATTAACCTTAGCACTTACACAGCATTTTTCATCGGACGAGTGCAAAGCAATTGCTGTGTGTGGGGGTTCATTCTTCCTATCACAGATGGGGATGGAGGACAGAGAAGATGTGAGAGTTACCCAAGGTCGCCTGGCGCAGGAGTAGCAGGGCGTCCTGCCTCCTGTTTTTGTGGCTCCTTCAGCAAAGCCTGCTGCCCAGCCTGTGAGAAACGTGGGCAACTTTCACCATAATACACATGGGACCCCTCCCACCCTACAGATTACTACTGCGGCAAAGTACCATCAGAGTCTCAGTCCGACATATGTGCATAAATGTTGGGCCTTCCTTGAGAACCGCTGGCTCAACCTCCTGGGCAGGAGGCCGCCGACACATTGCGGTAGACACATTGCCACAACTTCTCCTATGCAGGCTACAAACACCTGACAGAGGGAGTCAAGAGACAATGTCTAACCCTCTGCAGAGCCTCCAGACCCAACACAGAGTTCCACCACCTTTGTATTCGCATAGCAAGCCCAGAAGCACAAGTTAATGTATTATTCCAGGCAATGAAAAGAGAAAAGGACTGCAGGAACATTTTGCAACGGAGAGTCTCTCTGACCTCGTGATAGAGCTAAAACCCTGGTCAGGGTTGGCCACTGCCTCATTACTGTTAAAATAATGTTAGATCCTGCATGATCTACAAATTGCAATGATAGGGCAGGCAGTGCCCCGACCCAGAGATGCTGACTGCCTTTCTGCTCCCCAGAACGGATGTGCCCACAGGGTGAAGCACTGTGATGGGCAATGAAGAGCTCAGAGTTGGTCTTGCGTGATGAGAGGGCCGTCCTGAAGTGGGATGGAGGAGATGCCTGGGAGTCAGCAGTGAAGTCCTCCAGATCTCATTTGTTCATATTGTTTTTCTCTAAGGAGCTCCAGTCATACCCAGGGCTGGATCTAACCTGAGAGGTGAATCCACCAGCAGGTGCTGTGAGCTGGGCACAAAACATGTCATGCTTTTGTATCCCTGGAAAGCGCTGCAAAGGTCCTCCAGCACGGTGGTGGCCAAAGCACTGCTGAATGGCAAAGCTTTGGGCTGAGATTTCTGCAACATCTTCCTCAAAATAAAGTTCCTCGGTATCTAGGGCCGTCATATTTCCTGTGTATGACTTGTTTGATTTTTCTGACTAGCATGAAGAGAAATGCAATGGTTTGACTCAGAGTAGGAAGGGCATAAACCCTGGCCATAAACCCTGGACTTTCCCCCTGCATGGAACGAACAGAGTTATCAGCAGCTCTCCCAAAGCATTCCCAGCTACAAGGGATTTTCTTCTGGAGATAAAGTCCACCTCTATTCAGAAAGGTGAGTGCTGGCTTGTGTGAAAAACCCGGACGAAAGGTCTCTCCAGGGGTGGGGTGCAGCACAGTGACCCACTCCCCTTCTCTTCTTGTGGCACACCACAGCGTGTCTGTCCCAGTGACCCATGGCTGGCTGAACGGTGGCTTCTTGCAGGTATCTTGCGAATAGCAGCATCTCCTGCTCATCTGGAAGATAGAGGTGTCAGTTCCTAGGGGGAGTGAAAGGTCTTATCACCCTGCTCCCTGCTCCTCCTCTGCACTGGCAGGTCCATCACAGCGAGCAGGAGAGAAGGTCGCATCAGAGAAGGTAACAAAGAGAAAAAGGGAGAAGCAAGGTGGCAGGAAGCAGGTGTGATGAGGAAGAAAGTCCTCATTGCCTGGCTCCTGCCGATGGCCGGATTGAGACTCTAGGGGATAAAACCCTGCCAGGTTTTTAATGGGCTCGGGGAGCCTGCATTTGGTTGCTGTGGCTATGGGCGGCAACACGAGCTGTGGCCGAGCCAGAAGTCTTGCAGCTTCAACCACTAGGTAAGCCTGCTTCCCTGAGGGACTTGGAGACATTAAATGAAAGATCTGGGGTGATCGATCACACTCAATAAAGGGCAACGAAGGAACTGCACTGCAGCTCATTACTGTAATAAATGTTAAATGCAAAATCTATGTTAATGCACTAGAGTTTTGCACGCTTTATGGTCTCCAGATTATGAAGTCAGGAAGGTGGTACCCTTACTGACAGAGGAGCCAGGAAATGAAAAAGTTCTTGCAGAAACACTAACTTGCCCAAACTACCTCCCCCTGCTGGACAACGTGCCTGCCCGTTACCACATAGCAGCTACTGGCTCTGGGGATCAGTCGCGGCAGATGCAGGAGCACCTCCGCCACGGTGAAGACAGGAAAGGTGGTTTCATCAAATCAATACTGAGGCCGTGAAAGGCAACATCTTTAACCCTCACAACAAGCTGCAGTGTGGTCCCACACTGCCCAGGAGCCCACAGGAGGTTGTCTAAATTTTAGGAAGACAAATGCTCTTTCTGAGAAGCACACCCCGTCCCCTGGAAGGAGAGAGCAGCTCCCAAATCTAGCCTCAGACCCACAAAGCCGCATGGGCAAATTCTGCTCACAAGCATCAAGTGGGTAAAAACGATTTTCCTAGCGCCCTGGGGTTCTTTGAATTTCAGACTAGGCATTCAGGCCTCTGGAGCTGGGGGGAGGGTGATAGTCATTGTTTTAAACACATTGTGCAAAGACAAATGTGGATTGAAGGCTGTACTTTATTCCCTACGGGGGACCAGATTAAAAAATGAACCTTTCAAAGCTTTCTGCTGAATAGGAAAAAACAGGCTCCAAAGTACCTGCTGGAGAACAGCTGGGAGAAGCCTCTGATGGACAAAATATGGATACTAGGGACCGTCCAACCGCCATGGGCAGAAAGCAAGCCTGGCTCATGCCAGATCCGGAAGGCATTTGTGGATATAGCTGTGCTGCCCTCTGATCTCCCAATGGTGTTGGCTCCAAAACAGCAGGCGGGATTTCAGGGGAAGAAAGATATCTAACACCTTGTGTGGCCAGCTGACACTGCCAGCGTCCCACATGGCAATGTATATTGCAGAGAGATGCCGTTGTGTCTGGTTTGTCTCTGAAAACATGCAAGTTCATATGGGAATCATATGCTGGCACCTCAGCTTCCAGCCCTGCTTTTCTCCTCGAAAACAGAGCCAGGAGACAGCACGCGGCTGCAGATTTCATCTCTTAAGAAAGAAAGAGTAAAGCTTCTGCTGGGGACGTGGCCATCTTCTTATGGAGCAAGGTGTGCAAGGGCTATAAAGTCGCACTCAGCATGGGGGACTTTGGCCACTGGGGCAATAAGAAAGGTGAAGATGGACACAAGTGACTCAAGGAAGAGGGGATGAGCCGCGGTGGCCTCAGCAGTTTCCTGAGCAGCTTGTGGGTGGGAAGGGGATGGGTTTTCTTGGAAACGTGGAGGGAGAAGGAGATCCGGCGCCCTGCAGCCTGGGCCTGAAAGGTGAGAGTCTGTGTTAACACCTTCAATAAAATCCCAAAAAAGAGCTGGGAGACCAGCAGGCTGAACGGGACAAAGCTGGAGGAGACAGACCAACTTAACAAGGATAAATAGGTGGTTCCTGACGTAACGCAGACTGCAGTCTCCTTCTGCTCCCTCTGCCAGCTCCCCTCCGCTGGGCCCATCCTCATGGGGCTGCTGGGATCCAGGGTGCTCGCTGCCCTGGTGTCAGGGTGCTCTGTCCTCGGGGAGCCGGCAACACGTCCTGCAAAGCCATTGGTGGCTGCTCAGGGCTTGCACCCTCCAGGGCCGCCCTCCACCCATCACTGGTGTCTTCAGATATGCAGATCCAAAGGACAGGTCTTCGAAAAAAAGATAAAACCCCAACAGCCCCATTTCTGGTAGCAGTAGAGGTGTTGGTGGTGTGTAAATGAGAGCGGGGGTGTGACCCGGCACCCTCCTCCCTTCCGGTTCTCACCCGCTTCTCTCCCTGCTTTCCTTTCATTTATATAATAAGACGCTCTTGCAGATGCCATAAACCTGTGGCTTTCCCCAAGGACGTGCATGTCTATTTTGGTATAGGCCACTTCTTTGGGGACTGACGAAGCCCGGAGCTGCCTTCTCCTCGTTCATTCCGCTCTACTTGGCAGAAGCGATCGCTCCATGGGCCAGGCACCGCAGAGGCTACGGCACAGGCACTCGCCGCAGCCCTGAGTGCTGCATTTCCTGTGAGAGGTGGACTGTGTGAACAGCATGTGGAGTCTCCATGGTTAGAGGTTATTCAAAACCGTCTGTCAGGAAAGGTCTTTGCTCAGCTAATCCTGAACCAAGGATGCTTTCTAGTCCTGTGTGCTTGATGAACATTTTGCTTCGCCTGCTCCACCATCGCTGTCTATGCGTTGTCCAGAAGTGCCTGCCTCTGGCCAACCTTGGAACCAAAATATATTTGAAACATATTTTGGGATCTGTGTCTTGTGATTGACTTTACAGCAAGTTAGAGAAAGCCAAATGGGCTGGAAGGTAAAGGAGAGCAGCTGGTGCAGCTGAGGTCTTCAGGGACTCAAAGAGACAAAAAAAACCCCAGCTTAGACCCACATTCTGCAAAAATGCCCCCATTTGAAGGAAGCCCAGCACACACACGTGTCCCAGGGTGGCACATTCCTAGAACAGCCCTGACATACTGTGACAGATGGGCTTTTTTTTAGCAAACATGAGCTTATGTATTAACAAAGTGAGAATATACTTTCTATGTTTAACCAGACTCCTAATTCCCAAATTATTCCTAATTCTCCTAAATTGTTGCTGATGTGAATGCTTGGAAGTCCTGGTAGGGAAGATCAAGAGTCCCTGGATACCTTCTAGCAGGCCCAGTGCCCCGCAAAGCCTTTAGGTATTTCTCTGAAGTGCCCCCCTTTCAAACTGGTGCACCTCAATGTCTTCTGACCATTGAGTAAGCCATGCACCCAGCAAGTCACTGCACATCCTTGTGGGAGCCTCCAGAAGCAGCTCCGTCTCATCAATTCCACCAGTGCCACAGTTCAGATTTCGTTTTCTTCCCAATGATCTTTTTCACTTTTTCCTCTCTAAGCATGCCCGTTCTGGCTTTTCTGTTGAATGCACTGTTTTTGCTAAATTGACTGGAACCAGCATCCTCACTCTGTTTCTGATAACGTTTCACTTTGATGTCTCCGCACCGCCTCTGTCACTGCCTCTGTCATCTTTAATCTTGCAGCAACTTTGATGCAGCCTTCGCAGCCTCCTGTCGGTGGCTCCGAGGAGCGTGGTGGGCTGCAGGGCGCAAGGCGCCAACTCAGCCCTGGCCTCGCACCCGGGGCAGGAAGGAAAGTTGGGTGTGGAGGGCAGGTCTTGCTGCCTGCCCCAGGGACCGAGGGAGTCACGGTGAGTCTCATCAGCCAAAAACTGGGCCCAGTGAGGAAGCCCCGATTCTCCACTGCTTTGTGGCAGAAGGAAGGAAAATGCTGCAGCGGGTACAGCCGAGGTCTAAACACAAGTGCAATAAATCAGGAAGACGGAAATGAGAATGGAGCTGAGGTACATCCAGATAAGAACGGAGCGGTTTACACACATCCCCTGTGCAACTATGAATGGAGACATGAGATATAGCCAGTGAATCCTGAAATCTCTTGGGATTAAATGATTACATTCATCTTTGCTTTCTCTAAGCTTCGGTAACAGCAATAGCCACATGCTGGTTCTAGGCCAGATTCTTCCTCACTAACTTCATGGCGAGCTGTCAAGGAGTTTGCATGTGACCAAAATGCCCATATATGTAGAAAGCTCAGCTGCCTTCCTGCAATTCGCCCTTGCTTTAGCCAGATGCCTCCAAGGCAGCGCCAGACACGCGGGCACCTGCAGGCCTCTAACCCTAGGGAGCTGGGCGGGCACCGGGGACAGGCTGCGGATGCCACTGGTGGCCTATGGACATCTCCCGTCCTGTGGGGAGAAAATGCAGCAGGGGCAGAGAGGAGCCAGCTGGGCTCCGGGGACAGAGAGGGTGTGCGGTGCTGGGAAAGGCAGCTGCTCAGGGGATGAATCTACCTGTTTCTCCATAAAAACAGCAGCAGCCTTCTGGCAACGGGGGGAGAAAGTTGGATGAGGCCAGGAAGGAGGAGGCACAGTGGGGACCCCCAACTTCATTTCACTCTGCCCTGTATTTTGGCTGGAGTCAGGTGCAGGAAGATGCTGTCAACCCGTGACAACCGGAGCGGGGACAGCAAGCAGTCTACTAGCTCACCGTAGGTGCTAATAAAGACTTTTCTTTATTATTTTAACCTCCCTGGATTTTCCTCCCTCATTTAGCTGATCTGCACTTATTCAGAGCAGCCCTGTCCTCCCCTGTCCCGTGCCCCGTGGTGCAACGTTCACTTTCGGAGGCATGTGGACGCATTAAAGCACAGTTACAACGGGGAGAGCCAGCAGGGAGAGCAGAATGACCACCAGAGAAGCATTAATCGCCTCTCCGGAGAGCATTATGGAAGATTATGAACCAGTTTGGCAAGTAATGGGCCCCGGGTGAAGCTAGCAGTGTGTTACCTGCCAAACCAGTTCGTAATCCGTGATAATGCGCCCTCCAGAGGGTCTCGCATGGCAGCAGGGAGCCAAGGCAGCTGCTTTCCAACCACAGTCCATCACTTGCCCCTTGCAGCTGCTCTCAATGGATGGATTTGCTCACCGAGCGAGCTGATTGTGTTATTGCTATTTTGTTTTTAGCTCAGCCGCCGTGGTTGGGCTAGGGTGCTGCTCCGGAGGGAGGCCCTGCAGAGTGAGAGCTGGACCCTGGCCGTGGGGCCGAGGGCCTGGCCATGCCATGGGACCATTTGCTTAGAGATCTGGTGTCGGCCCTTGATGGTGCCGCTGGTCCCAAGCTGGCTTTTGCCCTTCTGCAGAAGACCTCCAGGTCCTGCAGAAGACCTCCAGGTCTTCAGTCATGGCCTCTCTGGACCCTGTGTTCTAGGGACTGTGGTGGGGGAACCTCCTGCCCACTTGGGGACAACTATGGGGCAAAAGTCCCAACTTAATACAGTTATTTCAGAGGCTGGATGAACGCCAAACGACCAAACTGATTTCCTGGGTGCCTGCCTCAGCCCTAGGGAGGTGAGATGCGTAAAGGGAAGAGAACGGCTTTAGCCCATTGCAGGTCCATAAATCTGACCAGTAAACCCAGCCACCTTGCGTCGTACTACTGTTTGTCAACACTTGCGGTTACAAGACAAAATTAGCATCTTTGTTTCTAATTAGCTACCTCGCTCATCCTGATTCCTCTGTACCTCTGAGGATCTGGGTAAAGGAAACGTAAGAAACGCAAGAGGTTTGTCTCTCACATTTCCAAATTCTCCAAAGATTAACTACTTTTTGCCCCCGTTTGCAGTTCTGCGCAACAACATACGCGCAGGGGTAGGGGGGAAGCCAATGGCGCATTATTTCCTTTTTTTTTTTTAGCGCTCAGAATCGATGTTTACACAACTGAGCTAAATTATTTATACACATAATGTTATAGGTTTCACATCAGTGCCTTTTATTAGCATTCGGCGGATGAGAAATCATACCTGACCTACTTGTAAAAACGAATCGGGAGCCTCTCGGCAGCGACAGCCGACATTGTGGCAGGTGAAGGGTCCACGGCTCTCCGACCGGCGGGCAAGCCATCGGAGGGGAAAAATCATTTCTTGGCATCTCCTCCGAGGCAATTTACTACTGCAGATTTGGGGGAAGAGTGTGCGCGATGGGGTTATTTTCACAGGGGCCTCTCGTGAAATCCCGCTACATCAGTCTCGTTCGTAGGAGGCCGGGCAGGAACCAGCCCCAAGCCCGGCGCGTTGCCGACCGGTTTGTCGCTGCTGCACCTGCGCTCGGGCGGACACGGCGGGGCTGCCGATACCCGAGCCGCTCCCGCACGCCCGTGCGTTTCTCCTGAAAGACTCAGGCAGCCATTTCTAACCCAACATGTCACAGGCACTTCAGATGACTTTCTTCTTGTCTTGCAATTAATGCATTTTTTATGAAGCCTGGGCTCCAGTTTCCTTTCATGTTACCAGGAGGATATCCTTTTCCTGTTAAGCTTCAGAAGGATTTTTTTCACCCAACGTATTAATCTCTAGCGGCTCGTAAATAGGCTAGAGGAAGGCTTTATCTCAACGGCACGGCACCGAAGCTGAAGCTTCACTGGAGCCTGGGCTGTGATTCCGGCTACTTTGCTAGTTTGCCCGTACGGCTCTTCCAACAGGTGAACTGGCAGCTTTACAAGACTACTTACTACTCACTTTGCGGCACGGGTGAGATTTCCTGCAGGGTGGCTCCCAATGCAGAACGCCACAACATGTCTGCAATCACGTCTTCACGAACAGCATTCCACCTCACGTGACAAGTAACGGCCCGATAACCTCCCCCGTGGCGGAAAGAGGCAGGTAAAAGTAAACCACGTTGGGATGACGTGCACGGCAGAGCAGGTTAGTGAAAATAACTGTTGCTCAGCTAAGGATGGATTTGTTCCATCCACCCAGCTGATCGTTAGTTGCACAAACGACGAGTTGCATTCAGGTCTGAAGCCAATTTTTGGTCACGTGGAGGGCAGAGGCAAATTCAATCGCTATTTACTTGCTTTTTAAATATTCCACAATTAACAGTGACGTAGCTGACTCATGCTGTATACACGGATGCAAGATGCGTGCCCGGCTGCAGTGCATCAGCACAACCACCGGAGTGGAAATGAAACTACCACGCGACTTTTTACTAGCAATTGCTCCCTAGTGCTCCTGCCACAAAACAGGGAAGGTGAGCTGAGTCACTTCACTAGCTCCTTGTAATTGATTGAAGATTACCAAGGAACGTGTTTTTGCAGGAAATATTTTCTACGGCTAAACAACATTTGATGAGGGTGCGATAAGAAATTACCAAGCTACTCCAGAGGATGAGTATTGGTTTGTCCTTCCTATGTGTTGTTTCCATAGAAGCAGAGCTTAACCTTTTAAGTGAAGATTATGAAGGCACCTAATTCAATTAAAATTAGACTTCAAGCATATCAGCATTTACTACTCAAGAGTTATTATGAGATTTGATATAGCCATTGTTCTGATTGGCAGGCACAATAGTTTCCATCTGAGACGGTTAAAAAATCATATTCTGGCAGCAACTTTTCTGTTTTTCCGCACCTTTCCTTACCTAGTCCTCTAAGTGGTAAGTAATTCTTTTGAAATACAAGAATCTAGCACAAAACACAGAAAACACACGTTCAATTAAAGTTATTTATTGTAGCTTTTCTTTTCTGAACTGACAAAGAGGGTTTCCCAGAGATTGATAACACAACACAATGTTATACACCATTCCACAACTAGTCCCTTGTCGCTTTATTAAGAACATAGTAATTTAAAAATATCTAAATATTTACATATTAATAAAACATATATACAGAAGATTGAGACATTTTTACCTAAATATGGAATGATTTCCCCCCCCCTCTAATAAACCCTATAAAAAGATTTCTGAAGAAAGTCTGAACAGTAGTCACAGTAAGTAAACACAAACGCAATCTTGAAAATTTACAAAACCGCGATTCCGTTGCCAAAGTGTTACGATACGGAAACGAGGGCCCGGTCACGCGGGGGCACCCGCGAGCCCCTGCCCGCTGCAGACAACTCCAAGCAGCCGCGAAGGAGGGAAAGGCTCTTTTAAGGTTCGCAGTGCACATTCAATATATTCCACAGTTTCCAAGAGAACACGGTCATCCTTAAGGGTACCCGGGACACGGGTGGGGAAGGGCAGAAAGCCCGAGTTTTCAGGAGGCGTCGAGGGAACGCGCTGCTCCCACCGGCTTCAGCGGGCATTCGACAGCTTCTGAGAAACGGGCTTTGGGGTCGTTAGAAAAGGAAAGAAAACTTTAAACACTCGGGGTGGGGGAACACTGTGTAATAGCACTTCAGTTGAAACACTCAAAGGCCAAATAGTTTCAAGGAAAAAGAAACCCGATGGGCCTAAACGATGCAAAGGAAAATGAAACACAATGGTAAAGGCAAGAGCAATCTCTCCAGTTCCAGGAAACACACTCAAACTGTCTGGTGATCAATATATGTTGCAGGTAAGACCTTCTAGACTTCTTTGCCTACGTTTTTAAAGTGAATTTAGTGCTGTTGAAAGGTGCAGAAGTGATAGTTTGCGTGGAGGGCCACGTAAGATTTCGCCTCAGCCCTGACCTGAAAGGACCAACCCTTGGAACCTCTAAGGGGGTAGTGCAACTTCTCGATCAATTCTCTCCTCTTAACTGCTGAGACATCAATCGAGTGCCAGTCAAAAGGTGACTTTTTTTTTTTTTTTATTCACAAATATTGTCCCCGAGGACAGTGGTTGACAAATCACAGTGCGCAAGACCCTCTTCCCAGAAATCAGCAAACTAATATGTTTGAAGATTGAGGTGGCAGGGGAAGCCGGAGAAGAACGCAGGGAGGAAATTATCTCCTTGCGCCGCCTGCACTACGAAACTCCTTGAGCGCCGTCACGCTAGCACCAGGCACGGGAACTCCAACGCGTTTGAGCAACAGCTTCTACCTATCGTACGTGAAGAATTCGACACCGCTGGCTTGAATCCCGCCCGACTGCTTTACCGCTAACTCCAGTGGGGGATCTTTTAATTACGGCTGTGTATGGCCTTGTACCGTTTGTTCTTTACGCAGAGAAGCAGCAGCCGGAGAAGTTGGGTCTGCAGAACCACAAGAGCAAAGCAGCTTCCCTAGAGAAAGGCTCATCGAGCCCCCCCCCGGGCTCGTGCTGGAGAGAGATGCCGTCCCAGCTTCCTGGCTGGGAGGAGTCACCCCACCGTGTTTTACTTTGCCTCTGCAGAGCTTCAGGTGAAAGGCTGCTGGCGAGCATATGATCACATGGGAAAGTACAGTCGGGAAGGAAACACCAAGGCAGGAGAACATCTTCGGTTAGAGTGGATCCCACACTAAATTATGCATTGGATATGGAGGAAAATCATCTTTAATTAAGATGAGAAACAGCAAAATGATCTGGCGGTTTTGTTATTTCGGGTGACATGGGAAACGGATGAAGCATCACGAATTTGAAAGGAGAACGGTATGGACGTCCGCATCTTGCAGTACGCTGAAATTCTCACGCAGGTCTTGCAGTGACGTTATTCGAACGAGAGGATGTTTCTATCTGCTAAAAACACTGACGCAGAATGTAAAATTTAAGCAGAAAAATCTGGGTTTGTGTCTACCAGACTATCTGTTGTGTCAAAAGGGTTACCTGAAGGAAGAAAGAGTTTGAAGAAATTAGGTTAAAAAAACCTTTTAAAATCCATTCAGTCATTTGTAAAAAAAAAAAAAAAGGATGGAAATTATATATTTGAGTATCTAATTTTAATTTGTGGTAGGGCTGAACTGCTGGTGTGTATGCCGATAGCAATTGCTGAATTCCACTCAGAGCAGAGCAAATTAAATAAAAAGATTTTTTTAAAATACATAATCTGTGAGCAAAGTTTTTCACAGAAAATATAGTACACAGCACTTCAGATGTAAAGCACTGCATTAGAATATGGCACACATTGTACTGCAATGCTCACCTCTTTGAAGTTACGGTTCTGAAGAAGTGAAAAAAGCACCACATGAATTTTAAACCTAGAGTACATACTTTGGGATGTTCTTTGGAAAAAACTGAAAAAAAAAACCCCCACAGCAGTCTAAATGTATATGGCAGAATAAAAAAAAAAAGAAACTCAAACCTATATGCCATCTTTTTTAAACCACTTTAAGAATGTATTTTTTTCTAAACAGAACAATGAAAGATGGACAGAAGAATTACAACTATAGCCCTAAGAACACAGGGCAAATAGGAGACAGACATCAATCAGTGTGAGAAGCAAATACAACTCAATGAAAAGGGAAGACTCATACAATCATGCACTGAAAGGATAAAGATTTATTTTACAATAAAGGATTTATATTTAAGGTTTCGAAAAGGTTTTTTTTTTTTTTTTGAAGTTCCGTTTTCTTGATATTGTATTTCAAAAGAAAAGGAGACAACCTGTATAGAATTGGATTGTTGCTGTTTTCTTATCATTGGTTCCTTTACCAAGAGATTGTTCTCATCTTTTCACAAAGCTGTTATCACCCTTGGACCTGAGGATTGAGATGTTGCTTTTTCTGCTCCTTTTAGGGATATCAAAATTCTTTCTCATCCTAAAAATTAACCCTAGTGTGGAGAAACTATGTGAACCCTTCAGCACAGTTTTTGGTCCAAAGCACAGGTATAAGGAAAGTTCTGTCATGGTCCTGGGCTGCCTGTACCTTTCAAATGTAATTCTAAAGATGAGGATTCATGAAAAGGGTTTGCAGATGGCTTAAATTTGTTTCCACACGCGGAACTTACGGATCATTATTATTATTTTTAAACTAAATTCAGATGCTGTTGCAAATTGTGGGCCAAACTAAGAAGAGCCTTTTCGCAATGCCAACTTATACAAAAAGATTCAAAAGGCTGGCACATCTTCATTCTGCTCAAGATTTATCTGACACCTTTTGGGTTCTTAGATCACCAGGAAACTCATCAGTCTTTCCAGTTACTCCACGGTAACTAGCCTGGGAGCTGTCAGATCTTTCTCAGCTCAGGTCTGGACACAGACTTCGGCTGAAGCAAGAGATCGCATTAGTATGTGCAAAAGCTGGTACTATGGAAAACCTGAGCTTTGTTCACCTTTGTTAGACACAATCCTTCTGGTATTTTCTTCGGATTTATCTGTTAATGTGCCAAAGTTCCCAGTAAGTTTAACTGCCACCGTTCTTCCAATTTGCTTTAAACACTCTTCAATCAACAGCTTTCAAAGCAAAGGCACACTTAGCATCCAGGGTGATTCTAAAACGATAGCATTTGTGCTCTGAAGTGCTAAAATATAATTGGGCAAAAACGTCCCCTTTCATTTTATGAGGAGGTATTAGTGTGACATCTTTTACACGAGATTCAAGTTCCAAAGGAGGGCTTTGAAAGCAGAACGTGCCTGCTCTCTCCAAACTCCAAGGCTTTGCTAGCGCTGCACAAGGAGGCAGCAGATTCCACATTGCCAATATGGGCAGGGCTCACTGAGCAGAAATGGAAGATTAAGGGCATGCGAGTTTCCTTTTTTTTTTTTTTTTTTCTTCCCACTAACACTTACCATTGATTCAATTCATTCAGTCTGGGCTTTTTTGCTTCGCAAGTTAGTTCCATTCTTGAAGACCAAGACAGTAACCATCTAATGTCTGTCACTCTGTCATAAATAGATTCAGCACTCCATCTTTGCTCCAGCCCAGTCTCCTGCAAGACTCCCCTCAAGCAATCTGATTCTGTCTCGTTTTATTCCGCTAACATACTAGGTTAACGACTGATCATGCCTGATTTATCTTGTGATAGCTCCTGGAGATGTCATGTACGATCAAGGCCCGTTGCACGAGGCACTGTACAAACACACAGTAAGAGACGCTCTTCTCCAAAGAATTTTCAAGCTAAACAGAAAAGATAGCTGAATAGACCACACCAAGGCTCCTGTAAACGATCTGTCAATAACACCCGCTTATAAAAGCAGCAGTACTAAGACAGGGAAAGACCTCTGCAAAAGTTATACCCCACCTCTTTTGCTCGAGTCCTTGAAAGAAAGCACCTGTATTGTGGCTCTCTATCATAATTACTGTCATTATACTGTCTGTATATCACATTAAACGATTTGCTTCCAAGAACAGCATGATATTACATTGATACATTCTATAAAGAGGCACTTGCACATATATAATAATGGGTGTGAGTCAAATGCTTGGCTTACAGCCTGTGAACATCACCTCCCCCACCAATGCAAATTGCAGCAGGGTTTATTTAGGCATCTTTCCACAGATAGTACGGAGAAGTACACACTGCAAAAGAAATATTTCAGCTGAAGAATTGCGCGTATGCACAGATGCTCAAAGGTGTGTGAGCAATCGGACTACAAGGGCAGCGATCTGCAGAACGGAAAGGGGTTCTTCGTTTCCATCAATAACACAAGACGCAAGCGGCAACTACAGAAATTGTGCTCAAAGAAAAGCACAACAATCCAATAATTCTGCTCCTTAACACGATTACTAGAGGACTGAAAAGATAACACTGGGTCGCATTAGCGACGTTTATTAGGGTTCGCTTTCAGTAGAATTGCTTCCCTGCCTGATAAAAGAAACAAACAGGATGTCCCTTGGAAGAGACCTTTCAAACCAGAGCTTCCTGCGTCTATTATCACACTACTACCCTGAAATATTCAGCGGCTAGCCAAGAAAGCAGCACGGCGGCTCCCAGCAAGCGCGTGCTCCCAGCCCCCACTGGGCCCATGCCAGAACAAGACTATAGCTGCTTGTCCTCACCACTGCTTCACTGGTCCTATTCCCTAGTAACTGCACGTGCGCCGACAGCAGGGTTTCAACCGACGGGGCTCCGCTGCTGGCGGCTGCTGCTCTAGCCCTCAGCACAAGAGCACCCATGAACGAAAGCCCCCTTCTCCAGCCCTTGCGTAAGGGAGACCCGGAAGCGACTCTGCCGAGACAGATGCTGCGATGACACTGTACCCACCACCCCGGAGCCTCCAGGTACTGAGCAACCAGCAACGTCCTGTTCTTCTCAGAAATTGCAAAGGCATGATCCTATTTGTCGGCTACAGATTTTCCCTCCTTTTTCTTGGACCTTGGGGATATTAAGCTGCATCTCAGTGAAATTACACACGCAGGAAAAAGACCATCACCACAGATTCTGGCCCCGCTGCATTTTCAGAGAATGGGAGCTCAGTTCCTACCAGCAGGCACCTGCTGATGATCTGACTCTTAACGAGAGCGTGCTCTTAATTTCAACACTGCATACAAAAGCATGCAGAAATTTCATTTTCCTAACCCACACCGCTGCTTAGCTGCACTGCTGTTTAACAACTGTCAGGCTTTGAGTCAGGGTGGCTGCACTTCAAGAGAAAGTAAAACAACACTTAACTAGCGCACAGATTTGCAATCTTTCTGTAAATCCAAGACATTATTGCTGATACCTTGGACAACGGAAAAGATGCTGTAATACAAGTTATTGTGTCTGTCCTTGACAAAACTGTGTTAAGAATCCTGAAAACTCCCAGAAATACTGGGAATGAGCAGAAATCACTACGTGGAGTAACAAGGGTCACTTACTGGTCGTCTTAGCTTAGCCGCGACTGTGAAACTTGAGGTTTCATGAATATGAAATAGAAGATGAAATTGTAAAATTCTTGTGCCTTTTTTTTTTTTTTTTTGAATACAGGGCATTCAAAACTTAGATAGCTGGGTGCTGTGTGCAATTACCCAATTGCATATGGCATGCCAGGGTTATTGAAAACTGCTTCTGTGCAATAAATAAACAAACACACACACTGGAAGCTGATAAAAATTTTAATGCGTTTTACCTGTTTGTAGTAGAGAAATGTCCGGCTTCTCATCACAGTCAGTTGCCTCTGCTGATTACAAATATAAACAAGAAATTTCATTACTTTTACTGAATACAGGAATGCGATTAAAAAGCTACATACTGTAGAGTGATTTTGCATTTTCTATCTACTTTCCTCAGCTGCAAATATGCTAGTGCTCAGTTAAAAAGTCACTACTTGGAGGAAGAGGCCATACAATAAAAACGCAAGCTTAGAAGAGGGAGTTTTGTATTAATAAGCAGTTGTGCCCTTAATGGGCTGGACTAATACCTGCTCCCTTTAAGGTTTCAGGCCATCCGGCTGATAAAAGGAGCTGGGATCATTTTACAAAATTAAACAGGAAAAGTCCCATTTGTTAAGCCAGCTTCGGTGGTCCTTGGAGGAAGAGCCTCAAAGGTTGGTATTCCAAACTCCAAAAGCTGCCAGCACCAAACGCCGAAGCAGAAATTGCAAATACTCCCATTTCTGACTCCTGCACCCAAACTTCCTGAGACCACAGGAGAGCTCATTCTGCAAGGGACAGACCTACACGGGCAGAATGTGTTCAAAGATGCAGGTGGCTATCCACCATAATTACAAAAGCACATCATAACTGCTCAGATACACAGGCAATTACAGACTGTTTATACACACATGCTTTCAACCCACAGCTTATGCAAGCTTATTTGACTTAATTTAGCCCACGGTGAAGGAAGGTTAAAAGCCTAATTTGTTCATCTCATATTTGCCACAGGCCAACGTAATTTGGCTCAGCTGATGTGCAGTAACTTGTTAGACCGTAGGACCCTGGAGCGTGCGTTAGAACCCCAACTAAGTTACAGACATCTAGCAGAAATTTGGTGCCTAACCCACACATGCCCCGTTCAAAATCCTATTACCTGGGGGTTTTGGCACCTCAGCATGGTAGTTAAGACCTTTAAAACACAATGAGATCTTTGAGAGTACTTAAGCAAATTAGGTGCGGTCATAAAGGAACAGGCAGATATGTCCATTACATTGTACATGTTCAATGTGGTGGATATACACCTACTCACAAATACATACATCCACTCATTGCACAATACCCATAGACATCAAATCTGACCAAGGCTATACATAAACTGAACAACTCAGTTAAGCTCACACTTGAAATTAAACTAACTGTCCTGATCATCTTCAGCACAGCCCTATAAAGAAGGATGTTGAGTTGTTGCCTTTATGAGGATATCACAAGAAAAACTAATCCAACTGCTCATCTGTATCAGAGTTCCCTGCTTCCAGCTACTCCTGGCTATTTGTCCTTGGACCAAGACGTTGCTTTCTCTCTTACTTCCATTTATGCCAGCTTAATTTTTAGCTGTATGCTCTACTTAGTTCTGTGAAATTAGTTGGATTAAAAACACACACACACACACACACACACACACACACACACACACACACACACACACACACACACACACACAACCAACCCCTAGTACAAAACAGCCCTCCTCCCATAGAAGGTTTGAAGGGGGAGCACCGACAGGCACATGCCATGGAACTGCAAGTTAGTCTGAAATGTGCCTTGAACCAATACCCTTTTCCCACTTCCTACAATAATTTGTTTCTGAGCAGAAACAAATTAGGTACTCAGTACAGCTTACTGCAAAAATCTTTTTTGAAAAGAACGGGTGCCTCAATAAATGGGAAGAGATTACATGATTCTCTACCTCTAGGTTGGGTTTGAATCTGGACCTGACTAACTGTGATGGAAAGAGTGGATGAGCAAGGGAGGAGAGACCATGCTGGTATGAGTAGCTTAGAACCATCCAACAGGATATACACCATTTAAAACATCTGGAGTGACAGTCTGAGACCAACCTCTAGCTATGTTACAAAGACCTACCTGCACCAAGAGATGCTGTGGCAGAGCCAATAAGCACACATGAGAGGAAGCTATAACTGGCCCCATGGGTTGAAGGGACTCAAGCTATAATAAAATGGGGGAAGCCAAACATGAGTCCTGGTGATGGGTTGGAAAGATTCCTCCCCACAGGCCCCTGGGCCCACGTCAACCATGCTATCCACTCAAGTGGATAGCATGGATTTGCTGAAAGCTCTTGAAGCCACTCTGGAGATGTGGTTGCCTTTCTACGTAATGGCTCTTGGTAAAACTGAACTTAGAGGAAAGTAGAAATACAGAAAGAAACAAGTGGAAGCTAGGAAGCACCTGGCTTTCAAAAGATAAAGGACTTCGGTCTCCAAATCTGCAGAACTGGCTTTGTCGGCAACAAAATTAATTACCTAGCCATTTTAACCCGGCACAAGACTGCGATGCTGCTCAAAGACAGAGTCCTGCTCCCTACCAATTGTTCCAGTCCCATTCCTCATGGCAGCACAAACATTCATGTGATCACAGGGATTGGATCTAGCTAAAAACTAGCAACACGGCCACACGAATGCTTGTGCCAGTGCCAGGAAGAGAGCAGGAAAAAGAAAGATGCATGGATAGCCTACTCACTCTTCTCAGTAGGCACCTGAATTTGTTTTATGAAACTGAATGAGTAACCACAGCTTCAGGGGAACTATGACCAACAAAGCTCCTGCTCACAAATGCATGATCCAACCAACACCTTGACCTCCTAACATGGATGTAAACCAGCATCTTCTCACATTCTATTCCAAACAGGAAAGAAAGTTTGCCTTCAACAACCGCACCCACAGAGCGCCAGCCAAACTTTACTTGTCTTAAGTCAACTTGCAAGACAAGGCAGGCAGGAATAGATCCTACTGTGGGAATTCTGCACCTCTTCTCTATCCACTGCTTAGACAGCTCAGTAGCTCTTGCAAAACAATTCTGGCAGTTATTTCCTTAGAGGGGGGTCCCCCCCTCCGCAAAACTGGTTAGCTTCTGGTGTACATGTGTTCATCTGTTAAGCACACACCTGCTGTTTTTCTCCTTGGACGGAAGTACACGTATGCTCAGGACGGTTAGCACGACAGTTACTCATTTTAATACTGCTATCTTTATCTAAGAAAGATACTGGCCACAAAAGCACTATACCACATCTCATACTCCTACATCCATATGTCCTACATCCTTTCTGGCCTTGTGTCTATTGCTAAACACAAACCAATCTGATATAGAATCTGTTGTCTCACAAGACATAGATAATCTATTAAAAAGCACAAGCGAGGGAAATTAGAAAGATGAGGAGAAATAGAATGGGAAAAAGAAAACCATACAAGACAATAAAAGCAGAAATTTGAACGAGGATGTGGGAGAAAAGGCATACTCCAGAAGCATTTTTTCTTCCTTTGTTCCCACTATTTTACATTGCAACAAGGTAAGGTTAATTTTAAGGAACAGTTTAAGGATGTAACGTCGTGGCATGCCATTTATTTAAATCAATCCAGCCTGAAAAGTTTCAGCATGTTTTCTAACATTGCTCCGTTTTCCTTTATTGAGTATGGCAATCAAAAGCTTCCAGGTTATGTACAATGTAATTACTTTGCATGAACAGCTCTTACCCTCCGTCCTTTAGGAGTATTAGTCATACTGTATCAGCCTTTCCGTCTAAGCAATGGGCAGCCGTTATAAAATAATGGCTTGTATGCTCTTCAGAACGTAAAAAGGGAGGAAGAACTTACTGCAACAGACGTAGCCCCTGACCTGTTGCTTATTAATAGATGAAGAGCTGAGTAACCAAAAAGCTTGGGTACGATGTCTAACGAAGAGGCGACACGAAGAGCAAGTCTGTTCCTTCTAATTTTACCCATCTTAGATCTCTATGCTAATGGTTGCCTGTCTTTTTCTGTACCGCTGCTGGCAAGACCACCAGTCACCTACCCATATTCTCTTTGCAGGGTGAAAGGACTAGGCAGTGGGAAACGCTGCTGCTCAGAGCAGCAGTAAATCACAATGCCGTTCGCATTGTAATTCACGCTGCTTTAAGAGAAAAAATCTATGCATATGCCTTCCTCTTCGACTTCTTCCTTTCCAGGGCCATTTTGCATCCCATCCCAGCAGCCAGAGGGCTCAGCTTCTCTGCTGGGACAAGACAGGTCTGGCACCATGAAACTACGCTCCAGCATGCTGTGCCGTGGCATGAAACGGGACCCATAGTCAGGGCTGAAAAATATTATCACGCTATTTAATTTTAATTATAACATCTGTTTGTAACATTAACCTCACAGTCTCTTCTCCCCTTTGTGACAGCAAACTTGTGAAATTTTGAAAAGACTGAACAAGGCCAATAAAAATTTAATGGCAGTGACAGCTTTATTCTCAGATCTAACAAATAAAAGAAACACCCAAGTCTCAGATCTCAGGCAATAATCTTTCAGAACTACGAAAGAGCCAAAGCAAAATAAATAAATTTAAAAAGGGTATTTCCAGTTATGAAAAATATTGTCACTGATTCAAAACTTATATGAATTTCTATTTGGCTTAGGATAACAACCCTTCAAAATCTACACAAGGGAATTATTTTCTAGAAAGCAGAATTTTAAAGTGTTTTTTTGATTAGCTTTCCAAGTCAGGAGCTTTTCGGTCCCTAATTCCAGGAGATGAGCCAAACGTGATAAATAAGGTTGAAGCTGGACAGCATCAGTGATCAAGATTTCATTTAATTTGGAAATACTCAAGAGAGCAAGCTCTACAGAAAGAGGTACAAAAAGTAGATCCACCCCACTCATTTGCTAGAATGATCTGAAATTATTAATAACACTGAAAGCTAGAGAAGGATTTACGTTACCAGACTGAAATAAGGTTTCACAGGATAAAGCATAGAGGGCTGCTCATGAATGCACTGTCGTACTGCCTGGTTTGAAATGAAGAACTAATCAGAGGATGGACTAAATGGCTCAGAGGAAGGCAAGCAGAATACAAAGCCTGCCCCTCGTCTCATAAATACTCCTGCAGTTAAAATTTAGCCCAGATCAGTGGTGACTAAAAGTTGTTTTGTGGCTTCTGCTAAGTGCTACTGAATAGTCTGCACTGGATCATCTTAAGCCTTTTCTATATAAAGCCCATGCATGAAAATGAACTAGAAACTGATTTAAATAAATCCGTGTGACCAGCTAGCAGGGAGGCATATTGGCTTAACAAGTCTCCCATCAATTTAGCTTAATTCTGACTCAGATTTGATTCACGGGCACCTTGGCATACGCCGACAAACTCGGACAAAACTAAGAATGATTTTGGAGTACACGAGTCAGGAAACTCGTTCAGGATGGATGGACCTCCGCTCCATGTGCCACACACACAGACTGGAAAAACTCACCAGCCACGACCGAGTCCCACACAACCTGGTGGTGAAAAGAGTCTCCTGAGAGGGAGGAGATACTGGCCAAAGTCTTCAAAACCAGAGGAGGGATTTAAACCCCCTTTCCCGTAGTCCGTAACAGTGCTCAAAGCAATAGATTGTTGTTGCCCACAGGTAGCAGAGGGCAGAAGGGAATCAACGCTTTCTCCTCATAGCGTCTTGCAAAACAAATCTGACTGATCCCCTAGCTCAAGGGCAGGACCTATAGCTGTGAATCCTCAGGGCTGGAGAAGCCAAAGAACCCAAGGCAAATAGGAATGAAGTCCCACCTAGCTCCTCAGCCTGTCCAAATATCTAACTTGGAGGAGGGTTCCTGCTCAGCACTCACTTTGATGGATCTCATCTTCAGTTATTGCTCTCCACATACATGTAGGTGTTTAGGTGAGGGGCTGTGATTCCATCAGCTTTCAGGTTTTTGAAAGCTAAGTTTTGCAACATAGAATCTTCTGATACCTTTTCCCCTAAGCAGATCAAACCTCCTCCCTCCTCTGCGCTCCCCTCCCATACTGGTCTCCCTAAGTTACGTACAGATTTAATAATTTTTGTAAGGCTTCGGAATGAATAGTTAGAATTGGTTTAACCCTCAGCAGCCAGCCAGGTTTACATTAGGACAAAACTGCTGAGGGCTAGGAGACGAGGCTAACAAACATCGCAACATCCTTCCATTGGTCCTATATACTTCCCTAGGCATCTGCTAACAGCCTCTGTTAGAAACAAGGTACGGGATTGGATGAATCTTTGGTCTGATCAGTACAGCTCTATATCTCTCATATCAGAAGCTCAAGGCTATTATATAGAAGTACTAACAAATCTTGTTTCAACAAGATGTTACTGCAACCAGCTGTTTGCTCCTGACTTTCTGCTGGTATTTACTGCTTTACTGTCACAAAGGCCGTGGACGTGAAGAGGTGAGCACTACTCCTTCGCTTCAGCGCAAGGTCAAGGCAGGTTAGTTTAAGCCACCAGTGAAGACGGTTGGAGTTAATGTGGCTGAGCTTGCTCAACACAGAGTGCCCCATGATCAGTTGTGGCAACTCAGCTGCAGAAGCAGGAACCTCCAAGCAGCACGTGGTAATGTGAAGATGGCCGCAGTGATATTTTCAATCATTCCTGCTAGATCTAAAAGAACGCATCAGTCTGTGGCCTGGCAGAAAGAAACTGAGGCACTTTAAGAAGAGGTCAGTAAACTAAACAACGCAAAAAAGACAGCTTTTCTAGCAATGCAGTTACCATGTACTTATTTTAGTAAATAAAACTGAGAGTTTGTTGGGTAAATTTCTGGTCGTTACTCATCCGCATGATAGGTTGATGAGTTTACTTCTCTCTGTGGGCAGAGACAGATATTGGACCCTATCTTATTCAGCCACACTATACTCAGCTTCACTTTATTTTCTTCATTCTCTTGCTAGCTTAGAGACAATATCCCCTGCTTAGATCTCCCTTTCTGAGAAAGGAGCAGAAATGGAAGTGGCCCCACTTAAAAGGCAAAAATCAGAATGTCATTGTCATTTTAATTAATATCCTGCAGAGGCACCAAGAAAAGCAAATAAAAAAGGATGAAAGAAAACAAAAATCAAAACAAAATTAGGTCAATCCTCTTTCCCAGGGGATCTTGTGCAGACAAGCCAGGGACCCAGCGTTCCTCACACCCTGCTTTTGCACTCTTCACCTTATCGAAGCCTGACATCACACGGCCATTCTTCCAGTTTGGGGCACAGGCAGCCTTCAGAGCAGGGAGAAAGCCGTCCTGTTGTACAGCACCCGTAATCTGACACTGTCTTTAACAAGATTATCTTGTATCCCTCTCTCCTCCCTCCCCCAAAGCACACAAGAAACCCTTTTTAAGGCTAGCGCTGGTTTGCTGCTCTGCTCAGGGAAGCTTACACTACTGAATAGTCTGCACTTTTCTTTTCCTCCATGTTATTTCTGCCTTGGGGCGTTCCTCTTTTTTTTCTCTTCTCTTCTCTTCGGTCTTACTTTTTCCTCACTTCTCCCTCCTGGTATTAATCAAACTGTGGATAATGATTTTGGATGCCAGTCTTAGTGTGCGTTTCAGAGACACAGCTTTGGACAGAAAACCCTGGCTTGCTCATACATGGAGCCGGAGAGACGTGGTTTGTTCATTTGCTGCGGTCTAGCTCATCCCTCCTTAGCCAGCTGGACCACTGGAAACCTCTGGGGAGCCATCAGGTTTCTCATTCTTTAAACCAGCAGATACTAACAGGCACTTAATCGCAGGGAAGGGCAGCAGGGAAGAGGGGAAAAGGCAGGCAGCTTAATACAGTAAAAGCGAAGCAACATGTTTAAGGATGTTGGCACAGGTGAGCCTCAGACAACAGTGTCAGAGGCTGCATGGGAGAGACGGGCAGGAAATCTCACCATGAGAAGCCCTCGAGAAAACACTAGGAAGGGAAGAGTAAGTGAAGCCCTGTACGAGGGAAACCCCTTGTAGGACTGCAGACATGAAGATAGCGAGGAGAATAGTTAGTTAAGGTTTATAAAGTAATTACACATCTCCTGAGCAGCGATACTGGTTTTTGATTCCCAAGATTTCTCCAGGGGTTTTTGAGACTGCACGTTGCCACTCGCAGCTGGAACTGATCGTTCACAAGCAAAACGATACAGCTGTGTGCCGTCAGCGTGAGAGCTCAGCCCTCTGCCTCCACCACAGAGCTAACTCTCTGCCAGGCGGGTCCAAGGCCTGAGCACGCAGGTTATCCTGGCCCAAGCTGAGCAGCTTTACTGTAAATCCCTGCCTAAACTACTTGTTACTCACCGCTGGCGTGCTTGCTCCTATGTGTTGCTCAGACCTCGTAGGCACAAGCAGGGGTTTTTTGGCTGCAGTGATGCTGATTCTTTCACAAGGAAATGTGAAGAAACTTATCCATCCTTCCGGACCCATATGGTTTAGAAGGAAAGGTGATTTAGGTTATGTCCTAACAGTAAAGTGAGTGGCTTATCAGACCAAATAACACAATTTAAAAACTTTTACCTACAACCCTGGCTGGGGTGGCTACTTGAGGATTCAAATTCCATCAAACGCTGGGAAGATGTTTTGGGTGCTAATGGAAAGAGATTAGAGGCAACCTTTGAGAAAAAAGTCTAATTTAACTTGGCTACGAAGAAAGCTCTTCAACTTGTTACTATAAGGGAACCCTGTATTTTACACTTTGGTAGAAACCTGCTAAAACCTTAAGAGGTCAGATTTTCAGAGACCGTACATATACAACTCATAACTATAGCCAGCAGAAAAAAAAAAACCACTTCTGTGGATAGAAAGGCTCTAAGACTTTAATTAAGACTTTAATTTGACATGTTGTTCCTTTTATTTCTATACGTACCTGAGCCTCTTTTTAATCGTCTTCTTGCCAGTTTAATTTGATCCTGAAGAATCTGGACCCAGTCCCTAGGACCAGGAAGTTTATCCACGTGGTTAGCAGTGCAGTATTTTTCTGTAAAGACTGAAATAAAAAGATATCATCTTTTTTTAAATGTGCCACCAGAATTGAAAAAAAGGAGGCAGAAGAGGATTATAAAACAAACTTTATCGAAATAGGATACTTAAATGGCCTAACCTAAGATGTTAAGAACAGGGTCCAACTCAGTGCCTTAACGTTTATCGTTCAAAAGTCATCTTGGTGTAAAAAAACCCACGATAATACCACAGTTACAAAGCTTGTACTTACAAAACTTGTACTATAGAAAATGTCTACATCTTTTGTCTTACGTTCATGAATTTCACACAAAAATATCACAGGAAAATAGTAGTGTACTTGGAACTGAGTCTCCAGATGTGGCAGACGCTCATAAATGCTGCCTTACATATGGCAGAAGTGGAAAACTGAAGATCTGCTCCCAGTTACTCCATGCTCAGAATTGTTTCTAGGGCTGCAAGCAAACTGAGGAAAGATTCAAGTCCTTCCACTTGAGGAATCTATACAGTTATCATAGTGCCAAACTAGAGGGAAGAGATTTTTTTAAAGCTATTTTACAAAGCCATTCCTGAGAATAATAAGTATCATTTAGGTCCAAATTTATATTTCGTAAACATACTGCATAGAGGATCGATGTTACCTTTTAAATCCATTCACAAAAGGAAATTCTGTGCCATAGTTACAGCAAATTTAATAACGTTATACTGAAAATATGAAATTATAAACAGAGTGAAACCGATGCAATCGATTTTCATCATGCAACTGAGAGGTGTGTGAAAAGTAAACACGAGCAGAAATAGAAAAAAAATATTATTACTGTTAGTATTGCTATTGTAGTCTTGGTCAGAGGTCTCAGAGCCCAGTGTCCAATTATGACAGGCAAACAAAGGGGAAAAAAACGGTCCCAGCTCAAAGAATTTGTAATCTTTGAGAACAGATGTCACACGAATGGTGTGACTGTATTCACTGGATTCAAGAAACAGTGACAACTTTGGTATTTTTATACACAGATACACGCACACACTTTCGAAATAGCGCTAGCTGATAGGTATAAAGGGTCCAAAAGTAGTCACACCCTCCAAATTCTTTACGTTTTTGCAACTTAATCCTTTCCTCTGCAATCTGATCAGCAAGGACATAGGACCAACTCTTCTGGTTTCCCAGAGAAGTTAGCGTAACTCCACACATTGCCAGTGTCTGATTTTCAACACTATAGGGTCTTTCGAGGTGGAAATAATCTTTCTCTTCTGAATTCATACAGTGCACGCAACAGGGACCTGATCAATGCCTTACATTTCTACTTCCGTAATGCAGCAGTAATCCACGTTTGCGACCAGGGCCTGGGGGGAGGCAACCAGTAGCACGAGGCTGTGTCCAGGCCACCAACTGAGAATCAGGCACTCGGGAATTACACCTACCTCTCTCTGCTGCCTGCTTTGGGGAGCAGATACATTAACTTGCTTGCTCTGCTCTTGAATTAAAGTGTCAATTACAGTATATAGCTTTGATTGCCTTTTTTTTTAAAAAAAAAAAAACAACCCTATATCAATTTTTCTTGTTTGGCAGTGGCATTCTCTTTCTTTTTCTCTCCCCAGTTCTGAGAGAGAGCCTGATGAGACTCATAAGGGAAACCGATTACACAGGAAAACACTGAAACGGATTCAACGAGTGCCACTGCGTAGCCAAAGTCAAAAGAGAGAATTTTTCCCTGGCTAATCATCCTGTGGCAGAAGTGTTAAATTACTTGTAGAGATGGTGGTTAAAATGTTTTCAGACAGGAAGAGTAATTTTCCAGCAAACAGTCTCTGCTTTAAGTTCTCTGCTAACTTCTGTTGTGAATGTAGCCTTTTCTCCACTTCTCTATCTCTGTCGTGGAACAGGGCTAACACACCACTAAAGAGTATCTGGGTGCATGGTGGAGGAACGTCCTAACGAAATAATGCAAACAACATGATGTTGTTCTCATGGAGATTTCATACTGGCTCAGTCATTTCTCTGAATAAATGAAACCATAGTGTCCCACAGTCCAGTTCTTTGGATGGAAAATGGGTGCTTTTGGAGCCAGGCTGAGTAAAGATCAACCCTTGGCACCTTATTCCATCACAGCTTTCACAGATGGTCTCCCCTATGAAGCTAACAGGATCATGTACTAGCATTTGGGCAGTACTAGCAATGCCAATAAAGATCACTGTTACTGTTAGTAGTGTACCACGGTACTAGTGGTACCTAGTAGTGCCATCACAGATAAAATGTATCCGTTGAAATTACAGCTCCCCCTCTTTTTCCCCCCAGGGTCAAGGGAAGGGGCTAGGCCAAGTCTGCTAGAAATTCTGAAAGACATATTAGGACTCAGATACGGCCACAACAACAAACACTTCATCCCATAATCACAGAAGTGAAGTTGAAAGGGACCGCTGGAGGTCTCTATGTCCAAGCTCCGGCTCAAAGCAGGGGCAACCAGATCACGCTGCTCAGGGCCACGTCCAGTTGAGTTTTGAATATCTCCAGGGATGCAGATCCCACAGCCTCTCTGGGCCCTGTTGACCACCCTCATGCTGAGTTTTCTTGATATCGAGTTGAAATTTTCCACGTTCCAGCTTGTATCTCCTGCCACTTGTCTTATCGTCGTGCACTGCTGGGAAGAGTCCGACTCTGTCAGCAGCAAAGGTGCTTTCTAGCCAGCCAGGGTGCAGGCTGTCTTGCTGCATGGGGTTAGTCCACGCCAGATGCAACACTCTGCAGCATTTGCCTTTACTGAACTTCAAGGAGTTCCTGCCAGCCCATTTCTCCCGCCTGTTGAAGTGCCTCTGAATGGCAGTCCTGCCCTCCTATGAATGGACCATCCCCCCACTGTTTGGTATCATCTGCAAGCTTGCTGCAAGGACACTCTATCCCATCATCCAGGTTGTTAACAAAGATGTTAAACAGTACTGGCTCCGTTAGAGATCCCTGAGAGATGCTACTGGTAACAGGGTACCAGCTGGACTTTGTACTGCTGATTACAATCCTTTTGACTGGACCCTGGTGGTCCAGTCAATTTTTCACCTACCTTATTGCCCACTTACCTAATCCACACCTCATCAGTTTGGCCGTAAGGAGACTACGGGAGACTATGTCAAAGGCCTTGCTAAAGTCAAGAAAACACCCGCTGCTCTCCCCTCATCCGCAGAGCCAGCCATTTCATCACAGAACACACTCAAGTTATTCAGGCGTGACTTGCCCTCAGTAAATCCTTGCTGGCTGTTGCCAGTCACCTGCTTGTCCTTCATGTATTTGGAAATGGCTTTCAAGAGCATTTGCTTGACAACCCTCCCAAGGACTGAGGTGAGGCTGCCTGGCTTGTACTGCTCCAGATGTCCTTCCTGAAGTTGTGTCTTTTACCTTCCTCGATCACCACAACCTTTCAAAGATCAGAGAATGGCCTCGCAAGAGCAGTGGCCAGCCCCATCAGCGTATATATCCGTTCACTCCCACAGACTGTGCTACTAGGCTTGGAGGGCGTGCTTTACCAGTGAATGCTGAGGCAAAAAAACAGCCAAGTACCTCAGCCTTTTCCATGTCCTTCGTCCCTGGTTCCTCTGTCTCCTTTTGTTGCCAGCGTACTTATAGAAGCTCTTCTCACTGCCTTACATCTCTTCAGCTAAGTAACCTGTATCTCAGGACAAGTCACATGCCCTAAAGTAAGCTCTACTTAAGCGACACAGCCTGTCTTTTTGATAATGAGTATTTTTCCTCATATATCAAACTAATACAATCCAGCTCTGAGTCTCTGACCTAATAGCAAGCCTTCACATGTTTGGACAACAGAGTTTGATGGCAGACATGTTCTTCTGGGACCCTGAAAGTCACGATCACTAAGAAAAACTACCCAGAGAGGGATCCTCACACTGATTAAGAAATTCACTCCCACAAGAGAAGGGGAACCACAGTTCTCAGGAACATCAAACTCATCTCTTGCCCCAGGATAATCTTCCTCCTTCTCACCCCAATCCAGCCACAAACTACTAAACTATTTACAGAGCAGACACAGGCACTTGGCGAGCAAGCCTCAGAATTTTGATAGAAGACCACCAGTTACGCTGTGATTATGTTTTCAAGATTTCTTTGCATCTCTGATATCTAAAAAAAATGTTATTTTAAATGAACATTGAGATTCTAACCTTAGACGCTGACTTCCGAAACTGGGATCACCAGCTTAAACTTAACACAAACTGTGCCTGTAGATGCTATTTTTAAAAAGTGAATGAAAGGGAACAAATATAAGACTGCATATTTTAATAGAGCTAACACACATCACAAATACTAACCCCTTTACACTCTCCCTAGGTTCATAATATGTTCAAATTACACACATGAAAAAGAAAAACATACCTTTTATTGCACCCACAATATTTTGGTCTAGTCCTTTTCGGTTGTCATTGAGCCCTCTTTTCCTTTTGCCGTTGGGCAAAGAGTTAGCCAAAGTCTTGTCATCAAAAAACGCACAGACCAGCTTCCTAAACAGTAGACTTCCTGAGCGAGTATAGTTTGATAATATAGAGTCCAGTTGAGATTTAGGCATGAAGACATCAAAGCCTTCTGCAAGTTGCACTTCTGGCTACCGAAAGAATACAAATGTTTTAATTAAAATAGCATTCAAACATGTTATTTTACTTCAATCATGCATCCGGTGAGACTTTACAATCACTTAAATAATCAAACCATGAATCTTTTTCCAGCTATTGAGTATCACAGCCGCCTACTTCACTGAAATCAAAAGCCATCAGTGAATAAGTAGCTTAAAAGGCAAATCAAATAATCATACTCGTGTCTACCCACTGTAATAGTTAACAATCACTGACATTATTTCTAGGCATACAGCTAGCAATAAGGAAAGACAAGAAATACCTTTCAATATTGGATAATAATTACAGGCTAGAGGATGATTCCAGCACAGTATTCCTATACAATGCTTTTTGGACATTTATCTAACCATTTTATGGACTTGCTTCACCGCTAAATGGTGAAAACGAGCGTGCTTTGGAGCAGCCAGGCATTTCCAGGAAGGACGATGGCAGGGTTACCAGTACCTTCCACGCAGTTTCCTAGGAGGGCTTCTACTGCAACTATGCCTCATACGAATAAAAGGAGATGATGAGTTAGAGATCGTCTCGATGGCCAGTGTTTGTTGGTCAGTCCTATCTCCCTCCTTCTCATATCCCCCAAAATGCATCCCGAGAACAGGGTGATGTTATATAAACAGCTTATTTTAGCACAAAAACCCTCAATGGTAAATCACAGATTTAAGCTACTGCCTGAAAGCAAGATGGAAGAGAACGAGAAAGGCAGAAAATCATCCTGTATTTCAGTAGAGTCATCTCAAGTACATCGTGGGCCAAAGCAGACAAAGGCCTTCAAGTAAGTCCCATTACTGAGAGGTTTTTTTGCTGCCCCTGCCCATACATATCAGAAATTACATGAACAATATTTACAGTACTTTCTAGTACAATGGCTGTGCCACATAATGCTTGCATGGGGTGTCTGTATGGAATAATTATATATTTAGAACGAAGACGCATCATGAAAAGACTACAATTTTTCAGGATATTATCTGGAAGAAGGCAACAGAAAAAAATCAGTGGTCATGATGCAAGAAGATAAGATAACATTACAGGCTTGCTTTTAACAAGTTTTTCTTCCTTAAGTAAAAAAATATATCCACCAGTGAACAGCATAGGTGCATTTTCAAAGATGTTCACAGAACAAGAGCAAATGCCATCTCATATCAAAACACCTGCAAACTTCTTGAGTCTGGCTAGAAGGAAGGGCTGCTAATCTCAGTAGGGTTTGGTCATGCAACTCTTTTCCTATGATTTTTCTAAGCAATAGCAGGAGAGTTACAGCAAGCAGAATATTTTCAAAGCATATCCTACCACTGGGTATGCACATGCATTGTGACATATATACATAAAAAGCTGAAGATTACAGTGCTTTGAAAAGCCAGGATGAAGAATCTTGAAATATACAGATACTAAAAAAAAAACCCTAAAAAGCACAGAAGCTTTTCAGCTTGGTCTAGATGAAAAGTGTTAGATTTTTTTTTTTTTTTTTTTTTTACCTTGAGAACTTTCAAAATGCCAGATCCAGCAACAGAGCCAGAGTTACTCTATTTGACAATCTTCTGGTGTAGGTAGGTTTTTAATATGTGTTACTTCTAAACTTTTTGGTGACGGGAAAGATTTGCAAGTATAAATAAACGTGGGCCAAGTTTACAACCTGGGAAAAAATCCTACTTCATGTCACTCAGAAAACCGAATGCAGTTGCCAAGGTGATGAAGGTATCCTATGCTATTTTGTTACTCTGGTCTTGGTTCCTACCTTAGCAATCTAATATGACCTCGGTGATATAAGCAGCATAGCACAGACAAGCCATTCTCACTTATATGGCTGAAAAACACATCTCAAAGCTCACCTGTGCATCAGCAGAGAGGAGTCAACATTATTTCAGTGGCGACTTTTTTGTTTTTAATAAATGAAACAATTTGAACAACAGTGAAATAATCTGAAGGTAAAACGCTGATTTCTTCTTGCTTTCCTTTAGTAGCAAATTATTCTTCAATCAAAGACAATCAGTACCTAATTGAGCTTTATGATCACTTTGAACGTGATTTGTCCAAAGAAAAAGCATTTGTTAGCAGATAACGATCATGGCATAAAGAACTGGTGGGTAAACTATTCATGTGCAATGATATAAATAAGACCTGAAGGCCACAAGCTTTTGCTGTGCAGGCAGCAAATTAGATTTAATCCCAGACATTTCAGGATGTTGAACTCATTAGAAATGCAAAGCCTTAACCAGTTTACAAAAATTTTATGTTGTAACAGTAAAACAAATACAAGAAAGTTTACCTAAGAGTAACAGATCATTACATGTAAAAAGCAGGTTATTTGATTCATGGGCCAGATTAAGAATTGGTGCCACAGATCCAAATCAAGACCTCCTTCCATCTCCATAAATGGCATTTTCACGTCTCAACAAATCCAAACTAATTCCCCTAGTTTTAGCGCTGTGGCCTCGCTTCTAAACAAATGAAATGGAGATCAACTTAAAGTGGAAGAAAAGTGAAGAAAATAACAGTGGAGGCAGTAGTACTGGCATGGGCACGACACGTCAACACACTACAGACAACGCACGCAATATTCTAAAAAGAATATGCATTTATAGTGTTGTGTAAAATGTCTTTCAGTTTCTTTAGGCACTCAGACACGTTGGTCATGAGCGTACTAGAGATACTTATGAATAAACAGAAAAAGATAATACCACCATTCATTCTGAAAGAATTTACTATATTTAGCCTGCTCAAAATGTTTAAGGTCACATTTTATTTTCACTGTTAGATATATCTGTTTTCAGAACTCAACTGTTTTACTCCCCAAACCAAAACAAAATCAATTTGTTTATCCTAGGGTTCTGACTCTGTAAATATATTCAACCAGCTACTGTGGCAAACAGGCCAAAGCATGGAAGGCAGATGAGAATCTGATTTATGAGCCACGTGTTTTTGGGGGAGGTTTGTTTTAAGTGCAAATTGGCATGTGCGAAGAATTATGTCTAGCAACGGAACACATCCACAAAACCAAATTAAATTCCATTGCAAGCACAAAATTGTTCTCAAATCTGTATTTCAAGCTGAAAATAACGCCACAGAGAAAAATTATAAGCATAAATTACATTTTGGAGAAAAATTATGAACCCCTCCCCAAATCATTCCCTCAAACATTATTAACCATAATACTACAAGAGGAGAAACTCTGAAAAAGCATTAAACTAGTTACTTCATATCACTGCACAAACACTATGGCATGACACTGCAATCTAATTAGTGGTGTGGCTTGCATCTATATAACTGAATTATCATGACTGCTCTTTTTTATTATTAGTTCCCACTTCCAGAAAGGTACAAAATTATCTGCAACATTGTTTTCATTTACACTCACTGATACAGAATTTAATTATGTTTTTCTACCTCACAGTAAAGAAAACCCCTGCCTTCTGAAAATTATAATTATATTAGAGAAATTAATGATCAGTTTACTACTCATCAGTGAATTGTTCAGAAGATGCTGTTTGGTCATTACACAAAGCCGAGCAGGCACCAGTTACGTGAAACTTCTATAAACGTATACATGTTCTGTGACTCAAGAAAATATGCTTACTGCAGTTTTACATGTGGCAAGGACCCATTTTAAGGACAGCAAATTTTGGCCCCTTTAGTCACACTGACATCGTCAGTAGTGTCAAGGCCTTCTTCATCTGGCAACCACAGCGATGAACGCTAAATGACCCAACTCAGTAAAGACTTGGCTATGAAGTTTATGGAGGTGAGCAGTCCCATGTGGCCAGTGGGACCAGTCAGGCATAAAACGAAGCACAGAAACCCATCCTGGCAGGATAAGGGCGTATGTGTGGACTACATGCATTAATCAGCAGATGACAGGGTTGTGAATCGTTTAGACACGCAACACTTTCCACAGCTCCCAATCTCACAGTGGCTCTTGGCAGCAAGACAGATGAAGAGCAACAAGTTTCCACTGCAAGCTCAAACAACAGGGAGCCTCAAATTCAAGAGAGCTACGAGCTCATGAAAGTGGAAAAAACCAACAACTCTGTCATCAGCACTCCCCAGGTCTCTCTCCATCATCCCCATTCAAATCCACCCAAGTTTTGCTAGTTTATTTTAACAGGAAGAGGGAACACATCGCAAGCTGACATCAGCATTAATTCTCCTGAATTAGTCAGTGCTTTAAACACCTGTCATGCCACGTATCAAAACATTAACTTACATCTGATGAAGCTGATTCAAGGATAATTCCAAATCCTGAAACAGGGGTCTCTGGGTTTAGGGAGGGCTCAACTGCTTGCAGACTTGACCGTTCAGAGTTTGCCAAAAGCTTCTTTTCATTCTCTGCAGTGTTGGGTTTCTTATTCATGGCAATTGGTTCAACGGTTTTGAGGGGCAGTTTTTTCTTTTTATTTCTCTTTCTTGATATTGTCGACTTTTGTGCACAAATCAGAGGAATAGGAGGCTGCTGTCTGTTTTGAGTCCCAACTGAATGAAAGGAAGTAATGAATTAAATTTATAGACAAAGACACATGTAAAACCACACAGATGCACCATTAAACTACTGACACGCTGAACTCATCTTCTGGATAAATGATACCGTTTGCAGTGCTGTTTGTGCATGTGAAACAGTTACATTTTATCACCTTTGCATAATTTTCCAATCGGTACAATGGGGATAATGACACTGAGCTCCACTATGCGGTATGATGAATAGTGTTTTAGGAAAATTAGGAGTACGTGGCTCTTTTGCCTAGTGACCACTGGATGGTTGCTGACATGACGGACTTAAGCAATGATTAATTTGTATACCTTCTTGAAAGACTGAGAACCTCATTGTCTTTGAGCATCTTTTACTGATAAAATAAGATAACACAAGTGCTAATCCAATTACAGTTGCTTTCTGAATGCAGCCACCAAGCTAATTAGCTCAGCCAGAACATTTCAAGTACCATTATGTCAAGAACGAGTGAAAATACTATTCAATAGTTTAATATCTACAAAAAAAAAAAGGTAACTCAAATTTATATATCAGTTTGTTTTGCCTGTATAGAGAAACTGAGAGTTCATGGGTTATATCTGAACTCTAACAGACCTTATTTTACGCTCATATTAATATTTTGCATTTTTCACAATCCAGAAAAATTTGTATAGATTAAGGCACCAATCCTGAACCCGTATCAAGGCGAATGAGTCCTCAAGAAGAATCTCAGGCAAATACAAGGATCTGTCTGTATGGATCAGTTGACAAGATCAAGGTCAAGAAGAAAAAAAATAAAACAAAACCCCCAAAGGTGCTAAGTATCTGCGCTTTGCCATGTCCAACTGAAAGACGCTCAAGCTACAAATGAACTACAAATGGTGCTCATCTACAAAGCTCTGGAAAAAAAAAACCCCTATGATGCTGTTTATTAAATGATTTCTGGCATATTTCATTTCTGGCAGGGATTTAAAATGTTGTAATTTGTAGTCTGCCATTCAGACAGAAGGGTGTTTGAATATCAAAATAAGTTATTACACTTTCACTTACATGTTTGCATTTTAGGTTCTTTTCTTTTAGCAACAAAAACGGCAAACGCTTTTTTTTTCTCTGCAAAAGCTATTTTTCACACATACCAGAAACTATGAACTATTCCCAGGCCTATTTAATCAAGACACTCATTAATTAACAAGGTATTTATATTGTAGGTACATAATAAATAAGAAATGCTCCTGCTGTTGAGGAGCCAGCTCTTCTGACACAAACCCCAGTCCTGCATCTCTTACCCACAAGCCATTTTTAATCAGGCACGTAATTTAAATTAAATCAGTGCAATTGTGTAAAGAATTCCTTGTCCAGGCAAAGACTGTAAAACTGGGCCTTCGCGTACGTCTTTGTAAACCCATGACTTTTTTTAAAAGCATTTTCACTTGTACTATGTTACAAAACCTGTCCGATTTTTCTCTTAGCTCACCCAAGCACTATACACAGCAGACACAACGAGCTTAGTCACCCCTTCACTCCACCCATATTTCATATAATTCCTCAACACTCCCTTTTCTTAAAGGGGTCTTACCTAGCCACTCTAGGAGAAAAACCTCCGTGGCTCCACCCCCCTCAGTCACGATGGACAGGGAACTCAGTCTACTGACAAAATCTATGTCTCCAATTCCCCATTCGTATTAACACTAATTTTTACGAAGCACAGCGGCTGCAGCTTCATGGCAGCCTACAATGACCTACCTAACTGTTGGCTGCCATGGTCTCATCATCTTGCTGGCTCTAGCGCTCCTCTGGCTCTGCACTGTTCTGTTTCAGCTCCTAACCTAGCGGAAAACTATCCCCGTTAGTTCTCCCCAGACAACGAACAGATATCTGCTAGTTCAGCCAGTAGAAACAGCTTAACAGAGGACTGGAGAAGCAGCCCAAAGAAGGGTACAGGCCACAGCATGCAGCACCTAGCTCAGCTTAGGCTACTGCGGAGCTGAAACCCGAAAGGTCTTTGAACGAAAACTGCTACACAATAATTTTAGGTGGCCTTCCAAATTAATTTTTCCTTCTAAGATTAGTGAACTGGGTGATAACAGATAAAGTAGCATTTTGTACATCTGAATGAAAACACCAAGCAAACAAAAACTAGAGGGGATACGGCATATCAACCTGCCCACACAACTCCCATTACTAGAGTACTTAACTACATTACAGCCTTTTATTTAATTTAGCTTTAAAAGACTCTTACAAGATAATATCCCATGTTTCAGGTGAGCATCTGAGGCCCAGAGGATCAAAAATTAAATTTCCAAAAGAGCCTGTGAAAATTTGACTTTAAGTGACACGTCAAAAAAGCAGACAACAAATGAGGTTCTCCTGAACCTCCAGAGAGACTTCTAGCTTATCTGATCATTGCTCCTAAAAACAGGATGCTAGTCATAGATATGCATGTGAGGGACTGATCACGGTACCTGCTTGAATCTGCATCAATTTCCTCATGGTCTTGAGCTCTTGAAGAATAGCCTGTAGAGTTGACTGGCAATTACATGTACAGCAGTTTGGTCCAACTGATGAATTCGCCATTGGAATTTCTCCTGAAAAAGAGAGGAATGAAATGGGGGGGGAAACAATGTAACCTACACAAAAACACACAAAACAAACAGAAATTGCCATCAGGAATTTGAACCTAACATCGATATATGCAATCACGAAATCAGAACCAAAGCAAGAAAGCAAATACTTTTCAACATCCTCACTTTTAAGAGGAGGAGGCCAGTAGGTTTTATCCAATTACCAGTAGATGCAATTATATACAGTAGGGAATGTGATGTTACACGGGCTGGAGAAGACTACACAAAGTGTGAATACAATGCACTCCTCACAGCAGGGCTCGCTATTGTAAGGCTAGTTCATCTGCAGTAACAATAGCACCAAACCTCATTATAAACATAGTCACTTTATCACGCACAAAAAAAGCCCATCTCCCGGAACAGCCTCACAAAGAATGAAGAGCAGTCTGCATAGTAAAGGTTTATACTGACCATTAAATGAGGGTCTAAGAATTTTTAAACTGCTTGAATGCTGCACGTGACTCTTCATCACGTGAAGAATTGAGAATGAAAATAAAATTCTCTATTCAAAGAATGAAAAAAAAAAAAAAACCAGAATGGAGAAGAATCACCAGAAGGAAAGCTTTCAAATCTCTTCTTCTGTTTGCTCCTATGGGATTGTTTTCTATGGCAGGTTTTCTAAAACTGACCTACTAGACAGGTTTTCCATAGCTTCTCTTTGAGGATTAGCAGAGTAGGTCGACAGACTCTGCTTTTCTAGTAATTCATTCTAGTATTTAACTGAACTGACATACCTTTATTTCTATTCCTTTGCAATGCTTTTGCTATGGCCTTGCTTTCCAGAAGTTTTACACGGAGGACCTTGAAATAGGATAGGCTGTAGCAGTTCAGAGATTTCATGCTTTGCCTTAATAGCTGTATCCTGTGCTTCAATTTAAAGTAACTGTATTCCTAGCTTTAATACTACAAATACGAATTTTGAAATACAACAAAACACCTAGTGGTATCTGCTCGAAGCTGAGGCCAGATGGGAGACTCCCTACTAATTTAAAAATGTGCTTAGAGTCATTTGAATTGATTGCTTTTCTAGTTCTTCCAATGTGCTTCTCCATCCTCAGAACTCCCTTCCCAAGTACTTGTTCTCCACCTCCTTCCATTCAGTCCTTCACACCTGAGGCAACATATATTAGGCTTGAGAAAATTGGTGGTTATCCTCCCAAGAGTGAGTTACTCATGAAACTAAACTGATGTGTCACTTAAAGATTGCTTACATCTCCTGAGTATCAATCTCCTCCTTTCCTCAGATATTTAGACTTTCTCCACGACTGCAATTATAAACGCTGCTATTTTAAAATATCATCCATGACATAACTATTAATTCTGCATTAAGATAAATGGAGTAGTTGAAGGACCACTGCATCAGAATCTCTGCAAATCTACCGAACTTGAATGTGACAGGTTGATTGGTTTCTTCTCTTCAAGGTTTCAGATGTTAACTTTTTTTTTTTTTTTTAAAAGTATAAAGCAATCTGGAAAAGAGGCCGAGAGCCTCAAATTAAAACAAAAAAAAAAACAAAAACAGGTTACTGACTCAGTATGACTCTGCTTAGTTTGATAACATCCTTCCTTTGTATGTTGTCTATTCAGACTGGATTTTATCTTTTAAATGGACCATAAAGTGGTTAGCCCATTGTTAATGGCATATAGGAACAAAATATACTATCTTTAGCCTTGCAGCAGATTAGTCAGAGTCCCTAAACTTGACTCCACAATACCCTTTACCTACGCATTAGATATAGACTTTTGAAACAGATGAGGTTCAAGGCTACTTTCAAGTTCAGTAGTACCAGCACAGGTCCTTGCCTTTGAGTAAGGCAAACAGGTATCCCAGAAACGGAATACCTGCTTCTCACAAACATGGAAGCCCAGCAAATGTGGAGAGTTTTAATAAGAGAAATACATAGCAAGAAGATCCTAATCACCCCTTCCTCCGGGCATCTCCAGCGCTTTCTCCCTGCTGTTTCTCTCTGCTGCTTTTAACTAATAAGCTCTGTAGGACGAGGCCTGTCCTCTCTCTCGATCAGAATCCAGCATTTTAGTGGCCCTCTGCAAATAATATCTGAAAGACTACAGCAGGGGATACGGACGTTGGCTTTTGTTTTCTTTTTAACAAAGACTTTACATCGTGGTGAATTACATGTAAAAATGCAGACAAAGCAAATTCCATCAGTAAATACCTGTACATCTTTCCTGTTGCAATATAATGCATTCCTAATGAAAGCAATGCAGGCACTCAAGCTCCTGACGGAAAACCAGAGGGTCTATTTTCCCACTGAGGCATGGGGGATTTACATTATAATCCCCATTAGCATTGACAGAAATTACCCGTGTAAATCTAGTATAGGTACTGGAAATGGGAAAAGAGACCACCAATATTTCAAATCAAAGCAGGGTTCTACTGACTTCATACATATTCATGATGGTTTTTTATTTTACTTCTATCCTCCCTCTTCTGATCAGCTACTGTGATGTAAGAAACATCTTGTAGAGTGTTTTCAGTCATTCTTCCAAGCACTATCTTTATCATTTTTAGAGGACAAAAAGCAACCGTTTTCAATTTGTTATAAATCAATTTTTAATTTCAAAAAGAGAACAGATTTCTTATTTTTATGAAGGAGTCTTTAAAGAGTCACCTCCCTCCTTTTGGAAGCTAGCCAGCATGTGAATTTGATACCGGCTTGCATGATTTAGAGAAGGAGAAGACACAAATACATTAGTTGCTTTCCCTATGTGAGCACCAAGTAGCCCAGGGCCGTGGTTCTTGCAGATGGATCTGTTGAGGGTAAATTCTACCCGACATAACATGGCTACAAGTTTGCATTGCAAAAATATGCAAGTGCAACCCATTGAGAACAGCCTTGGCATAACCAAAAAGCTGCTCAGCTGCTGCATCACTGCCAGACTTGCTACAGAACACAAGCAACGAAACTAAAATATTTTAGACCCAGATTCTACAAGTTTATCGACTAACTAGCTAGTCTCAAACTCTGAGTAGGCTTACTGATCACCGTAGCTCCAACAGGCTTCAGCTTAAATCCCGACTTGCAGAACTGCTGTCTTAAAATCAATTTGGAATAAATCACTGTGTTTTTCAAGTACCTTTCTACTCTTTCCTCTACAGTAGCAATGCCTAGTCCTGTTCGCCCCACCCCCCAATTCCTCCTTTTCTTTCCTAGGCTATTCTGGCTAATATCTTTTCCTCCACTGCCTTCTATACCAACATCTATTACACAGAAAACTGGTCTTCCACTCATTCCAGCCTTTCCTTGATACACCTTTACCATGCAGGTAGGTAACTACACTAGGCAGATGCCTGCCATACCATTCTACCATTCAAATTTGAGTCATTCAGACAGCCAGCTGCGTAAGCCTCCCAGACCCTGGCTTCCTACATAAGGCCTGTACAATGGACAGAAGCAGCTTCCAGACTCAGACCACTTGCTAGAGATGCCTGGACAGCTCTCTAATGATGACCTATGAAGTAAGCTTATTACCTTAGGCTATCAGGCCTGTCTAAACAGTTTTGCTCACAAGAGTTTAAACGCCGCAGTGAGTGATTACCGAGGAGCAGTATCTCTCTTGATGTGCAGTTCAGTATTACCAAAAGTTAAGGACTTTGTCCTCTGAATGGCACCTAAAATCCTGAGTTAGGCATTGAGGCTCCCAATACAAAGGCTGGGGGAAAATGACGCGCATGAGGCTATCTAGAAGAGCTGCACGCTGGGTGAGGAATGGCTTAGAGCTTGCCTGCAGCCCAGAGGTGTGTCAGCAACTCGCACTTGCCAGAGATCAGACGTTGGAGCCCAAGCAGCAAGACTGTCCAGCAGGATTCAGAACATCCCACTGAAGGTGGACACCTATACTTTTGCTCTCTGAGAGCTACGCAGGTTGCCTTTTCAACCATGGCCAGGGGAGAGGGCCCACACCCTCCTTTATGTAATAGCCTAAAGACTGCATTCCTTTCTGCAGCAGAGCAGCTGCCGAGGGAGGCGTGGAAGGTGCCTCCACCCAGGCTCACCCTGGTACACTTCCCTGAGAGACAGAAGATTTGGGCGCTAATCCTGTTGAGCTGAGGAGGCCACTCAACCCAAGTCCTCAGCTTTCTCAGGGACTGTTCTAACCTGTTGGACAGCTTACAAATCAGATAAACCCTTGCTCCTTGAAGGGATGACGTTTTCTTGCATAGGGGGCCCAATTCTGTCAACACGTTTTGGCTCACATGCTGAATCAGGCCCCTAAGGGGATATAGGTGCTGCTCCGCCTACTTTCTGGATCCAGGAACTAGACACCTAAGCTGTACAGGCTTGGGCATTTCTGTGCACGCAGAGAACCGTCCCTGCAGGTGCCCAGAAAAGCTCAGGCCAAAGAGGGAGATGTGCAGTGAATTTCAGGTCCTTCCACAGTTAAAACGTTGCTAAGGTGGGATTTTGAGAGTGTAACTTTTTTTTTCCCCCCTAAACTTTGATGCTAAAACTTTAATAACGCTAAATCCACTCAAGCGTCTTCCTCTCTCCTCTAGATCTGCTTCTAAATTACTGCATCTCTTTAAAAAGCTCAACTATTTTCGGTACTACAAAATGAATAAAACTAGCATAGCTATGAAATGAGTTACTGCAACATCTTTCTCTAGGTCACCCAGTACATCTGGGTGAATCATTGTCTATACAGGGAAAGAGTCAATCCTGTGAAACCTACGACTGTAAGCTTTTTAGCGCAGGGGTTGTACTTCCTCTTGTACAGCATAGGGGATAATAACAGCAATGAAGACGTGTGCTTTTTGGTAAGAACACACAGCAGCATCCCTATACAGAAAGCACGAATACCTTTGGAGCCACTTGGAAATTGATAATATTTTCAGATGCAGTCTCAAAACTTGTGATTTTCAAATTGTTAGAACTGAGATACCCTTCTAATCATAAACAAACAAACAAACAAACAAAAAACTCACAACCCTTGAAGTTTAGAATTGAATATCGGGGGAAGCGCTTTCTGAATTGAATTTAGAATGTTAAGGAAGACCTTCAGAAGACCAGCAGTAAAATTTCCATTCTTTGCTACTTAAAATAATAGAGGGAAAACACTTAAAGACATGCTACCGTCTATTTTAGAGTAGAATTCTTCACTAGGACAAGATGGACTATCCTCTAGTACACCTTACTCATAACTGGATTCCATCACATCTTTTCTCCAGTGGTCCCATCAGAATAAAAGCCTAGGGCAACACTTGGATTTTGTACCTGAAGTTAAGAAGTCAGTTATAAGCCTGATCCTATCACCTCATGAAAGTCAGCAGAATCCTGCTCCACAAGCGGTGTCACAACAGTACTATGTTACTCAACGCAAAGAGAAGTGGTAGCAGTTGACATTTAATTAGCTGTGAATTTAACAACAACGGCAAAAGCTGTTTTAATAAGTTCTATACAGAAATTAAGTCTATATAACAGAATTGAGTAATTCTGTCCTCTCACCAGGAACCCATTGTAAAACCTAAGACAGATGGTAGCAGAACGCACTGTGCCCACTTTCGCACCTTTTCAAAGTGATAACTATGTGCTCATTTTGTAGACTCTGAACTATAACTGGTTTCAGTGCAGTGGTACAATAAATCATCGGAACAAAGGCAGAAATTCAGTACAGTACAAGAAAAAGAAAGTACTATTCTCAGTATCTAATGTAGATCATACCATTGGATGTCACGGTTCGTGTCTGATTTTGGAACGTTTTAGACCGAGTTCCATATTGCCCTGAAAAATGGCTAGCCTGGGGTGATAATTCATTCCATGCACCACTCTGTGAAGGATGAAGGCTTGTCTGGGACTCTGCAGGGGGATTCAGGCGCTGGGCCCAGGCTAAGTCTAAATCCTGGGGCTCCTCCTTCAGTTTCTCTCCTTCTTTGCCAACTCGCTGATAGATTCTTCCAGTGCTGTCATTCAGTAATCTTCTCATCCCTGTAATTTGTTTTTTAATTTCCCGGCTTTCATCTCCTAATGAAAACAGAGCCACAGTTATCACTGTAAATTAGCAAAAAATGGTAATGGGTAGAGATTAGTGATTTTAGATGCCAATAAGAGTTTCTAGCTGTTGAAATAGGAAATAAAGAAAGAAAGAAGAGAAAGGAAAGACATGGTTGAGTGGCAGTTAGTATGTACTAGGCTATGCTTTAACACAGCAATGGTTGAGATCTCTCATGGTTAAAAGACCTGCTGAACTCTGCTTTCTTAATGCTATTTCTAAAGCTTTGATGAGTAAGATTATTTTTCTCCAGAAGGAAATAATAATAGCTAGACTAGTTTCAAATAAGCCACCCTTTTAAAAGACTGATCCTCTTCAGGCACTGACATCAGTGGTTGTTTTCTAAGTAAAGCCTGAAGGATCAGACCCTTTATATATCAGCTTGCCATATGCTTAAGGATACATACATATCCATAAAAAAAGAAAACCCTCAAAAGAAAAAACCCTCAAACCCCACAAAAAACACCACACACACAGTAACACAGCATCTACCGATTCTAATGGAAGAAGATCAGTTCCTCACTCTGCAGAACTTAATAATACTGGATTATACAGGAATGAATTAAAAAGCAGCTAATACATGTATAACTGTATCTAGCCTAACTGCTAGATTTCTTTAAAGGGTAGATTATGAAAGCAAAAAGAAAATATATACAAGAAAAATGTGACCGTTTCAAATAAATTCAGCACATTTAAATAATAATGATTACATACTTTAATACTCCTGGCACCATTTAAATATTAATTTTATGTATGAAACTGCTGATCGCACAATGAATATATATGTTTTGGGCAGATAGTAGCTATTTTGCTCGTTAAAGCATGCACTACATTTCACTAGTAATAAGGAAGTGTTCATAACCACTTCTGAAATAGGAAGCTTCTATTTTTTACTGGCAATAGAAAAATGAAACATCCTCAACAAATGGAATAATGAAAATCAAGGAACTGATGAATCAGCCTCCTTTTATAATATACTTAATAGAACAATACTTGGTATTCTCTAATGAATTTACAGTTTCACTTCCCAAAATATAGGTTTATTTTTGGGAAAACACGTGAAATTTCAGAAAACAAAACACAACAATACCTTGTTGAACCAGAGCCATCACCTGTTGGGTTTTCAAAAGTGCGCCCAACAGCAGGGCTTGCAAACAGCTTTAGCAATTTTAGGCACACGAACGGTGCCGCCGACTTCAGCACGTGCTTAGATAGCTGGCTAAAACCATACAGTTCAAAAAGCAGCAGTCCCCGCGGCCCCTCAACACACAACACAGGCCAAGTCCAACGTGCCTGGGACACCCAGGGACCCACGGTACCGCAAGGATGCTTTGCTCCAGAAGGCAGACGGGCAACAAGGGAGACAAGCTGTGAGACGCGAGCAGGCCTGGGCTGGATCAGCGCGTCTCCCGTCTGACCCGGCGCACCGGTGGCCTCGGCCAGCTCCGCTTCCCTTTGGGGGAGCGCCAGCTGGCTCCGGCCCGCTCCAACCCAGTGCAGAGCGGGCGGCTTGCGAGAAAGCTTCCAGGCCAAACTTGGGAAATATTTGTCAACCCAGTCCGACGATACTAGAATGCTGTTTCCACTCTAGCTAAAGCAGCCAGAAAAGCCATTTGCAAGGAGGAGTTTTATGTTATATTTATTTTGCCGTTTCTTCTGAAGATTTGTGGGTGTGGGTGTATGTAGAGGGGTGTTAATCAACGAACCGCAGCTCCAACTCCTTTCATTTTAAAATTATGCTTTTCAGACTCAGTCCAATGAGCTGTCGAGTGTTTGCAATTCCCACCCTCGATGGGAATCGACAGTCCTCAGAATACCGCTGAACTGAGATTACTGAGATTTGCAGATCTGTAAACTCTCTGGCACAAAGATTACTTTTTTGCTCTACAGGGTAGTATCTGACAAGAAGGTTCTTGCCCCGTATCTGAGCTCCAAACAGTCCCACGGTACAAAAAAACCCCATGAAACAGTCCCTCATCAGTACAGCGTTCAGCAGTACGCTGGGCACTCACAGTTTTATGTTAACAATTCATATTTGTATGTAACAGCAGTATTATTATGAATATGAACAAAGCTTCCCGTCTGCCTCCTCCTATCGGGTTTAGTGGCTGCACACTACGTTGCTGGTCAGGTGAGACTGGTTAAAAGATTGAATTTCCCTTACCCAGTTGCATAAAATATTAAAGTTAACTGAGTTTATTCAAGCTTGATTCTGGTCCCTTGTTCCTCCGTACAGAGATCGTTCTGTATATTGGCATGGGCGTACTGTTCTCCAAATATAAAATATGACGTTATATCACAATGGCCCCGGAGCTTGCAGCGAGTCCTCTACAAGCACATCTTTGTGTCCAAGTAGCTCCCTCCTTACAACAGAGAGATTCCTTCTGCTGAACCTGCAAAATATATCTTCGGTCTTGCAAGGAAGGTCTTCAAACATATGAGCTAGAGGCTTGGGTTAATTTTCAGTGCACTTTTATACCCCTCCATAGGACCTTTTCTAATTTTTAAGGCCTTTAATTTGTAACAGCCTACCTACAATGGCAGTCTGCCTGACATGAGGGGAACGTAACTCGATGTTACACCTTCTGCCTGAATCTGCAGGCAGTTTGAAAGACTAACAGGTCTCGCTTTTTGCTCCCTACTTGCCTAATTTGGCTACCAGCTTTACAGCCCACTATTTTGCTGTCAGCAAATGATAGCTATGATAGCATTTTGCTATCAGCTCTTCTACTGCTGCTGATTTTAACAGATAATAAAGAGGTAATTTAAAAACTAAAGAAGGAAGATGGAGCACGGAGAAAAAGCGAATGGCATAAGCTACTATGCCGTAAGAAAGAGCCAGCCTCCCTTTCCAAATGCTGAACAGCACAATACAGCACTGGAAAAGAAGTTTATTATATAAAAATCGGTATTACATAGCTCTGAAAAGTCTCCCAGAATAGCTGCTGTGGACCAAGAGGAGCAGAGTTTGGCATACACACCCCAGTCTTCCTACCAGAATTCAACATACAATTGCTTCCTCGTTCCTGGACTTTCACACCACTACTTCAGGAACACGCGGTTTCCAGGCAAAGCCTGAAATAGATGCTGAACACACAGCAGGATTCCCCACTGCTCCCAGTAAAGGGGAATGCCTCCAACCAGCAAACTGCAGGTCAGACTTGCCATTTAGACTGCTGGTAAAATCCCTTTTGGTTTTATCTGAAAGCAATGAACTTACTTGCAAAGTACTACTCAAAAACGACAAGCCTGCCAAGTTGCAGCCCTGTTCAGAAACTTTTGTGAGAGATAATGATAAATAGTTATTAAAAAAAAATACTAACAGATTTTTTTTTAAATTAATATTATAATTGTCTCTGTGATGGTCCCTTATATAGAATCTAATCTTTCACAAGGCCTGGCTGTAATCTTATACAATAACAAAAGGCAAAACAAAACCCCTTCATAAATACTGCATCAAATGCTCAGAAAAAGAAAATCCTCCAAAATGAATTTTAAACTCTTTCCTTACTGAAATTATGTGTATAACATTATAACTTACTGCTCTGAAAGTTATAAAAATGTTAAAAATTAAAAATGTCACTGCCCTAATAAGAATTAGCATCCAGGTGCTAAGTGTGCAACTGTATGAAGTAACAGAACTTGCATTAGCTACTTTGGTTAATGAAATATCATTGATAAGTCAGTAATTCAAATTGTAGCCCCCTGATGCATCAACATCTTTTCACTCTTACGGTTATTAAACTTAACGTCAATATAGCACACTGCCTACAAACCATGTACTTCTCCAAGTAATTTAATCGTCAAAATATTATCATAATGCTACAAAGAACTCTAAAAGTATACGATACATCCACGTTCTTAGGTTAAAAATGTAACTATTGCAATATTAAATAAGTGACAATCAAATATGTAATTAATGCATATGTTGAGCAGTGCATATATGAGTGAATAGAGTTATGGTTGGATAATGAGTCAACCATATTTGGCATTTTCTTCCTTTGCTTTGCATAAACAAATAGCCTTACTGTTATCTTGGCCCATTATTTCCCAGTTAATTTCCTGATTTTAAACACTTATGAGAAACATGCACGAGTGAGCTGACTTCTTATGAAGTCTGATCGTCTATGAATTAGTGTCTCGCTCTGGGTTCTGTTGCGCCTTGTTAGATGCGACTTCTAAGGAAACTTTTCCTTTCTGGGCTACACAAATAGGCCTTCATCCTCTACCAGGCTGCCTCCTGAAGGAAGTTTCTCTCTCACGGATTTCTACCTTCGTGTCAAACTAGGCTGAAACTGGTGAGCAAGTTCAGGAGTTATCAAGAGGGTGGGAACCGCAGCAACAGACAGCTAGACAAACACACACGATGTGACATCATCAGCCTGGTCTGCAAAGAAACAAAGCTTAAGAAGTGAGAAAAAGTAAATGCATACGGTTTGAGGGTTTTGCCGGCTCAAGAGAAGCTGCAACAGAACGTGCAGGTTATATCATCAAACATTAAACGCCAGTCTATGAGACACCGCTTGAATGCTGCCCTTCCTGGAACAGGGCCAGCGAAATTCAGCTGCTGTATCTGAAGAATTTGCAAGGGCTAAGTCAGAGCACTTCAGGGAATCGGGGAGGCACGTGCATGCACGGCACACTTCTTCAGTGCACTGCCTGACCAAAACACCTCGGCGACTGTCACACGACATTCAGATACTTGCTTAAAGAACAAAGGATAGCTATCCAAGAAGAGTGTTAGGCATCCCTTCTCAGCAGAAGTTATAAGCACATCAAATCATAACGTTCCAAACTCAGCCATTTTTGCCTGTATTTTCTGTCTCAGAACCACCGTACGGCAGAGGATTGTGAAGGTCAGCACGGGGAACCACGTGCATGTTTCTCTATCAGAGGAGAGGTTTCCGAAATCAAACGGCAAGTTGTTGTGACTGCTCTGTAGCTAATTTGAATTGGGCATCTGTGTAGCTAAACTGATAGGATAAGCACACGTTTCTCAAGAGATGCCTGGTCTTTGCTGGCACAGAAGAACCTACGTTTAACAAGTAACACAGGCAACATCACGCTTCACAAATTAAAAACTTAAAACCCAAGTCAATAGGGAGAGCGGTGGTCATGGACAATGTCACAGGGGCACAAAAGCAACATGAGTTACGACCCAGGGAATTTCACACCTCAAATAAGATAGCTTAAATATCCCTAAATATCTGCTTGGGGAATCTTACCAGTGCTCTAAAATGCCATTTAAAAGCACTTACCTTTCTTCATGTCACTGCACAAAGCACTAGAGATCCTACCTTGAGATATGCTGGACCACCCTCAAATTACATCCCCTCACTCACTACCCCAAAACCAAAGCACGGAAGTACACGGGTTGATTGATACCCACACCTACTGCAAGACCGTCAAAGTTAATAAACATCACGAACATTAATACAAGCAAAGCAATTTGCAAAACTGAAACCAGGATCAGACCCTATATGGCTCAGAATTTGGGATTTTGTGTCAGTGGAAGCAGAATCACACCACAAGTCAGTTCAACCACCACCACAACAAAACAACTCTTCTGAACAGTTTCAAAAACAGGTAACACGATCAGATCCAGAAGCCCAAGTTACACATTTTCAAGCCACACTGCAACAACTAAATCACTCCAGCAACTGCAAGTAAACAACTATCCAATAAATAAATACAGTAATGGCATCATATAATTAAAAAAAAAAAAAGATGCAACAACTTCCCCCACTTCTTTCATATACCCTAGGCCAAAATTAAGGAATGTCCACTTCAGCCCCAAAGGAAAATGTTTTACACAGCTGGATCATTTGGAAACGCACGTATATAAAAAAAGCTTTTATGCAGTCTTAATTACAGAAGCGATTATTGAAACAATCATTCCTGGGATATAATTCTATTAAAAGTAACAAGTAACTTCACAGACTTATGTTAAGTCAACTTTTTCTTTATGAATAAATTGCAAAGTATACTATGACTAGGATAGAATAAATTCTTGGAATTACTGAGTAACTTATGCATCATTCCCCTGTTCCAAGAACGCATTACTTATTTTATCATGACATAGCGAAGTTATTAATCTGCTGCCTTCCATTTCAACAATGTGAACTGCTGTAAAATGCGCAGACACCTGCATTACAGTACATTTCAGTTCCGCTTTATATCAGTCATAAACATCTCTGTTTTGGACATCTCTTCAAAACAAATGCTCCAAGCATACTGTGTATAGCATTCGATTTTATGAAACTATAAAAGTTCTTCACTGTTAATTACACAGACAAATGTCTCATCACACATTTGGTTACCAGGATAATATAATTAGTTTTCTACATTAACCTTTCAAATATAGAGCCTGAATTTCAAGTTGAAAGCATTGTAAAAACACTCAGTCTGGAAGTATATTATATTTCCGCTTTTCTGTGAGGATAATAAAACATTAAGACTGAAAAAAAAACAACGCAGTATATGCAAAAGACATTTTATAAAGACAAGATAGCTTTAACCAGTGTTGTCCATGGGCCTTGGCTGCGTAGTCCCCTCATGGGCTTGTATTCCTAAGTCTGGGCTAGCATCTGCGACAGAACATTTACGCTGACAAACGGTAAAAGCTGAAGACAGGTATGTCTTAAACGTTGTTCGTATTCAAGGTTTAAGCACTTCACTCCAGGCTGCCTCCTCCTTTGCAGGTCGAGCACTCTCTCTTGGTATTAAATAAATAAGCCCTACCCTTCAAAACTAAAGAGATACCAGTTTCTGCCTGCAAAATACTGCAGTGATCTATTCACCCCAAATTTTGCCAAGGCTGCGTTCAGTGTATCCTCTGTGCAGAAAGACTTCCATTCCCATTTACCATCTTATCAAAACAAAGGACTGGAAGATATACAAGTCACCATGTCTACTATGCCACAAACTCAGCAACTGGACTATATAAGCGAACTTCAAAAGCTTATCAAGCTCCATTTAGAAAGTAGTTGGGCTTTATACCCTCACAATCAACAGAAGTCACTTCCAGTACTTCATTCCTCTAACTGTGGTGAAGCTTCTTCTACTTTCCAATCTGCGCTTACACAAAGCCACATTTTGCTCATTTGCAGTGGCGCCAAAATTGCTCTCCAGGTTCAACAGGTCTCCTTTCCTGACATTTGACCCTTAATTTATTTGTACATTAAACAAACTGAACTCTTCTCATTTACTTGTTTATCCCTCTTCTCACCACTGCATCTCCTCCAGTCTGAGGTCCTCACTCTTGACTGTGTAACCAAAATATATGCACATCGTATTCCAGATACAGCGTCACCTGTTCTGTATAACAGCATGAACATTTTGTCTTCTCTAGCAGAAATAGTTTAAACGAACTATCTTCCACTCACACTCTAAAGGCTGCATTACATGGAGGTTTCAACAGCTGCAGTCATTGCATGATCAATTAAAAAATATGAAACAGAGAACAAACTTTAATCTAAACCAACAACTAGAGCATTTCTCCAGCCTGTTGAGGAAGAGTAGCGCAACCATCTGTTGTATCAGCCACTCCTCCCAGTTTTGCATCATCTGTAAACTTGTTGAGGGAGCACAAGATCCCATCATTCAGGTCATTAATGAAGAGTTTAAACAGCTATTGGACTCATTATTGACCTCTGGGGTACACCGCTAGTAACTGGTCTCCAGCTGTACTTCATGCCGCTGACCACAGTGCTCTGAGCCTGATTGTTTAAGCAGTTTTCAATCCACCTCTGTCCACTTATCTAGCCTGTACTTCATCAGCTTGTCTATGAGGATATTATGGGAGACGGTATCAGAAGCCTGATAAACAACATCCACTGCTCTTCACTTATCCACCAAGCCAGTCATCATAGAAGACTATCCCGTTGGTTAAGCATGATTTCCCCTTTGCGAATCTATGCTGACTACTCTCGATCACCTTCTTGTCCTTCACATGTCTGCAAATGTTTTCCAGGATCAGTTGCTCCATCACCTTCCCACGGATTGAGGTGAGGCTGATCAGCTTGTAGTTCCCCAGATCTTCCCTTCTTGCCCTTCCTGAAGACAGGAGTGACGTTTACTTTCTTGATACCTGATAAGGAAATCCCTTGATGGGATTCAGATTATTAAGGACTAAATTCAGACTAACTTCTGATACAGCTGGACTTTAGGCACCTAAATGTCAGGGAACTTTCAATCACAACCCAAAGCTCAGCACACTCAAAAAGACACAAAAAAACCCAAGTGAATCAAACCAAAATCAATTGTTCTGACCCATGGCACAGATGTCACAGCACGGACTCCTGCACATTCTTAGAAGCATCCTGGCTTAAGCAGCCAGATTAATGCCTAGCTCCTGCCAAAGCTTCATCATTATTTTATAGTTGGAAGACAAAGCACTCAAACTCAGACTACACCAAGAGCGCTCACAAAACACAGAATTCAAACAGAAAGCATAGCAGCCCCCTTCGTTTCTCCCGGAAAATGGGTGTAGGGAAGAAATATTTGCTCAAAATCCTATTGGTGAGAAGATGAGCAGTGAACTTAACACAGGGCGAGAGCTGTGTAAATACTTCAAACAGTCCGAAAAGTTCTCTTTCCTCTTCCATTTGTTGCCCACCTCTAAAAGAGGATCTAGCACTATGAATTAAGGAGATAAAAGTATTTTGTGGGCAGCCCAGCTTCAGGTGCTGATTCGTGCACTCGGGACTAGTGCTTATAACTGGCTCTAGGGGGCTCACACACAGAACACAGAAACCTGAAATCACCCTATAAAAGTGCTTACACTCCTAGTGCAGTTAAGGAGAGGCAGATGCCTCCCTTGAGTGACCCAATTTTCTTGCCACAAAGGCACCTGCTTTCTCAAAAGCCTGAGCAAGGTGACCAAGAGCTTGCTTGACAGGGTAAGAATCACAGTAGTAGGACAAAATCGGGCCCTTATTTCTCTGGAACTTGCCCCCTGTCCCTTTGCGAAGAGGCTCAGCACCTGGATGACGTCCGACACGTGACAGCAGTGGGACTAGAAGCAGGAAAGGAAGAAGCAGTCTGCAGCAGAAGAGTTGCACAGGCCAACGAGCACACAGACAGGAAAGATAAAGGTTCACTGATAACCAGTCCAATCATGCTGCAGTATATCATGCTGCAAAGGATATATTATTTCCCTGTTTTCTTTACACATTTTTAACTGTTGATTTAATTTAATTTTGCCACAGCAGGATTAGCAGGCAGGCTACGGAGGTGAAAGGACATTACATTAAGACAGCACATTAATCCTCTATCCCACCCAAGGCAGAAGCAAAACCAAACAAATAGCAGCTTCCTGGAAATTGAATTTCTGTTATCCAGATGTCAAAGATGTAATACCCCAATTACACAAACTATTGCCAGTGAAGCATGCCAGCGAAGATGCAATGTAAATGGGGTGAGCACAGAGCTGCAAAACTGCACAGTCAGCATCTGGCTCTCTCAGTGAGTGATAATTAGCACTGTGTGTAGACACTAATAAACATTTATGTCTGAAATTACAACTTTTAGCAGTGTTAATAAAGGATATATTGGCAATTCATAGAATAAAAGGGTCTTGAAAAGAACGTCATATTAAACAATGGCAGGCACTTCCTGTGCTTGCACAGAGATTTTTTTCCTCTCTAATTGCAAATGGCCACGCTATGTTGCTCGGAAATTAATCAACACAAGAACATACCTAAAAAAACTGCTTGTGTTTCTTTGGTCTCCCCATTAACATCATTGCTGTAGTCAGAGATCTTATATATCTCATGATGGTAATCTGGAATGAAAAACGATAAAAAAAATTAGAACTCAAGTGATCTGGAAAAAATGAACACTGAACACATTGCTACAGTTTTACTACATAATTTATCAATATATCTGCAGTTTATTTCATGTACTTCAAATTAACCACAGAAAACGTGCTCTGTATCAGCACCTCCTAAAAAAACTTTGCTCACACCGGAGAGACTTCGCTGAAATATTTCACAGATTTTTAGGGAATAGCTATGCTTGCCCTAAATTACCACGTTCATTTTCACAGCAGATTATCCCACCAGATGACAATTATCTGGCTTCTTGCTTTACAAATGGAAAGCAGATTTATAATGAAAACTTCACCTTCCTAGAGACCAAGGGAAACTTTGAAACTTCACCTCAATAAGAAACTCAGCAACATATATTAGGGCTGCATCTCTCAGCTGCGCTGACTTATCTTGCTATCATTAGCCACTGAAGTCTGAAGAAAGTAGGATCAAGCACATCTTAGGATATTTACCTATAGAAACTGATGTCCATAATGACCCTAAAAATAAACATTAGCATCTTGTATTCAGAGATATTACACAATACCCCCCCCCCAAAAAAAACAAATCTCTGACTTTCCATTTCCAATAAAAGCAAACGTTGATGGAAGGACCCCGTTGTACACACAGGCACATACGTGTTCAGTAAAAAACAAAGCTTTGTTTACACACATGTACATGGGGAATAGCAATTATAAGAAAAAAATATCTGAAAGCAGTGCTCCTGGAGTCTGACTCTGCTACTGGCACACACTTTGTCCTTAGGCAAATCACTCAAGATTGAACAATATAATCGGTGTCTTAAAAGAGCTACCTACCTCATCACCTAACTGCTTTAATGCTTAAGCCCTCCCAGGTCCTGACTATCTCCATTACTCCCTCTGTAAACTGGCTTTTTATATTTACCTGCCTCACAGAAAGCGAGGTGGAGATTAATTAACACATGGAAGAGCATTTGGAGGGATTCACTTAAAGGCACAACAGAAGTGAAGAGCAATGTAAGCAGCTTCTGCTCGCATGGGAAACACACCTGCATCTCTGATAAAACGATCAGCTGCAGAATTGTAGAGGTCTCCTGGCAGTCCAACTTTTTGGGTACGTATTATTTATTTGTACGGCATGACTGTCTCGTTGATATAAGAGTGGGGAGGAAGAACAGCCCAAGAAGAAAACCAGAGTCAAGTATAACGCAGCAACGCAAAAGAAATAAAAGGGCCTGGAAAGCAACATCGTTGTGTATGGAAAAAAAAAAGGGGGGGGGGGAAGGTAGAGAGGTCAGCAACGAGGGGCTAGCCCAAAAGATAAAGTTGGGGCTTCAGTGCTGCATGGAGCACAGAGGGCAAGTGAAATCCATAGGCTGCCCGGTGCAGAAAGGGCCAAGGTGAAGGTTGAGACACAACATCAAGAAAGTATAAGCCCCTTTTGTAAGACTAAAAATTACAGAATTTATGCACACCACATTGAATGATCGCTAGCTTTTCTCTACCTTTTCATCCTCAGTAAGGACTTCCAAGATCTGGTAGAAGTGAGTATGTGGAAGCTAGGTACTAAACGACTAACAGATTCTCGGTGCTTAGATGCATTGCTTATGTGTGGTTTCTTCTCTAACATTTCCCTCTGTATATCCAGCAGGTCACAACACCCTTATTTTCTGATCTGTAACTGCTATCTTAAAGTCACCCCATTTCATCCCAGAGTTAGCTACATTTTACTGAAGCAATGGATTTCCTTTGTATATCGTAGTTAAAATAATTTCACCGTGTTGATAAGGTGTCATGAAGTTTTGGGGGACAGAACAAGCACTGTATTCACACACATCAGTAGCAGACCGTGTGTTACAAATAAACAAACCCAGCATACTGTTTTCTCTTTGGTTTCCCTCTTCTGCCTCAGATGTCACAGTCCAGGGGCTGTGAAATCCATCTCAATTTCACAACAGTAAACACTAAACTGTGACATTACTAAATGACTCCAGCAAGAGGCAAAGGCCAATTACAAGCAACAACTATTTATACATAATTATCTTTATAATCAACCACGGCAGGAAAAAAACTATGCAAGAGCAGACTCTGCTAAAATGTCATTTTTATCTTCTCCATTCTCAAAGTACAAAACCCACATTTGCTCTCCAGGATTTGCTTTTGGTCTGCTTTTCTATTTAAATTTCTACAGCCAAATAGAAACCCCAGAAAAATATAAATTACTAATAATTTACTAACACAATTCCAACCAATTTCCCTTTTATAACAAGGTAACTATACCGTTACAAGTGGCAACGGAGCACTTGCAAAATACCAATACATTTTTCAGAGCGCACGCTGTTCTTATTACAGTCCGATCATGACGAAAACAAAACCAAATCTTCAATTTCACTTTTGCTTTTCCACACATTTCCCCCTGCTCCAGCCCAACGCTGCACAAAGTCTGCATTGAAGGTGATTCAGGAGAACATCTGATGCAAAAAAAAACCCAAAACAAACAAGCAAGCAAACAAACAAATAAGAAAAAAACGAAAAAAAAAATAAAAAACACCCTCCAAACCAAACCTATTATTTTTAGGAATGTAACCCCCCCCCCCCCCAATAGGTTTGTCAACATTTGTGCTTATAAGCACTCCAGTAGATTTGGGACGTGTCTGACCAGTTGCTATCCCTCTAGTTTCTAAGAAGTAACGCATGCAGTGCTCAAGACTCTCCTACAATGTTAAAATAATAATTTGTCATTCCCATCAAGCGAGTTTATTTTCGTCTTTCGAATTCTCCGCGTCTCACGCGAGCTTGCCGAACACCTAAGGAAGAAATCGCTCCTCGGCCAGCAAGTATCGAAACTCGCCTCCTTCCCCCCCCCCTTTTATAAGTGTGACATGACACCAAAGTAGTCACCTGCCTTGAACTTGGCATGCAGGACACACACAGCATTTCATGGGAGATATTTCAGCTCAATACTTTAAAAGACAAAAGGGGGGGGAGGGAGGGAAAAGATCTTCAGGCAAATCAATGAGGGCAAAAGACCTAAGCGATAAATACCTAACCTCCCCCCCCCCGAAAAAAAAAGGGGGGGGGGGAAAAGGAAAACCCTAGGGCTGGGAAGTCCACCTGCTAAAATGACTACCAGCCGCTGCCTCTTTTAAAAGGACACGACTGAGAGGGCTGCGCGTCCTCCCCGACATGAATCCCAACCTTTCCTTAGCGATCCCCGCTAAAACATCCTCTTCTCGCCCAGCCGCCGCGCACCGAGCGAACAAGTTGCACGCCAGCAAACCTTCCTCGCCCACGGACAATTAATTAGCCGCGTGGATTTTAATAAAGCCACCCCGATTAGGCTCTTCTTTGAGATAGGCGTGCGGACGCAGTCCAGAGGAGGGTGGGAGAGAGAGAGGGGGGGGGAAAAAAAAGGAAAAGAAAAATCAACAGACACACACACACACGCGCAAGAAATCCACAGGAGTTGAATACTAAAAAGGTCCGTCGCTGCTCAAGTGTCATTATTTTGCTGTTTTCTTCATTTCGCCTTTCTCTTCTCCCTCTCCTCTCCCCCCCCGCCTCCTCCTCCCCCCGGAGGATTTATAATGAAATACGATCCAACTTTATTTGTATAAGATCTCCCGGGGGGGGGGGTAGGAAAAAAAAAAAAAAAACCACCACGTCCACCTTTGGGGTTGCGGTTAAAAAAAAAAATCACCAAAAAAAAAAAAAAAGAAAGGCAAGGTTTTGGGGAGTTCAACCCCGCGATTCGGGAGTTAAATAATAAATAAACGGAGGGAGAGAGAGACATTGCCGAGGGAGAGGGAAGGGAGCACGCACATTTCATAACATCCTGCTCTTCCCCTCCGAAACCCAGCGCCGTTCAGGTTAAAAAAAAAAAAATATAAAAAGTCTTTTTCAGCCACAAACAAACAAAACAAAGGCTCCGCCGCGGGCCCCCCGGCGCTCGTCCCCGAAGCCGCCACTTTACCTTGATTTATCAGTTTAAAGCTTTGGGATTTCCTGCTTCTCTTCCTCTCCGTAAACTCCATGGTGCGGGCAGGAGGGAGGAGGCAGAAAGGAAGGAGAGCGGGGATGAGGAGGGCGAGGGGCGGCCGCGCAGCCCGTCACCCAGCGGCGGCGGCAGCAGGACCAAGGTCCGTCTCTTTAATCAGCAAAAAACAAAACGGGCGCCGGGAGATGTCGGTTCCAGCCGCACGCACCGGCGGGGGGGGGGGGGGGGAAGAGCTCGGGACGAGTCGGCGGCGGCGCCGCCGCTGCCTCCCCGCGGCTCCGGCCGCCCGCCCGCCCGCCCAGGCCGCCCCTGAACTTCGCGGGGTGCCGCGGCGGGGGCGATGCCGGCCAGCGCCGCCGCCGCCGCCGCCTCCCCCGCCGCCGCCGGGCGCGCGGCCGGCGGCCAAGGGCGGCCCGCAATGGCTCACCGCTGCCGCCGGGACCCCGGTGCCACCTGCTGGGGGAAGGCGGCGCGCCCCGCGGCGGGCTCCGCCAGCCCGGCCGCAAGGCCGCCACCCCACGCCACGCCACGCCACGCCGAGGAGGAGACAGCGGCGGCGAGCGCCGCGGGGCCCCCCCCCGCCGGCGAGCAGGGCAGGGCGGGCGGCCCCGCGGCGCCTCCGCGGGGGTGGCGGAGGGTGACTGGCGGGAGAGGGGCTGCCAGGGCAGCGCCATTTTGTGTCCCCCCCCCCTCCCGCCGCCGCTGCCGCCGCCGCCGCCTCCCCGCCCTCACAGGCTCCCTCTGCCGTGCCCCGCCGCCGCGGCTGCAGGTCGCCTGCCCGCCCCGCGGGGCCCCCTCGGGCCGGCGGAGGCCGCCGCGGCGCCCTGCCGCGAAGCAGCGGCGGCCTCTCGGCGCGCGGCCTGCGCCGCCGCCCGGCCCCCGCGGCCTGGCCAGGCGGCGGCGGCGGCGGCTCCCGCCGGCTCCCCGCTGCGCCCCGGCCTCCCGCACGGGCCGCTTCGGGCGGGCAGAGCCGGAGCCGGAGTCGGAGCCGCGCAAGTTGGCGGCGCAAACCGAGCGCGCCCGGGGAGGGGGCTAAGCGGCGGCGAAATGAACGCCGGTGACGGCGTTTCGGCGTCGTCGTTCGAGCTCGGTGCCGGCTGACGTGGCCTGGCACGGTCTCTCGTGGGGACCTGGAGCGGACCCCGACCCCGGCCGGGGCTCGCGGGGCGGCTCTCCTCCCGGGGGCAGCTTTCACACAAGGCGGTTAAACACCGACCTAAAGCGGGGAGTCTCTGCTGACCGAGTAACGTTTAGTACCTCTGGCCACCGTCTAGGAGGTCCACCGTGGCCGTACAGACGCCCGTAAGCGGTTTGAAGTTAGTGCTTTACTTTACTCCCCGCTTGGCACCTTCAGCTGTATTTCAGATTCACTTATTTCACTTACGTTGGTGCTAAATTTGTTTCTGTTGTAGGTTCTCTACAGCCAGCAGCGCCTATGGCCGTTGCTGCTAGAGGAAGGCTCCGGATAACCTAAAGCTCAGGTGCAAACATAACTTTGTGTTTTAAACATAGTCAGGCTGGGCTATGACAAGGAGAAGAGTGTGGGATATCCGCACGCGCTTACTTGAACAGAAGTTAAGTGCGTATTTGTACATGGTCTAATCAAAGCCCATAGGAAAATGCCGCTGGCTTTGGTATTACTGCCTGAGCCCATCGCTAGGAATAAGGAAATAAAATTCGTAAGTAGAAAATAAATTGCCTATTAACAGTAATTATTTGTATCAATATAGACTCCAGTCAGACCTGAATTCTCTTGGGCGAGGTGGTGCCCAAACACCCAGCAGAAAGTAGACCCGGTTCCAAAAAAGCAACCAGGAAATAGGCTTAATGGTGAAGCGATCTCAGAAAACATGCCTAATGGTAAAATTTATTAGACCCAGGAAAATTAAATTCATAAGGGAGGTTATGGAAACCTCATAGATTGGGTAAGGGTGTAATTTTCTATTAAATTGCTGAGTGGAAAATCCCAGAGGCAATCAATACGCTACTTTTGGAATTTTTCTAAACTTCACTGTAAGACTTTTATAAGGAAACTGGGCTAACATACTATTTAAAATCCTACATTATATATTTTTGGGTGGTTGCTGAAGCAGCAAAGGTAGGTAGATGTCATACACTGTTTGCTAAATTATTTGGGTCCAGTTAATCTCTGCTATGATACAGAGAAGTCAGGTCTGAAATGCAACAGTAGCGTGCATTAGTTTTGTGTACAAAAAAAAGTATTTACATTTTTTTGCCAAAGAGTCTGCTGATTCTAATCTGCTAATTTTATTTACGAGACTTGAAACTGCTGAAACTGTTGTGTTTAACTGTCATCCTTATTGGGACAATAGGATAATTTTATAAAGCATAAGGCCTTCATTTACTGTTCAATTCACATGATAGGCTTTATCCTGCATTTGCCAAAGAAATGTGCTACAAAAATAAAAAAATCTTTTCTGTTTTCCTCCTGTTATTTGATTTTGTAAAACATTTTGGGATATAATTTATGAAAAAAAAAAAAAGTGAGGCCAGTGTTTCATTAACTGCTCTCTTCTTTCTCTTAGTTCTTCCTTCCTAGTCGTATATTTTTTGCTTAAAGGGACACTCATGGTTTGAGAATGGCATTTCAGGCTGAAAACAGTACATACTGTCGTTTCAAGAAACATTTTACAAGGGTTAGCACATCCTTTTTTTATCAGTATCGCTCATTTTGCTTCTTGTGCATTTGACAAAAGAGAGAGATTCACTCTTTTCATTCTATAGGATGAGCCTGATCCTGCAAAGAAAACTTAGTGTGGTAGCTCAGATGAGTAAATCCTGTGATTTTCATTTCTGACAGTATTTGCCAGTTTGGATACCTAGGCCCTGATCCTGTAATCTCATCTGCATAAAAGTGAATTAGAAACTAGGACAAGGTGACTTTAGGTCAAAGTCTTCTAGTTATCCATAGAGCATGTAGGAGGATCTGGCAGCTGAAAAACAACCTTTCCATCCTGAACTGCTAATGTTTTTCAGCCATGACTTAGAAAAAGTACTTCAAGAATTCAAAGGTTCATATAGTCCCCAGAGACAGTAAGTTGCGAGCCTCTTTTTGGGGGTGCGTTGGGGTTAGTGTCCTACAACTGGACTCATATCATCTGCTCGTTTATCACAGGCCACCATCACATTATTCTAGCTGGAGACCCAGAGATAAAAGTCGTCTTTATTCCATTAGAATGGCTGCCTTGTTTCATCCTGCATATTCAATAGCTACGTCTCCGTGGCAGCCAAATGACTTATGATAAAGTACACTGGCTCCAAAGGGCAGTCAGCTTTTAATTTCGTCTTTTATTTCAGTTAATGTCTCAATATTGGATTGTTATTATTATTATATATTAAGAAACGACAGTTCCTTTTTTTTTTTTCTGATGGAAACATGGAAAATTCACAGCATTTTGTATATATTCATGAATAGCCACAAAGTATTCCCTCAATGAAAACATTAATTAAATAATGTGTTTTTCAAAACACCATGAAATTAACTAACTAAATGGACGCCTTATCTTGCAATATATTCCAAGTCTGCATGATTATCCCTGACTATTTTCTAGTTACTGTTTTATTATGTCATAAGTTACTTTGAAAATCATTTCCCCCCTGCTTCTAACCAACATTAATTTCTCAGATAATTTTCTGGTGTGTAAAATGCTTAGTTTATTTCAGGTGCTAGATCAGTAGCTAAACAATTAAATATAATTAATCTAGTAATACAAGCAAATTACAAGTATTAATGAGAACAGTGCTCTTCACATCAGGAAGTCTCAGACTCCTTTTCTTTGCTCCCAGGCTTATCCTCAAAATGGCTGGGTTGAGTTAGTTACAATATTTTAATTGTTATTAGGAAGGTAGGATAGTGTAGGACAAACAAGAGGGACGAATCCTAGAGCTGAGAAGAATGGTATGGGGGAATTATGAACTTCTTCAGCTTTCAATTGGAAAAACTGTACTTAAAGAAGTCTTACAAACTTCGTGATTTCAGGTATTAGGTCTAATACGTCAAGGAATCCACGTGAGGTTAGGAGAAGCAAGAAGGGGCTACCAACTGTCATATTAATAGCTCTAGGATTACTACTCATTTTGGAGGTTGAAGGAGTTCTGTGTGGTATTAGAAAGCAGGAGAAGGGTGAAGGGGTAAAGGAGAGATCAAGAGTTGCATAGGTGATGGGTTAATATGTTAGCTATTTCGGCTAGTTATGTTTAATGAATGTAGCTGAGGGTTTTATAAGCTGTGGTAACAATTTTTTCTCTTGTAGGTTTCCCATGGTGTTTTTGTGGTCACACAAAATACATAGGCAGTACCTTTTGTCGGCTCCCAATTTGATGATAGGTCACTTTGATGCCATACTGTCTTACTGCAAACTTTCCTTTTCGTAGAGCTTTCATGCTGACATATCTGGGGACTGGCTCATTACAGAGGTAGGGTTCTGGGCGTTACGAAGTAGTCTGAAGCTTAGACGTGCAGTTTAACTTGTTTTCTGGTCTTCCTTAAGTTCTTCCTTGAGTCCTTCCATTCCAGTCACAGCACTTGACACCCTGTTACACCTCTATCCTTTCTTTCTTTTTCCTTTGGGAAACTTGAAATGGCCTCTTCCGCCTGTTCTGCTGGTTTGTTAACCTTCCTCATATAAACTGAAAAGAAAAAGCTACAGGATGGATCAATGTTTTCATCTGTTTTCCAGCTCAGGGTTACTCATCAAAACTTCCCATAGCTGTTTCAACAATAAAGAATATAACTAAATCTATGCACAACGTGTTCTTTGTATATGTGTTTACAAGCCTGCTGTACAGCTCTAACAGTTTACAAACTCCATCAGACTGATGTTTTCCTGCCTTCTGTCATTTTGAGTCTACCTTGGACTAAAATTGCAAGGAAGGGTGGTTGGTATAAGAGTCAAGTTTGATGATCATCCATCCTGAGAGAGTACTTGTAGGATAACTGGATATTAAAATATTAACTGTCCCTGGGACAAACCATTTTTCAAATTTGAATTCTGGGGGGAGTAGGGAGACCAAGGTGGTGAAGCAATAGATGTGGCTGGAGGATAAAAAAAGAGGTCTCAATAGCCAGTTTATGACAAGCTAATGTGAAAGAATGAGAGAAGTCTGTTCATGTACGCACCTATTCTGTGCTTCTCTACAACACGCAGAAATCAGGAGCTGCACAAGTTTTGCCCTGCATCTGACTTAACAACCCAAGGTGCTTCAAGGTAACTGAGGAGAATGTGAGTAGGGTTCGTTATTTTGTCTGGAAGTTGGGTTTTTTTTGCTATATAAATAGTAATAGAGCTTTGTTCTTTGTGCTATAAAAACAGTAATAGTGTTTAGAAATTTTAGCAAAGCTTAGATGTATCTTTGCTTTGTTCTCACCTCTCTTTGAAGAGATGCAGTGTAAAGCCAAGGATGGCGTTCAAGGACAGGGCATGTTTAAGCTTTTGGGTAGTTTGAGAGCTGATGGTGGGAGCCCGAGCACAGCTAGGCTAAGTGGTCCCATCTGATGAATGCTACAGGCGCAAACTGAGGGAAGCTCAGCTGAGTCCAGCGTCTGCTGCTCAGAAGAGTTCAAAGAGGGTTATGCTGCTAGTCATACCCACATTTTTTGTGTCAGTTTGCTTCAGTATCAGTAACTGAAGGCAGATAAAAGAACGCATCCACAGAAATAGTCAGTCATTGAAGCTACAGATGGAAAATGAATGCAGAATCGGCTGCAGGAACAATAGCATTTAGTAAAGTTAGACAGCCCTGGCAGGCTATGGGATGAAGCAGCCCAGACAACAGCCATCCGTCCCGACTGAGACTGGTGTGGGGACGTTATGCTGCAGCTCCCCAGCACGGCCTTCTCACTGTCTCCAGCGTGCCACAGGGAGCTACCTTCTGCACCTTGAGTCTGCCTTGATCCCCTTCCGTTTCTCCTGCCACACATTAGTAAATGTGCTTGCACTAAAATCAATGGGAGTTTGAAAACTAAAAGTAATGTCTGCTTCGGTATGCTACTAATCCACTTATTTGGATCCTCTTACAGCTCCTCTGGGCTGCCCTGATCCCCTCTATCAGCCCACCCAGCTGCTCTGATCCTGCTCTCTAAACTTCCACTGCTGCTATATTTGCATCCCTGTCAACTCACAGGGCTGCAGCTTCAACTCCTTCAATCCCCTCTCCCAATAAGAATCTCTCCACTAGATTATAATCCTTGTAGCTCAGAAAACTGATGCAAGCTAAAATCAAATCACGAAGAGCTGCTGCAGCCCCTACTAGGATGTTCTGTTTCCCTAAACGTTTTCATTTCAGGCTAGGGAAATAGTTTTAAGACACATTCATAACCACCTGCCTGCGCTGCAGTTCTGAAAAATAAAATTTTATTGCAAGGTACAATGTGGTTCAGAATTTACTCACACCTCCACGTTTTAAAGACAGATTATGTGAATTTAATATCTGTATCAGGCTGGAGAATGACAGCCCCTGAAGATGATGCTTTCATTCAGCAGTAAGGTGTCTGAAGCAGCATTTTCATTAATAACGTAACCTCCTCCAGGGTTTACGTTTAGAGATACGTAGATATTGAAGACTACATCACTCTTTCAGTTCTTGACCTCTCAGCTGATTTGCAGCCATAGGAAGCCGCGGGGACGAGCGGGAGGGAGGTGCGCGCGCCCCTTTGTGAGGTGGCCCCGAGGCTCTGTGACCTCGTGGCTGTGCGGGCTTTTAGCCGGGCGCGGGGGCTCGCCCAGCTCGGTTCGCCCCAGGATCCTGCCGAGCGAGCGCGAGTGAGCGCGAGTGCGAGGCGTGGAGGGTCGGGCCTTGTGGAGGTGCGGGTGTCTGCATCTTTGCTGTGGCTCTGCAGCGGCTCTCTCGGTGCTGAAGCCAGGAGCCGCCTTTGGTCTCTGCCCTCTTAGTGCCGGGCTGCCGGGGCTGCGGGGCGTCCCGCGTGGCCCGTGTGCGTGCAGGGGGCGGAGGGGCCTCTGGGAGCACCGAGGAGACGCGCTGCCTGCTCCGCGAGGTCTCTTGCAGCTGAGGTGAGGCGGGCCGGGAGGAGCTGCAGGGAGTGGGCGCTGGGCTGGGGGGAGGCAGCTCCAAAGCCCCTGCACGTGGCATCAGGTTGGGCGAAAGCAAGGGGAGCGGTTGTGCAGCTGAGCCCTCCCGGGGGGGAGAGGCCCTCGGTGGCCGAGATGGTTCCTCTCAACCAGAAAGCAGCAGCTTCTGCAGCTTCTCCTTGACCTTCCTCAGGGTTTCTTTCTCCGTTGGTGGCCACAGCTCTTGCGCTCCCTGGCACTGCCCCGGCCCCCGCAGCAGCCTCCCGCCTGCCCACGGTCGCCCCTGATCTTGGTGTCTCTCTCCTTCGCAGAGGGCGGCAGCGGCCGCTGGGGCGCCTCCGAGGGCGAGCAGCTCCCCCCCGGCAGCTCTCGCCAGCCCGCGGCAGCCACCATGGCCACAGCTGCCTCTTCAGCCGCAACGTGTCCCATCTGCCTGGACAGGCCGGACAAGGCGGCGTTTGTGAACCCCTGCATGCACCAGTTCTGCTTGGGCTGCGTGCGGCGCTGGGCGGAGACCAAAGCCGAGTGCCCCCTGTGCAAACGGCGCATCAGCTCCATCCTGCACTCGGTGGCGGCGGACGACGACTTCCAAGAGCTCGCCGTCCGGCCTCCCGCAGGCGGCTCCCTTGCCAGCTTCCAGCCGTGGGGAGCCGCTTTCTTCCCCAACTTGCGCTGGACCCTCGCCCCGGCAGCCCCGCCGCAGCCAAACCCCTCCCTCCCACGGGTGCCGTCCCCTCCTGAGGGCGGCCCCACGCTGCCGGGGCCGTCGGGCCTGGCTGCGCTGCGGCAGAGGGAGGCAGCGCGGCCAGGCCGAAGCAGGAGCCCGCTCTCCCGGAGCACGGCGCGTCCCGCGGCAGCCCCTCGGAGGCAGGCGCCGGAGCAGGAGCAGGAGCAGGCGCCGCACTCCCACCGCCCTCGGCCCCGCGCTGTGCGGCAGGTGCCAGCGGTGCCCGACGGCGGCCACCTGCCAGAGCTCTCGGCGGCCTTCTTCCGCCGCAACCCGGCCGTGCTGCAGAGGCTGCTGCCTTGGCTCAAGCAGCAGCTGCGCCTCCTCTTCGGCGCCCGCCGGACGCTGGCCGCGGCCGTGCAGTTTATTGTGGTCACCAATGTTCGGCGGCACGACGTGGGCAGCCCGGCCTTTGCGGATGACCTGAGGCCCTTCTTGCTTGCACGCACCGAGCGCTTTGTCCGCCAGTTGGCCGCCGAGGCCAGGCGTGCCAGCTCCACGGAGGCCGTGGCTGCCCAGGCGCCCAGGGACCGTCGGGGTCCCGCGGGCGGGCAGGGACGCCCTGCGGCCTCTTCCCACCTGCACGCTGCCTCTCCAGCTGCCGATGGGTCACCAGCCCCCGCACAGGGCCCATCCCGGAGGAGAAGGCCTCCGGGCCCTGGGCACGACGATCTTCCCCGGGCCACAGACGCCCTCGCCCACGGGGCCCTTGCAGCCCCAGGGTCTCCCCAGCAGCCACGGGGAGGCTCTGACGAGGAAGCCCCCCGCGCGGGCCGAGGAGCGCGGAGGCCATTGCCAGCAGCTGTCCCCGCTGCGACTACGGAGAGGCGGCAGGAAGAGCCGGAGGCGGTGGCCGGCGTCTCTGCAGAGGCCGCTGCCAGCAGCCCCTCTGCTGCCGGCAGGGGCAGGAGGCCATCGCCTGGGAGTGGCCGGGTCCCCCAAAAGCGGAGGGCGAGCAGTCCCCAGGCCGATTCCCGGCCCAGGAAGAGGCACTCCCGGCGGCAGCGCTAGCGGGGGCTGCGCGAGCAAAGTCTGCTTTGACTCCTCCCCAGAGAAGGTGGCAGGGCTCTGGCACACAACGCTTCTGCAGATGATGCCGTGCCTTTAATAAAAGTGTTTGCCCTCGAGAACTACTCCCCTGTTGTGATCTGGGTGCGGGAAGAGGCCTTCACGCCGATCTGGCGACTGTAGCACCCCCTTGACTGGAGCCACTGTTCTGGCCCAGCAGCAGCCAGAGCCGTGCGAGTCAGGAGCTTGCACGGCTTGGCGAGTGCGTGGCGATGGGGAGCCGCTGCAAAGCCACAGAGCCACCCTCTCTTCTGCCCTGCTTCCGCAGCGCTCCCCAGCATCTCTCGTAGTGCTGGTGAGGCTCGGCGGGTCGGTGGCGTGGCTGCTTGTGTGGCTGGGTGCTCCCTCACTGCCTTGCCTCCTGCTCTCTTTCCCAAACCGCTTCCTGCTGCCAGACCTGTGCTGCTCTGGGATCTGCTCTCATCTCGCGGCACAAAAGCTGTGCAGTTCCCAGCAGTCCTGCAGGTTGAGTTCTGCCCCCTCCCCGGATCGCGCAGCGGGGTTCTTCCCGGCCCCTCCTCCACCCCAAAACAGTGGCTCCACAGAGGATGTGCTGGGTTTGTGCTGGGAACAAGGGAACAGTATGGATCTACGTGAAGGAAGACTCACACGCTCCGGAGCCATGTCGAATCCCCCAGTGAAGTCAGCAAGTGGTTGTTGCAACCTCCGGCAGCGGGAGCAGACGTGGAGTAGACGTGGAGTGCCAGTGGTGGGCCCTGCTGTCAGTGTGGAGCAGCACCTTGGGGCTGGGTGGGTGAGTGGTAAGCCCAGGGAAAACAGCTCCTGCAGCCTCCCCCACCAACAAGTCGACAGGCAGGACAGCTACGGCTCCCAGGCTCTGCCAACACGGCCTGCACGAAACAGAGGTGTGGTCTGTTCTGCAGAGCCAACAGACCCAACAGCGTTCCCTCCCAGAGCAAACAGAACAAGACAAACGTCTACCAGCAACCCACCACCAGCAACGGGGAGAAAGATGCGTTACAGAGCAGCCAGGGAGGGCAAGCCAAGCCACACAGCAACTGAAAGATCTAACAATCCCGTGCTGGTGGGATATATGCACTGGGGGGAGCCCAAGGTTTCCTGCTTTGCTTCACCTCGCTTTACAGCCTTTGAGTGAGCGTCTTCACAGAAGCACACACTCACAGACTGGCCAAGGTTGGAAGGCACCTGTGGAGATGATCTAGTCCACCCCGCCTGCTCAAGCAGCGGCATCTAGAGCACATTGCACAGGATCGCATCCAGGCGGGTCTGGAATATCTCCGGCAAAGGAGACGCCACAACCTCTCTGGGCAACCTGTTCCAGTGGTCAGAACTTGCTAACTGCAAGTGTTTTGCCGTTACTCTTAACCATTTGTTTACGTCGAGGCTGTACGCCTAGCAAATCTCGTGAAAGATCTCGCAGCGTCACGAGGAACAGGAGTGAACGTGGAGCTGTGTGTGCGCGGATGGAGGGGTGGATTGTCCCAGAGGGGACTCCTCCAGCCCAAGGACGTTCTTGCCTCTGGAGGGCTTGCTACCATCTATCTGCAGGTGTGAAGGATGGACGCGGGTCGCCAGTGTGGCCTTTTGGCTCTTGCCTTGCAGTGGGAAAGGTGACCGTGCGATCCAAGGTGGAGGGCTTGAATTTCTGCTCTGTGCATCACCTCTTGCTCAAGAACTCTCTAACGGGGCTTGAAAAGAACCCAAAGAAACATCTGTGGTCTCTTAAGCTGTGAAGGCCGGCAGTTGCTCCCTGAGAGCATATGTTATCCAGGTATTGCAGGAAAGAGTTTCTTCCATTCCTTCTTTGGAGAGAGATGTTTTAGAGACAGAAAAGCTGGGGCTCGAGGTAGCGGTCCCAGCATCGATTGGCTCTCTAGGGGTCATGTCCTGACACTGTGTTTGTAGACCATAGAGACTGTGAACAATCGGAGAAGCACAGCCGTTGGAGCTGGGGTCCTCGAGAAACTTCTCTCTCCGGCCCAAGGCAGCTGCAGGCACCCAGCAGTGACAGCCAGCCCGAAAAGGCCCGGTCAAGCGCAGGGGCGGGCTGAGCACATCCCCCTTCAGCCAGCGCAGCCCTCAGTGCTGCACTGGAGACAGTAACACGCTTCTGCTCCCGTACGGAAAGGAGTAAAATCCTGGGGGAATCCCGGAGGGAAGGGGCGGCGAGAGCTGGAGGATCAGCAACCTGAGGGAGGCCCTAGGGTCGAGCACTCCTGCTGGGTGGAGGGGACAGCCTTGTGGTTGCTGTCCTACGGCCTCACGGGGAGGCAGCAGTTCCTGACTCAGGCCATCAGGCTTCTGCTCTGCACGTCCCGAGACATGCGCCATGCGCGGGGAGGCCTCACGGGCTGCGGGACAGACACAGGCCTTGTCGCGGGCACGGAGCTGGTGACTCTCTAGCAGTCCTCGGCAGAGGAGCTAAAGTCAGGGGAACGGAGGGGAGCTTTCGGGCACCACAGCGCCGTTGTCCGGACAGAACGGTAGCTGGTCTCCAGCCATAGGAAGCCGCGGGGACGAGCGGGAGGGAGGTGCGCGCGCCCCTTTGTGAGGTGGCCCCGAGGCTCTGTGACCTCGTGGCTGTGCGGGCTTTTAGCCGGGCGCGGGGGCTCGCCCAGCTCGGTTCGCCCCAGGATCCTGCCGAGCGAGCGCGAGTGAGCGCGAGTGCGAGGCGTGGAGGGTCGGGCCTTGTGGAGGTGCGGGTGTCTGCATCTTTGCTGTGGCTCTGCAGTGGCTCTCTCGGTGCTGAAGCCAGGAGCCGCCTTTGGTCTCTGCCCTCTTAGTGCCGGGCTGCCGGGGCTGCGGGGCGTCCCGCGTGGCCCGTGTGCGTGCAGGGGGCGGAGGGGCCTCTGGGAGCACCGAGGAGACGCGCTGCCTGCTCCGCGAGGTCTCTTGCAGCTGAGGTGAGGCGGGCCGGGAGGAGCTGCAGGGAGTGGGCGCTGGGCTGGGGGGAGGCAGCTCCAAAGCCCCTGCACGTGGCATCAGGTTGGGCGAAAGCAAGGGGAGCGGTTGTGCAGCTGAGCCCTCCCGGGGGGAGAGGCCCTCGGTGGCCGAGATGGTTCCTCTCAACCAGAAAGCAGCAGCTTCTGCAGCTTCTCCTTGACCTTCCTCAGGGTTTCTTTCTCCGTTGGTGGCCACAGCTCTTGCGCTCCCTGGCACTGCCCCGGCCCCCGCAGCAGCCTCCCGCCTGCCCACGGTCGCCCCTGATCTTGGTGTCTCTCTCCTTCGCAGAGGGCGGCAGCAGCCGCTGGGGCGCCTCCGAGGGCGAGCAGCTCCCCCCCGGCAGCTCTCGCCAGCCCGCGGCAGCCACCATGGCCACAGCTGCCTCTTCAGCCGCAACGTGTCCCATCTGCCTGGACAGGCCGGACAAGGCGGCGTTTGTGAACCCCTGCATGCACCAGTTCTGCTTGGGCTGCGTGCGGCGCTGGGCGGAGACCAAAGCCGAGTGCCCCCTGTGCAAACGGCGCATCAGCTCCATCCTGCACTCGGTGGCGGCGGACGACGACTTCCAAGAGCTCGCCATCCGGCCTCCCGCAGGCGGCTCCCTTGCCAGCTTCCAGCCGTGGGGAGCCGCTTTCTTCCCCAACTTGCGCTGGACCCTCGCCCCGGCAGCCCCGCCGCAGCCAAACCCCTCCCTCCCACGGGTGCCGTCCCCTCCTGAGGGCGGCCCCACGCTGCCGGGGCCGTCGGGCCTGGCTGCGCTGCGGCAGAGGGAGGCAGCGCGGCCAGGCCGAAGCAGGAGCCCGCTCTCCCGGAGCACGGCGCGTCCCGCGGCAGCCCCTCGGAGGCAGGCGCCGGAGCAGGAGCAGGAGCAGGCGCCGCACTCCCACCGCCCTCGGCCCCGCGCTGTGCGGCAGGTGCCAGCGGTGCCCGACGGCGGCCACCTGCCAGAGCTCTCGGCGGCCTTCTTCCGCCGCAACCCGGCCGTGCTGCAGAGGCTGCTGCCTTGGCTCAAGCAGCAGCTGCGCCTCCTCTTCGGCGCCCGCCGGACGCTGGCCGCGGCCGTGCAGTTTATTGTGGTCACCAATGTTCGGCGGCACGACGTGGGCAGCCCGGCCTTTGCGGATGACCTGAGGCCCTTCTTGCTTGCACGCACCGAGCGCTTTGTCCGCCAGTTGGCCGCCGAGGCCAGGCGTGCCAGCTCCACGGAGGCCGTGGCTGCCCAGGCGCCCAGGGACCGTCGGGGTCCCGCGGGCGGGCAGGGACGCCCTGCGGCCTCTTCCCACCTGCACGCTGCCTCTCCAGCTGCCGATGGGTCACCAGCCCCCGCACAGGGCCCATCCCGGAGGAGAAGGCCTCCGGGCCCTGGGCACGACGATCTTCCCCGGGCCACAGACGCCCTCGCCCACGGGGCCCTTGCAGCCCCAGGGTCTCCCCAGCAGCCACGGGGAGGCTCTGACGAGGAAGCCCCCCGCGCGGGCCGAGGAGCGCGGAGGCCATTGCCAGCAGCTGTCCCCGCTGCGACTACGGAGAGGCGGCAGGAAGAGCCGGAGGCGGTGGCCGGCGTCTCTGCAGAGGCCGCTGCCAGCAGCCCCTCTGCTGCCGGCAGGGGCAGGAGGCCATCGCCTGGGAGTGGCCGGGTCCCCCAAAAGCGGAGGGCGAGCAGTCCCCAGGCCGATTCCCGGCCCAGGAAGAGGCACTCCCGGCGGCAGCGCTAGCGGGGGCTGCGCGAGCAAAGTCTGCTTTGACTCCTCCCCAGAGAAGGTGGCAGGGCTCTGGCACACAACGCTTCTGCAGATGATGCCGTGCCTTTAATAAAAGTGTTTGCCCTCGAGAACTACTCCCCTGTTGTGATCTGGGTGCGGGAAGAGGCCTTCACGCCGATCTGGCGACTGTAGCACCCCCTTGACTGGAGCCACTGTTCTGGCCCAGCAGCAGCCAGAGCCGTGCGAGTCAGGAGCTTGCACGGCTTGGCGAGTGCGTGGCGATGGGGAGCCGCTGCAAAGCCACAGAGCCACCCTCTCTTCTGCCCTGCTTCCGCAGCGCTCCCCAGCATCTCTCGTAGTGCTGGTGAGGCTCGGCGGGTCGGTGGCATGGCTGCTTGTGTGGCTGGGTGCTCCCTCACTGCCTTGCCTCCTGCTCTCTTTCCCAAACCGCTTCCTGCTGCCAGACCTGTGCTGCTCCGGGATCTGCTCTCATCTCGCGGCACAAAAGCTGTGCAGTTCCCAGCAGTCCTGCAGGTTGAGTTCTGCCCCCTCCCCGGATCGCGCAGCGGGGTTCTTCCCGGCCCCTCCTCCACCCCAAAACAGTGGCTCCACAGAGGATGTGCTGGGTTTGTGCTGGGAACAAGGGAACAGTATGGATCTACGTGAAGGAAGACTCACACGCTCCGGAGCCATGTCGAATCCCCCAGTGAAGTCAGCAAGTGGTTGTTGCAACCTCCGGCAGCGGGAGCAGACGTGGAGTAGACGTGGAGTGCCAGTGGTGGGCCCTGCTGTCAGTGTGGAGCAGCACCTTGGGGCTGGGTGGGTGAGTGGTAAGCCCAGGGAAAACAGCTCCTGCAGCCTCCCCCACCAACAAGTCGACAGGCAGGACAGCTACGGCTCCCAGGCTCTGCCAACACGGCCTGCACGAAACAGAGGTGTGGTCTGTTCTGCAGAGCCAACAGACCCAACAGCGTTCCCTCCCAGAGCAAACAGAACAAGACAAACGTCTACCAGCAACCCACCACCAGCAACGGGGAGAAAGATGCGTTACAGAGCAGCCAGGGAGGGCAAGCCAAGCCACACAGCAACTGAAAGATCTAACAATCCCGTGCTGGTGGGATATATGCACTGGGGGGAGCCCAAGGTTTCCTGCTTTGCTTCACCTCGCTTTACAGCCTTTGAGTGAGCGTCTTCACAGAAGCACACACTCACAGACTGGCCAAGGTTGGAAGGCACCTGTGGAGATGATCTAGTCCACCCCGCCTGCTCAAGCAGCGGCATCTAGAGCACATTGCACAGGATCGCATCCAGGCGGGTCTGGAATATCTCCGGCAAAGGAGACGCCACAACCTCTCTGGGCAACCTGTTCCAGTGGTCAGAACTTGCTAACTGCAAGTGTTTTGCCGTTACTCTTAACCATTTGTTTACGTCGAGGCTGTACGCCTAGCAAATCTCGTGAAAGATCTCGCAGCGTCACGAGGAACAGGAGTGAACGTGGAGCTGTGTGTGCGCGGATGGAGGGGTGGATTGTCCCAGAGGGGACTCCTCCAGCCCAAGGACGTTCTTGCCTCTGGAGGGCTTGCTACCATCTATCTGCAGGTGTGAAGGATGGACGCGGGTCGCCAGTGTGGCCTTTTGGCTCTTGCCTTGCAGTGGGAAAGGTGACCGTGCGATCCAAGGTGGAGGGCTTGAATTTCTGCTCTGTGCATCACCTCTTGCTCAAGAACTCTCTAACGGGGCTTGAAAAGAACCCAAAGAAACATCTGTGGTCTCTTAAGCTGTGAAGGCCGGCAGTTGCTCCCTGAGAGCATATGTTATCCAGGTATTGCAGGAAAGAGTTTCTTCCATTCCTTCTTTGGAGAGAGATGTTTTAGAGACAGAAAAGCTGGGGCTCGAGGTAGCGGTCCCAGCATCGATTGGCTCTCTAGGGGTCATGTCCTGACACTGTGTTTGTAGACCATAGAGACTGTGAACAATCGGAGAAGCACAGCCGTTGGAGCTGGGGTCCTCGAGAAACTTCTCTCTCCGGCCCAAGGCAGCTGCAGGCACCCAGCAGTGACAGCCAGCCCGAAAAAGCCCGGTCAAGCGCAGGGGCGGGCTGAGCACATCCCCTTTCAGCCAGCGCAGCCCTCAGTGCTGCACTGGAGACAGTAACACGCTTCTGCTCCCGTACGGAAAGGAGTAAAATCCTGGGGGAATCCCGGAGGGAAGGGGCGGCGAGAGCTGGAGGATCAGCAACCTGAGGGAGGCCCTAGGGTCGAGCACTCCTGCTGGGTGGAGGGGACAGCCTTGTGGTTGCTGTCCTACGGCCTCACGGGGAGGCAGCAGTTCCTGACTCAGGCCATCAGGCTTCTGCTCTGCACGTCCCGAGACATGCGCCATGCGCGGGGAGGCCTCACGGGCTGCGGGACAGACACAGGCCTTGTCGCGGGCACGGAGCTGGTGACTCTCTAGCAGTCCTCGGCAGAGGAGCTAAAGTCAGGGGAACGGAGGGGAGCTTTCGGGCACCACAGCGCCGTTGTCCGGACAGAACGGTAGCTGGTCTCCAGCCATAGGAAGCCGCGGGGACGAGCGGGAGGGAGGTGCGCGCGCCCCTTTGTGAGGTGGCCCCGAGGCTCTGTGACCTCGTGGCTGTGCGGGCTTTTAGCCGGGCGCGGGGGCTCGCCCAGCTCGGTTCGCCCCAGGATCCTGCCGAGCGAGCGCGAGTGAGCGCGAGTGCGAGGCGTGGAGGGTCGGGCCTTGTGGAGGTGCGGGTGTCTGCATCTTTGCTGTGGCTCTGCAGTGGCTCTCTCGGTGCTGAAGCCAGGAGCCGCCTTTGGTCTCTGCCCTCTTAGTGCCGGGCTGCCGGGGCTGCGGGGCGTCCCGCGTGGCCCGTGTGCGTGCAGGGGGCGGAGGGGCCTCTGGGAGCACCGAGGAGACGCGCTGCCTGCTCCGCGAGGTCTCTTGCAGCTGAGGTGAGGCGGGCCGGGAGGAGCTGCAGGGAGTGGGCGCTGGGCTGGGGGGAGGCAGCTCCAAAGCCCCTGCACGTGGCATCAGGTTGGGCGAAAGCAAGGGGAGCGGTTGTGCAGCTGAGCCCTCCCGGGGGGAGAGGCCCTCGGTGGCCGAGATGGTTCCTCTCAACCAGAAAGCAGCAGCTTCTGCAGCTTCTCCTTGACCTTCCTCAGGGTTTCTTTCTCCGTTGGTGGCCACAGCTCTTGCGCTCCCTGGCACTGCCCCGGCCCCCGCAGCAGCCTCCCGCCTGCCCACGGTCGCCCCTGATCTTGGTGTCTCTCTCCTTCGCAGAGGGCGGCAGCGGCCGCTGGGGCGCCTCCGAGGGCGAGCAGCTCCCCCCCGGCAGCTCTCGCCAGCCCGCGGCAGCCACCATGGCCACAGCTGCCTCTTCAGCCGCAACGTGTCCCATCTGCCTGGACAGGCCGGACAAGGCGGCGTTTGTGAACCCCTGCATGCACCAGTTCTGCTTGGGCTGCGTGCGGCGCTGGGCGGAGACCAAAGCCGAGTGCCCCCTGTGCAAACGGCGCATCAGCTCCATCCTGCACTCGGTGGCGGCGGACGACGACTTCCAAGAGCTCGCCGTCCGGCCTCCCGCAGGCGGCTCCCTTGCCAGCTTCCAGCCGTGGGGAGCCGCTTTCTTCCCCAACTTGCGCTGGACCCTCGCCCCGGCAGCCCCGCCGCAGCCAAACCCCTCCCTCCCACGGGTGCCGTCCCCTCCTGAGGACGGCCCCACGCTGCCGGGGCCGTCGGGCCTGGCTGCGCTGCGGCAGAGGGAGGCAGCGCGGCCAGGCCGAAGCAGGAGCCCGCTCTCCCGGAGCACGGCGCGTCCCGCGGCAGCCCCTCGGAGGCAGGCGCCGGAGCAGGAGCAGGAGCAGGCGCCGCACTCCCACCGCCCTCGGCCCCGCGCTGTGCGGCAGGTGCCAGCGGTGCCCGACGGCGGCCACCTGCCAGAGCTCTCGGCGGCCTTCTTCCGCCGCAACCCGGCCGTGCTGCAGAGGCTGCTGCCTTGGCTCAAGCAGCAGCTGCGCCTCCTCTTCGGCGCCCGCCGGACGCTGGCCGCGGCCGTGCAGTTTATTGTGGTCACCAATGTTCGGCGGCACGACGTGGGCAGCCCGGCCTTTGCGGATGACCTGAGGCCCTTCTTGCTTGCACGCACCGAGCGCTTTGTCCGCCAGTTGGCCGCCGAGGCCAGGCGTGCCAGCTCCACGGAGGCCGTGGCTGCCCAGGCGCCCAGGGACCGTCGGGGTCCCGCGGGCGGGCAGGGACGCCCTGCGGCCTCTTCCCACCTGCACGCTGCCTCTCCAGCTGCCGATGGGTCACCAGCCCCCGCACAGGGCCCATCCCGGAGGAGAAGGCCTCCGGGCCCTGGGCACGACGATCTTCCCCGGGCCACAGACGCCCTCGCCCACGGGGCCCTTGCAGCCCCAGGGTCTCCCCAGCAGCCACGGGGAGGCTCTGACGAGGAAGCCCCCCGCGCGGGCCGAGGAGCGCGGAGGCCATTGCCAGCAGCTGTCCCCGCTGCGACTACGGAGAGGCGGCAGGAAGAGCCGGAGGCGGTGGCCGGCGTCTCTGCAGAGGCCGCTGCCAGCAGCCCCTCTGCTGCCGGCAGGGGCAGGAGGCCATCGCCTGGGAGTGGCCGGGTCCCCCAAAAGCGGAGGGCGAGCAGTCCCCAGGCCGATTCCCGGCCCAGGAAGAGGCACTCCCGGCGGCAGCGCTAGCGGGGGCTGCGCGAGCAAAGTCTGCTTTGACTCCTCCCCAGAGAAGGTGGCAGGGCTCTGGCACACAACGCTTCTGCAGATGATGCCGTGCCTTTAATAAAAGTGTTTGCCCTCGAGAACTACTCCCCTGTTGTGATCTGGGTGCGGGAAGAGGCCTTCACGCCGATCTGGCGACTGTAGCACCCCCTTGACTGGAGCCACTGTTCTGGCCCAGCAGCAGCCAGAGCCGTGCGAGTCAGGAGCTTGCACGGCTTGGCGAGTGCGTGGCGATGGGGAGCCGCTGCAAAGCCACAGAGCCACCCTCTCTTCTGCCCTGCTTCCGCAGCGCTCCCCAGCATCTCTCGTAGTGCTGGTGAGGCTCGGCGGGTCGGTGGCGTGGCTGCTTGTGTGGCTGGGTGCTCCCTCACTGCCTTGCCTCCTGCTCTCTTTCCCAAACCGCTTCCTGCTGCCAGACCTGTGCTGCTCCGGGATCTGCTCTCATCTCGCGGCACAAAAGCTGTGCAGTTCCCAGCAGTCCTGCAGGTTGAGTTCTGCCCCCTCCCCGGATCGCGCAGCGGGGTTCTTCCCGGCCCCTCCTCCACCCCAAAACAGTGGCTCCACAGAGGATGTGCTGGGTTTGTGCTGGGAACAAGGGAACAGTATGGATCTACGTGAAGGAAGACTCACACGCTCCGGAGCCATGTCGAATCCCCCAGTGAAGTCAGCAAGTGGTTGTTGCAACCTCCGGCAGCGGGAGCAGACGTGGAGTAGACGTGGAGTGCCAGTGGTGGGCCCTGCTGTCAGTGTGGAGCAGCACCTTGGGGCTGGGTGGGTGAGTGGTAAGCCCAGGGAAAACAGCTCCTGCAGCCTCCCCCACCAACAAGTCGACAGGCAGGACAGCTACGGCTCCCAGGCTCTGCCAACACGGCCTGCACGAAACAGAGGTGTGGTCTGTTCTGCAGAGCCAACAGACCCAACAGCGTTCCCTCCCAGAGCAAACAGAACAAGACAAACGTCTACCAGCAACCCACCACCAGCAACGGGGAGAAAGATGCGTTACAGAGCAGCCAGGGAGGGCAAGCCAAGCCACACAGCAACTGAAAGATCTAACAATCCCGTGCTGGTGGGATATATGCACTGGGGGGAGCCCAAGGTTTCCTGCTTTGCTTCACCTCGCTTTACAGCCTTTGAGTGAGCGTCTTCACAGAAGCACACACTCACAGACTGGCCAAGGTTGGAAGGCACCTGTGGAGATGATCTAGTCCACCCCGCCTGCTCAAGCAGCGGCATCTAGAGCACATTGCACAGGATCGCATCCAGGCGGGTCTGGAATATCTCCGGCAAAGGAGACGCCACAACCTCTCTGGGCAACCTGTTCCAGTGGTCAGAACTTGCTAACTGCAAGTGTTTTGCCGTTACTCTTAACCATTTGTTTACGTCGAGGCTGTACGCCTAGCAAATCTCGTGAAAGATCTCGCAGCGTCACGAGGAACAGGAGTGAACGTGGAGCTGTGTGTGCGCGGATGGAGGGGTGGATTGTCCCAGAGGGGACTCCTCCAGCCCAAGGACGTTCTTGCCTCTGGAGGGCTTGCTACCATCTATCTGCAGGTGTGAAGGATGGACGCGGGTCGCCAGTGTGGCCTTTTGGCTCTTGCCTTGCAGTGGGAAAGGTGACCGTGCGATCCAAGGTGGAGGGCTTGAATTTCTGCTCTGTGCATCACCTCTTGCTCAAGAACTCTCTAACGGGGCTTGAAAAGAACCCAAAGAAACATCTGTGGTCTCTTAAGCTGTGAAGGCCGGCAGTTGCTCCCTGAGAGCATATGTTATCCAGGTATTGCAGGAAAGAGTTTCTTCCATTCCTTCTTTGGAGAGAGATGTTTTAGAGACAGAAAAGCTGGGGCTCGAGGTAGCGGTCCCAGCATCGATTGGCTCTCTAGGGGTCATGTCCTGACACTGTGTTTGTAGACCATAGAGACTGTGAACAATCGGAGAAGCACAGCCGTTGGAGCTGGGGTCCTCGAGAAACTTCTCTCTCCGGCCCAAGGCAGCTGCAGGCACCCAGCAGTGACAGCCAGCCCGAAAAAGCCCGGTCAAGCGCAGGGGCGGGCTGAGCACATCCCCTTTCAGCCAGCGCAGCCCTCAGTGCTGCACTGGAGACAGTAACACGCTTCTGCTCCCGTACGGAAAGGAGTAAAATCCTGGGGGAATCCCGGAGGGAAGGGGCGGCGAGAGCTGGAGGATCAGCAACCTGAGGGAGGCCCTAGGGTCGAGCACTCCTGCTGGGTGGAGGGGACAGCCTTGTGGTTGCTGTCCTACGGCCTCACGGGGAGGCAGCAGTTCCTGACTCAGGCCATCAGGCTTCTGCTCTGCACGTCCCGAGACATGCGCCATGCGCGGGGAGGCCTCACGGGCTGCGGGACAGACACAGGCCTTGTCGCGGGCACGGAGCTGGTGACTCTCTAGCAGTCCTCGGCAGAGGAGCTAAAGTCAGGGGAACGGAGGGGAGCTTTCGGGCACCACAGCGCCGTTGTCCGGACAGAACGGTAGCTGGTCTCCAGCCATAGGAAGCCGCGGGGACGAGCGGGAGGGAGGTGCGCGCGCCCCTTTGTGAGGTGGCCCCGAGGCTCTGTGACCTCGTGGCTGTGCGGGCTTTTAGCCGGGCGCGGGGGCTCGCCCAGCTCGGTTCGCCCCAGGATCCTGCCGAGCGAGCGCGAGTGAGCGCGAGTGCGAGGCGTGGAGGGTCGGGCCTTGTGGAGGTGCGGGTGTCTGCATCTTTGCTGTGGCTCTGCAGCGGCTCTCTCGGTGCTGAAGCCAGGAGCCGCCTTTGGTCTCTGCCCTCTTAGTGCCGGGCTGCCGGGGCTGCGGGGCGTCCCGCGTGGCCCGTGTGCGTGCAGGGGGCGGAGGGGCCTCTGGGAGCACCGAGGAGACGCGCTGCCTGCTCCGCGAGGTCTCTTGCAGCTGAGGTGAGGCGGGCCGGGAGGAGCTGCAGGGAGTGGGCGCTGGGCTGGGGGGAGGCAGCTCCAAAGCCCCTGCACGTGGCATCAGGTTGGGCGAAAGCAAGGGGAGCGGTTGTGCAGCTGAGCCCTCCCGGGGGGAGAGGCCCTCGGTGGCCGAGATGGTTCCTCTCAACCAGAAAGCAGCAGCTTCTGCAGCTTCTCCTTGACCTTCCTCAGGGTTTCTTTCTCCGTTGGTGGCCACAGCTCTTGCGCTCCCTGGCACTGCCCCGGCCCCCGCAGCAGCCTCCCGCCTGCCCACGGTCGCCCCTGATCTTGGTGTCTCTCTCCTTCGCAGAGGGCGGCAGCGGCCGCTGGGGCGCCTCCGAGGGCGAGCAGCTCCCCCCCGGCAGCTCTCGCCAGCCCGCGGCAGCCACCATGGCCACAGCTGCCTCTTCAGCCGCAACGTGTCCCATCTGCCTGGACAGGCCGGACAAGGCGGCGTTTGTGAACCCCTGCATGCACCAGTTCTGCTTGGGCTGCGTGCGGCGCTGGGCGGAGACCAAAGCCGAGTGCCCCCTGTGCAAACGGCGCATCAGCTCCATCCTGCACTCGGTGGCAGCGGACGACGACTTCCAAGAGCTCGCCGTCCGGCCTCCCGCAGGCGGCTCCCTTGCCAGCTTCCAGCCGTGGGGAGCCGCTTTCTTCCCCAACTTGCGCTGGACCCTCGCCCCGGCAGCCCCGCCGCAGCCAAACCCCTCCCTCCCACGGGTGCCGTCCCCTCCTGAGGACGGCCCCACGCTGCCGGGGCCGTCGGGCCTGGCTGCGCTGCGGCAGAGGGAGGCAGCGCGGCCAGGCCGAAGCAGGAGCCCGCTCTCCCGGAGCACGGCGCGTCCCGCGGCAGCCCCTCGGAGGCAGGCGCCGGAGCAGGAGCAGGAGCAGGCGCCGCACTCCCACCGCCCTCGGCCCCGCGCTGTGCGGCAGGTGCCAGCGGTGCCCGACGGCGGCCACCTGCCAGAGCTCTCGGCGGCCTTCTTCCGCCGCAACCCGGCCGTGCTGCAGAGGCTGCTGCCTTGGCTCAAGCAGCAGCTGCGCCTCCTCTTCGGCGCCCGCCGGACGCTGGCCGCGGCCGTGCAGTTTATTGTGGTCACCAATGTTCGGCGGCACGACGTGGGCAGCCCGGCCTTTGCGGATGACCTGAGGCCCTTCTTGCTTGCACGCACCGAGCGCTTTGTCCGCCAGTTGGCCGCCGAGGCCAGGCGTGCCAGCTCCACGGAGGCCGTGGCTGCCCAGGCGCCCAGGGACCGTCGGGGTCCCGCGGGCGGGCAGGGACGCCCTGCGGCCTCTTCCCACCTGCACGCTGCCTCTCCAGCTGCCGATGGGTCACCAGCCCCCGCACAGGGCCCATCCCGGAGGAGAAGGCCTCCGGGCCCTGGGCACGACGATCTTCCCCGGGCCACAGACGCCCTCGCCCACGGGGCCCTTGCAGCCCCAGGGTCTCCCCAGCAGCCACGGGGAGGCTCTGACGAGGAAGCCCCCCGCGCGGGCCGAGGAGCGCGGAGGCCATTGCCAGCAGCTGTCCCCGCTGCGACTACGGAGAGGCGGCAGGAAGAGCCGGAGGCGGTGGCCGGCGTCTCTGCAGAGGCCGCTGCCAGCAGCCCCTCTGCTGCCGGCAGGGGCAGGAGGCCATCGCCTGGGAGTGGCCGGGTCCCCCAAAAGCGGAGGGCGAGCAGTCCCCAGGCCGATTCCCGGCCCAGGAAGAGGCACTCCCGGCGGCAGCGCTAGCGGGGGCTGCGCGAGCAAAGTCTGCTTTGACTCCTCCCCAGAGAAGGTGGCAGGGCTCTGGCACACAACGCTTCTGCAGATGATGCCGTGCCTTTAATAAAAGTGTTTGCCCTCGAGAACTACTCCCCTGTTGTGATCTGGGTGCGGGAAGAGGCCTTCACGCCGATCTGGCGACTGTAGCACCCCCTTGACTGGAGCCACTGTTCTGGCCCAGCAGCAGCCAGAGCCGTGCGAGTCAGGAGCTTGCACGGCTTGGCGAGTGCGTGGCGATGGGGAGCCGCTGCAAAGCCACAGAGCCACCCTCTCTTCTGCCCTGCTTCCGCAGCGCTCCCCAGCATCTCTCGTAGTGCTGGTGAGGCTCGGCGGGTCAGTGGCGTGGCTGCTTGTGTGGCTGGGTGCTCCCTCACTGCCTTGCCTCCTGCTCTCTTTCCCAAACCGCTTCCTGCTGCCAGACCTGTGCTGCTCCGGGATCTGCTCTCATCTCGCGGCACAAAAGCTGTGCAGTTCCCAGCAGTCCTGCAGGTTGAGTTCTGCCCCCTCCCCGGATCGCGCAGCGGGGTTCTTCCCGGCCCCTCCTCCACCCCAAAACAGTGGCTCCACAGAGGATGTGCTGGGTTTGTGCTGGGAACAAGGGAACAGTATGGATCTACGTGAAGGAAGACTCACACGCTCCGGAGCCATGTCGAATCCCCCAGTGAAGTCAGCAAGTGGTTGTTGCAACCTCCGGCAGCGGGAGCAGACGTGGAGTAGACGTGGAGTGCCAGTGGTGGGCCCTGCTGTCAGTGTGGAGCAGCACCTTGGGGCTGGGTGGGTGAGTGGTAAGCCCAGGGAAAACAGCTCCTGCAGCCTCCCCCACCAACAAGTCGACAGGCAGGACAGCTACGGCTCCCAGGCTCTGCCAACACGGCCTGCACGAAACAGAGGTGTGGTCTGTTCTGCAGAGCCAACAGACCCAACAGCGTTCCCTCCCAGAGCAAACAGAACAAGACAAACGTCTACCAGCAACCCACCACCAGCAACGGGGAGAAAGATGCGTTACAGAGCAGCGAGGGAGGGCAAGCCAAGCCACACAGCAACTGAAAGATCTAACAATCCCGTGCTGGTGGGATATATGCACTGGGGGGAGCCCAAGGTTTCCTGCTTTGCTTCACCTCGCTTTACAGCCTTTGAGTGAGCGTCTTCACAGAAGCACACACTCACAGACTGGCCAAGGTTGGAAGGCACCTGTGGAGATGATCTAGTCCACCCCGCCTGCTCAAGCAGCGGCATCTAGAGCACATTGCACAGGATCGCATCCAGGCGGGTCTGGAATATCTCCGGCAAAGGAGACGCCACAACCTCTCTGGGCAACCTGTTCCAGTGGTCAGAACTTGCTAACTGCAAGTGTTTTGCCGTTACTCTTAACCATTTGTTTACGTCGAGGCTGTACGCCTAGCAAATCTCGTGAAAGATCTCGCAGCGTCACGAGGAACAGGAGTGAACGTGGAGCTGTGTGTGCGCGGATGGAGGGGTGGATTGTCCCAGAGGGGACTCCTCCAGCCCAAGGACGTTCTTGCCTCTGGAGGGCTTGCTACCATCTATCTGCAGGTGTGAAGGATGGACGCGGGTCGCCAGTGTGGCCTTTTGGCTCTTGCCTTGCAGTGGGAAAGGTGACCGTGCGATCCAAGGTGGAGGGCTTGAATTTCTGCTCTGTGCATCACCTCTTGCTCAAGAACTCTCTAACGGGGCTTGAAAAGAACCCAAAGAAACATCTGTGGTCTCTTAAGCTGTGAAGGCCGGCAGTTGCTCCCTGAGAGCATATGTTATCCAGGTATTGCAGGAAAGAGTTTCTTCCATTCCTTCTTTGGAGAGAGATGTTTTAGAGACAGAAAAGCTGGGGCTCGAGGTAGCGGTCCCAGCATCGATTGGCTCTCTAGGGGTCATGTCCTGACACTGTGTTTGTAGACCATAGAGACTGTGAACAATCGGAGAAGCACAGCCGTTGGAGCTGGGGTCCTCGAGAAACTTCTCTCTCCGGCCCAAGGCAGCTGCAGGCACCCAGCAGTGACAGCCAGCCCGAAAAAGCCCGGTCAAGCGCAGGGGCGGGCTGAGCACATCCCCTTTCAGCCAGCGCAGCCCTCAGTGCTGCACTGGAGACAGTAACACGCTTCTGCTCCCGTACGGAAAGGAGTAAAATCCTGGGGGAATCCCGGAGGGAAGGGGCGGCGAGAGCTGGAGGATCAGCAACCTGAGGGAGGCCCTAGGGTCGAGCACTCCTGCTGGGTGGAGGGGACAGCCTTGTGGTTGCTGTCCTACGGCCTCACGGGGAGGCAGCAGTTCCTGACTCAGGCCATCAGGCTTCTGCTCTGCACGTCCCGAGACATGCGCCATGCGCGGGGAGGCCTCACGGGCTGCGGGACAGACACAGGCCTTGTCGCGGGCACGGAGCTGGTGACTCTCTAGCAGTCCTCGGCAGAGGAGCTAAAGTCAGGGGAACGGAGGGGAGCTTTCGGGCACCACAGCGCCGTTGTCCGGACAGAACGGTAGCTGGTCTCCAGCCATAGGAAGCCGCGGGGACGAGCGGGAGGGAGGTGCGCGCGCCCCTTTGTGAGGTGGCCCCGAGGCTCTGTGACCTCGTGGCTGTGCGGGCTTTTAGCCGGGCGCGGGGGCTCGCCCAGCTCGGTTCGCCCCAGGATCCTGCCGAGCGAGCGCGAGTGAGCGCGAGTGCGAGGCGTGGAGGGTCGGGCCTTGTGGAGGTGCGGGTGTCTGCATCTTTGCTGTGGCTCTGCAGCGGCTCTCTCGGTGCTGAAGCCAGGAGCCGCCTTTGGTCTCTGCCCTCTTAGTGCCGGGCTGCCGGGGCTGCGGGGCGTCCCGCGTGGCCCGTGTGCGTGCAGGGGGCGGAGGGGCCTCTGGGAGCACCGAGGAGACGCGCTGCCTGCTCCGCGAGGTCTCTTGCAGCTGAGGTGAGGCGGGCCGGGAGGAGCTGCAGGGAGTGGGCGCTGGGCTGGGGGGAGGCAGCTCCAAAGCCCCTGCACGTGGCATCAGGTTGGGCGAAAGCAAGGGGAGCGGTTGTGCAGCTGAGCCCTCCCGGGGGGAGAGGCCCTCGGTGGCCGAGATGGTTCCTCTCAACCAGAAAGCAGCAGCTTCTGCAGCTTCTCCTTGACCTTCCTCAGGGTTTCTTTCTCCGTTGGTGGCCACAGCTCTTGCGCTCCCTGGCACTGCCCCGGCCCCCGCAGCAGCCTCCCGCCTGCCCACGGTCGCCCCTGATCTTGGTGTCTCTCTCCTTCGCAGAGGGCGGCAGCAGCCGCTGGGGCGCCTCCGAGGGCGAGCAGCTCCCCCCCGGCAGCTCTCGCCAGCCCGCGGCAGCCACCATGGCCACAGCTGCCTCTTCAGCCGCAACGTGTCCCATCTGCCTGGACAGGCCGGACAAGGCGGCGTTTGTGAACCCCTGCATGCACCAGTTCTGCTTGGGCTGCGTGCGGCGCTGGGCGGAGACCAAAGCCGAGTGCCCCCTGTGCAAACGGCGCATCAGCTCCATCCTGCACTCGGTGGCGGCGGACGACGACTTCCAAGAGCTCGCCGTCCGGCCTCCCGCAGGCGGCTCCCTTGCCAGCTTCCAGCCGTGGGGAGCCGCTTTCTTCCCCAACTTGCGCTGGACCCTCGCCCCGGCAGCCCCGCCGCAGCCAAACCCCTCCCTCCCACGGGTGCCGTCCCCTCCTGAGGACGGCCCCACGCTGCCGGGGCCGTCAGGCCTGGCTGCGCTGCGGCAGAGGGAGGCAGCGCGGCCAGGCCGAAGCAGGAGCCCGCTCTCCCGGAGCACGGCGCGTCCCGCGGCAGCCCCTCGGAGGCAGGCGCCGGAGCAGGAGCAGGAGCAGGCGCCGCACTCCCACCGCCCTCGGCCCCGCGCTGTGCGGCAGGTGCCAGCGGTGCCCGACGGCGGCCACCTGCCAGAGCTCTCGGCGGCCTTCTTCCGCCGCAACCCGGCCGTGCTGCAGAGGCTGCTGCCTTGGCTCAAGCAGCAGCTGCGCCTCCTCTTCGGCGCCCGCCGGACGCTGGCCGCGGCCGTGCAGTTTATTGTGGTCACCAATGTTCGGCGGCACGACGTGGGCAGCCCGGCCTTTGCGGATGACCTGAGGCCCTTCTTGCTTGCACGCACCGAGCGCTTTGTCCGCCAGTTGGCCGCCGAGGCCAGGCGTGCCAGCTCCACGGAGGCCGTGGCTGCCCAGGCGCCCAGGGACCGTCGGGGTCCCGCGGGCGGGCAGGGACGCCCTGCGGCCTCTTCCCACCTGCACGCTGCCTCTCCAGCTGCCGATGGGTCACCAGCCCCCGCACAGGGCCCATCCCGGAGGAGAAGGCCTCCGGGCCCTGGGCACGACGATCTTCCCCGGGCCACAGACGCCCTCGCCCACGGGGCCCTTGCAGCCCCAGGGTCTCCCCAGCAGCCACGGGGAGGCTCTGACGAGGAAGCCCCCCGCGCGGGCCGAGGAGCGCGGAGGCCATTGCCAGCAGCTGTCCCCGCTGCGACTACGGAGAGGCGGCAGGAAGAGCCGGAGGCGGTGGCCGGCGTCTCTGCAGAGGCCGCTGCCAGCAGCCCCTCTGCTGCCGGCAGGGGCAGGAGGCCATCGCCTGGGAGTGGCCGGGTCCCCCAAAAGCGGAGGGCGAGCAGTCCCCAGGCCGATTCCCGGCCCAGGAAGAGGCACTCCCGGCGGCAGCGCTAGCGGGGGCTGCGCGAGCAAAGTCTGCTTTGACTCCTCCCCAGAGAAGGTGGCAGGGCTCTGGCACACAACGCTTCTGCAGATGATGCCGTGCCTTTAATAAAAGTGTTTGCCCTCGAGAACTACTCCCCTGTTGTGATCTGGGTGCGGGAAGAGGCCTTCACGCCGATCTGGCGACTGTAGCACCCCCTTGACTGGAGCCACTGTTCTGGCCCAGCAGCAGCCAGAGCCGTGCGAGTCAGGAGCTTGCACGGCTTGGCGAGTGCGTGGCGATGGGGAGCCGCTGCAAAGCCACAGAGCCACCCTCTCTTCTGCCCTGCTTCCGCAGCGCTCCCCAGCATCTCTCGTAGTGCTGGTGAGGCTCGGCGGGTCAGTGGCGTGGCTGCTTGTGTGGCTGGGTGCTCCCTCACTGCCTTGCCTCCTGCTCTCTTTCCCAAACCGCTTCCTGCTGCCAGACCTGTGCTGCTCCGGGATCTGCTCTCATCTCGCGGCACAAAAGCTGTGCAGTTCCCAGCAGTCCTGCAGGTTGAGTTCTGCCCCCTCCCCGGATCGCGCAGCGGGGTTCTTCCCGGCCCCTCCTCCACCCCAAAACAGTGGCTCCACAGAGGATGTGCTGGGTTTGTGCTGGGAACAAGGGAACAGTATGGATCTACGTGAAGGAAGACTCACACGCTCCGGAGCCATGTCGAATCCCCCAGTGAAGTCAGCAAGTGGTTGTTGCAACCTCCGGCAGCGGGAGCAGACGTGGAGTAGACGTGGAGTGCCAGTGGTGGGCCCTGCTGTCAGTGTGGAGCAGCACCTTGGGGCTGGGTGGGTGAGTGGTAAGCCCAGGGAAAACAGCTCCTGCAGCCTCCCCCACCAACAAGTCGACAGGCAGGACAGCTACGGCTCCCAGGCTCTGCCAACACGGCCTGCACGAAACAGAGGTGTGGTCTGTTCTGCAGAGCCAACAGACCCAACAGCGTTCCCTCCCAGAGCAAACAGAACAAGACAAACGTCTACCAGCAACCCACCACCAGCAACGGGGAGAAAGATGCGTTACAGAGCAGCCAGGGAGGGCAAGCCAAGCCACACAGCAACTGAAAGATCTAACAATCCCGTGCTGGTGGGATATATGCACTGGGGGGAGCCCAAGGTTTCCTGCTTTGCTTCACCTCGCTTTACAGCCTTTGAGTGAGCGTCTTCACAGAAGCACACACTCACAGACTGGCCAAGGTTGGAAGGCACCTGTGGAGATGATCTAGTCCACCCCGCCTGCTCAAGCAGCGGCATCTAGAGCACATTGCACAGGATCGCATCCAGGCGGGTCTGGAATATCTCCGGCAAAGGAGACGCCACAACCTCTCTGGGCAACCTGTTCCAGTGGTCAGAACTTGCTAACTGCAAGTGTTTTGCCGTTACTCTTAACCATTTGTTTACGTCGAGGCTGTACGCCTAGCAAATCTCGTGAAAGATCTCGCAGCGTCACGAGGAACAGGAGTGAACGTGGAGCTGTGTGTGCGCGGATGGAGGGGTGGATTGTCCCAGAGGGGACTCCTCCAGCCCAAGGACGTTCTTGCCTCTGGAGGGCTTGCTACCATCTATCTGCAGGTGTGAAGGATGGACGCGGGTCGCCAGTGTGGCCTTTTGGCTCTTGCCTTGCAGTGGGAAAGGTGACCGTGCGATCCAAGGTGGAGGGCTTGAATTTCTGCTCTGTGCATCACCTCTTGCTCAAGAACTCTCTAACGGGGCTTGAAAAGAACCCAAAGAAACATCTGTGGTCTCTTAAGCTGTGAAGGCCGGCAGTTGCTCCCTGAGAGCATATGTTATCCAGGTATTGCAGGAAAGAGTTTCTTCCATTCCTTCTTTGGAGAGAGATGTTTTAGAGACAGAAAAGCTGGGGCTCGAGGTAGCGGTCCCAGCATCGATTGGCTCTCTAGGGGTCATGTCCTGACACTGTGTTTGTAGACCATAGAGACTGTGAACAATCGGAGAAGCACAGCCGTTGGAGCTGGGGTCCTCGAGAAACTTCTCTCTCCGGCCCAAGGCAGCTGCAGGCACCCAGCAGTGACAGCCAGCCCGAAAAGGCCCGGTCAAGCGCAGGGGCGGGCTGAGCACATCCCCCTTCAGCCAGCGCAGCCCTCAGTGCTGCACTGGAGACAGTAACACGCTTCTGCTCCCGTACGGAAAGGAGTAAAATCCTGGGGGAATCCCGGAGGGAAGGGGCGGCGAGAGCTGGAGGATCAGCAACCTGAGGGAGGCCCTAGGGTCGAGCACTCCTGCTGGGTGGAGGGGACAGCCTTGTGGTTGCTGTCCTACGGCCTCACGGGGAGGCAGCAGTTCCTGACTCAGGCCATCAGGCTTCTGCTCTGCACGTCCCGAGACATGCGCCATGCGCGGGGAGGCCTCACGGGCTGCGGGACAGACACAGGCCTTGTCGCGGGCACGGAGCTGGTGACTCTCTAGCAGTCCTCGGCAGAGGAGCTAAAGTCAGGGGAACGGAGGGGAGCTTTCGGGCACCACAGCGCCGTTGTCCGGACAGAACGGTAGCTGGTCTCCAGCCATAGGAAGCCGCGGGGACGAGCGGGAGGGAGGTGCGCGCGCCCCTTTGTGAGGTGGCCCCGAGGCTCTGTGACCTCGTGGCTGTGCGGGCTTTTAGCCGGGCGCGGGGGCTCGCCCAGCTCGGTTCGCCCCAGGATCCTGCCGAGCGAGCGCGAGTGAGCGCGAGTGCGAGGCGTGGAGGGTCGGGCCTTGTGGAGGTGCGGGTGTCTGCATCTTTGCTGTGGCTCTGCAGCGGCTCTCTCGGTGCTGAAGCCAGGAGCCGCCTTTGGTCTCTGCCCTCTTAGTGCCGGGCTGCCGGGGCTGCGGGGCGTCCCGCGTGGCCCGTGTGCGTGCAGGGGGCGGAGGGGCCTCTGGGAGCACCGAGGAGACGCGCTGCCTGCTCCGCGAGGTCTCTTGCAGCTGAGGTGAGGCGGGCCGGGAGGAGCTGCAGGGAGTGGGCGCTGGGCTGGGGGGAGGCAGCTCCAAAGCCCCTGCACGTGGCATCAGGTTGGGCGAAAGCAAGGGGAGCGGTTGTGCAGCTGAGCCCTCCCGGGGGGAGAGGCCCTCGGTGGCCGAGATGGTTCCTCTCAACCAGAAAGCAGCAGCTTCTGCAGCTTCTCCTTGACCTTCCTCAGGGTTTCTTTCTCCGTTGGTGGCCACAGCTCTTGCGCTCCCTGGCACTGCCCCGGCCCCCGCAGCAGCCTCCCGCCTGCCCACGGTCGCCCCTGATCTTGGTGTCTCTCTCCTTCGCAGAGGGCGGCAGCGGCCGCTGGGGCGCCTCCGAGGGCGAGCAGCGCCCCCCCGGCAGCTCTCGCCAGCCCGCGGCAGCCACCATGGCCACAGCTGCCTCTTCAGCCGCAACGTGTCCCATCTGCCTGGACAGGCCGGACAAGGCGGCGTTTGTGAACCCCTGCATGCACCAGTTCTGCTTGGGCTGCGTGCGGCGCTGGGCGGAGACCAAAGCCGAGTGCCCCCTGTGCAAACGGCGCATCAGCTCCATCCTGCACTCGGTGGCGGCGGACGACGACTTCCAAGAGCTCGCCGTCCGGCCTCCCGCAGGCGGCTCCCTTGCCAGCTTCCAGCCGTGGGGAGCCGCTTTCTTCCCCAACTTGCGCTGGACCCTCGCCCCGGCAGCCCCGCCGCAGCCAAACCCCTCCCTCCCACGGGTGCCGTCCCCTCCTGAGGGCGGCCCCACGCTGCCGGGGCCGTCGGGCCTGGCTGCGCTGCGGCAGAGGGAGGCAGCGCGGCCAGGCCGAAGCAGGAGCCCGCTCTCCCGGAGCACGGCGCGTCCCGCGGC